>NC_086371.1:24381532-24741532 GCF_036324505.1 Eleginops maclovinus
ACACACACGCACGCACACACACACACACACACACACACACACACACACACACACACACACACACACACACACACACACACACACACACACACACACACACACACACAGAATGGTATGTCACAGTTTGGATTGAAGCATAAACAGGCATTGTCTCACGGAGTTTCAGAGCTAACAGAATGTTCCTGATGAGGTTTTGTGGTTAGAGCTAAAGAATGAGCTTACTAACACAGAGGTTGCGCTAAGCACATTAAAACCACTGCAATCATCAGTTTTCTTTTCCAAAAAAAGAAAAAGGAGAGGATGTTAACAAACCCTTAAGTTGTGAAACAGTTCACTTCCTGCACAGCTGAGGCTTTTTGTCGATAAATAGTAATGCATGTTCCAAACAACACACTGTTTTTTTCTTTAACTCGAGTAGAACCATGCAGCAGTGTTTGCATTTTATTAAATGTATCATGACAATAGATTTCACATAACTGTATTAGGTTAATTGAAAGCAATTATATAAAGTTTAAATAGCTTCAACTTATTATTATTGCTTTCCACTAACCTAAAACAGTTATGAGACATTTGTTGTGATAATACATTTATTTCAAGTCAACGTTTCAGTGTTTTCTTAGAAGCTTTTTTTAGTTTTTTTACGCAATATAGACATGATTCCATTGATCTGCATAGGGCAACAGGAGAGACCGTAAAGAACAAGACTGAAAGTAACCATGGATGCACTTATGGATAACAATATCTCAGTGTTTGGAGAAGCACTCATATCCTTTACTTAAGTAAAAGTATTCATTGTGCACAATAATGCTTTCAGGATAATATAAAGAACTGAAATATTATTAGCTAAATATGCTAGAAAGTAGAAGGACTGAATTTCCCCACGGGGATTAATAAAGGTACATCTTATCTTATCTCATGCAGAATCAATCTTTCACAGTATTATATTATTGTGGATATTTTGTGATCCTGTTTTTTATTGCATTATTTTAGTGGTGTCATTGGTCAATGTGGACCAGATTTAGATACTTCACAACAGTACTGCATTATATCAGCATATCGTGGGCTTTTATTTGTACAAAGTAACTATTAACTGTGAGTGTTGAATAAAGAAGTGGTCAGTACAATATTTGCCTCTGAAATGTAGTGCAGTAGAAGTTTAAAGTAGGATGAAATAGAAATACTTAAGTTAAATATAATACTTGTAAATGTACTTAGTTACTTTCCACCACTGGAGTCACACTACATGTTAACACAGCTCTCATATGGCAAATCCTACAGACGTCTTTTTGTGGAGGGAGCTTTAACGCACTTTTGATTGATTTTGACCTCGTGAAGTTTATACACTGGGAAGTGCAGAGTCGATGGTACTTCCAGTTTCACTTTACACATGATTGAATACAGAAGAATATCAATTAGTGCAACTTTAACCCTCTGATTCCCCCCCCCCAGGTCTGAGTCCTGTCAGAGGCTGCTGCATGTCCAGATCCTTGTATCATGTGAGACAGAAATAACCGAGACTGGATCTGTAGAGTCAGCGTGTGGGGAATAATACGCCCAAGTTAGGCTTCACTTTGAGGGGGGAAAATTGGAACCCTCATCTCAACATATTTGAAAGAAAATGTGTTCTATAGTATTGACCTTTTTTTTAATATCTTCCTATATGACTCCCCTAAAGTGGGAAGTTGTGTCTATGTTGCTCTGGGGGGGGTCATGTTTTTGGTCTTTTTTTATGATTCTTGTTATTTTTTTGGTCTTCACCTTAAAAGTCCCCTATTCTACTCCTCTTCAACAGTATATCCCAGGTCTCAGATAAATACAGAACCTGTCTCTGATTGGCTGAAACACCAAACAGATCATTGCAGCATCCCATAAACCCCTCTGTTTCAGCCCTGTTCCTAAAGTGCTGATTCTGAGTCTGTAGCTTTAAATGCTAATGAACTGCTGCTGGCCACGCACCTCTGAGAAGTGATTGGTTTAAAAACACAATGGTGCTCTACGAGGAGACTCAGGTGATAAGGTGTGGGGTTACCTTGGTTGGTGATTGGCTAATGGTTGCAGAACCCAGAAAAACATTGTGACATCACAAGGTGGCAGGCCAAAATTTGAGGGGGTCTGTTTTCCTTAAACTTACAGATCTTTTAGAACAATAAACATATACAGTATTTATGTATAAAAGACATGAAAAAGTGGATTTTGCATAAAAGGTGACCTTTAAATTATGTATCTTACTGTTGATTTTATCTGGTTTCGAAGACACATGTTCCCTCATGTCATGTGCAATTCACTCTGTAACTGAAGGACATATTGAAGAGTGAGGCCTTAAAGGAATCTTTAAGGCAGATTGTTGCTGTATTTTAGAGCTTTGACCTTATATTGGCAACAACAATATATCATTTGTGTTACTGTTGTTAGTTCTGCTCCTGAGGTGCTTTTGAGCAAGCCATTGCACCCCTGAACCTAAGATACAGTCCAGCGGGTCTCCACATGTGGAACTACACTGATGTGAATAAGCACATGAACTCAGCCCAGCTTCCCTGGACGATTGTGTGTGTGTGTGTGTGTGTGTGTGTGTGTGTGTGTGTGTGTGTGTGTGTGTGTGTGTGTGTGTGTGTGTGTGTGTGTGTGTGTGTGTGTGTGTGTGTGTGTGTGTGTGTGTGTGTGTGTGTTTGTGTGTGTGCTCTGTGATTGGTGGCTTGACTCCCAATTCTGCAGTTGCTATTCCTGCTCGGGATGTGGGGAGGAACCCAGCAGCAGGAATGTGTCCCTTGCTTCACCGGCGCTCACGTCCTTCAGGGATATATTCCTGAACAAGCTGCGAGTAACTATAGCAGCTTTATTGTTATGTTCCAGAAATACTCCTTGCTGTACATATTCTGTGGACACATGGTGCCAGTAATGGCTGCACAGGGCATGTATTGTTCTATTGTCTGAGAGCAGAGGATAAATAAAAGACCATCTAAAGCTTTCATGTCTTTTTTATGCTTAACTGTTTTGGTTTGTGGTCAGGAGCAAACATCACAGACACAGTTAGAGAGGCTGCTGTAGACAGGATTGTTCAGCAGCTGAAGAGACATGTCCCTCTGTAGTTGGTGGACACCCCGAACCAAGAGAGAATTTTGGGTTAATATTAATCCACAAAACTCAAACACGTATGCTGATGTTGCAGAAGGTAAACTTTGAACTGTCAGTGAAACTCAGGTTAGTGATTCTTAACCTCAATATGACGTTCTGTAATTTAAAACAGAGTATGTACTTTATGTGTGTGTGCCATACAGCGGAAAAAGTATTCAGATTCTTTACTTTAATAAAAGTACCAATACCACACTGTACAAATGATACATTTCAAGTTAAAGTACTGCATCGAGTATTGTACTCAAGTAGAAATATTTAAGTACAACAAGTAAAATGTACTCAAAGTATTAAGAGTAAATGGACTCATTGCAAAACAAATATTAAAATATTTTAAAGCAAAGGCAGCAAATCTTCACATTTAAGGAGCTATTGCCGTGAAATTAATTTTCTGTTAACACACTGTTGGATGGTTTAATCTTTACCTTTTAAAAAATGTTCTTAAGTATTGTGTGTCTGATTCTGAATACATAAAATAACTATTAACTCTGTTAAATAAATATAGTGGAGAAATAAGTAAAAAATGTGCTTCAAAAATGTAGAAGTATAAAGAAGTATAGTGATATACAATGAAATTAATCAGTACCTGAAATGTGTAATTAAGTACAGTATTTGAGTAAATTCACTAAGTTACTTTGCAGCACTGGTGCTATAGTTCTGAGAGGGACATTAACACTTTCTTCAGATCTGATGGACGCCTCAAAGATTTAGCCAGAAGTTGAGTCGGTCAGATTTTAAGAGGAATATGATGATTGTGTAGCCATCCCTTTTTGTTCTGGCTTTAACAAAGTTAATGTTAGCATTAAAGCATTCAGTTAGCATCCATGCAACCTTTTAATGGAGAGATGTTACATGGTTACACTGTTTTTAAAACATTGAAAAACAACACACAGCCCTCTGCTGCACAGACACTGAACTGGGTGGGAGTTGCATGTGTGTGCGGGGGGGGGGGGGGGGGGGGGGGGCGGGGTTCGATCTGCACATTAGACTGAGGGGGCTGCTGTGAGAGAGACAGACGGTGGCTGAGCAGAGCATGACAGATGCCCTTTTCACCACCAAATGCAGGCAGTCCGCCAGAGGTCAAAGCATCAATCAGAGGTCAGAGGTCAGCCCCCCCTGCCGCAGCATGAGCCAGCAAGTGGTGGGCAGAGATGATGGTCAGGGGTCACAGAACGCAGCCTGTAGGTTGTGAAACTATTAGTGAAGAAACATTAGTAAGATGTGCCCCAGCGGTCTAAACACACACTCCAACATGGCTGCTACACACAGACACAGACACAGACACAGACACAGACACAGACACAGACACACACACACACACACACACACACACACACACACACACACACACACACACACACACACACACACACACACACACACACACACACACACACACAAAGATACTATAAGCAACACTTAATGCAATCTCTAATGCCTCTGCCTGAAAATGAAAGATTTATTCAAGAAGAGAGCAACATTCAACCCGAGGCCTCTTCTCACAGGAAATAGATCCCCTTTTCATCTCTGAATGTGTGTGTGAGTGTGTGTGTGAGTGTGTGTTGTTATTTTTTGCATGAGTGAGTTGTTGACGGCTGCTGGCAGAACATGCCAGCGCACACATGCACAAAGACCTGGATGTTGAGAGGGGAGAATAATACGTCCTATATTTAGAGGTCTGCTCCAATTTGTGCTCCACTCCTCTGAACCCAAACAGAGCCAGAGCTAATCAGCCCCCCCCCCCCCCACCCCATCCAAAATTCCACCATCTCTGCACCGCAAAATGAAATCATGTTGGAGCTGTTTTCCTTTCAAAGATCTTTACGAGTAGAATATTATAAATTAGTTCAATAGGATTGATGATACAGAATAATTAGACTTTTATAGGTGTCACGTAATCTTGTGAGTTATTGTGTACTGCTTGTGATTTCCTTTGAAAACATTTTTTTTCCAAAATTTAGTTGCTAAGTAACTATAACTGACATACCATGTATTTTAATTGTTTTTTAAAAATGTTTTAAGGCAAAAAAAACCCTGACGGAATGAAATAGTGAAGGATAGAAATGTTTTCATTTTGAATGGATGGATGATAAGCAGTTTAACTTCCTGACCAAAGGCCCCTCTCAGCTCAGTAAAGTAGAGTTTCTGTTAGTGTGAGTGACCCTCACCTCTTTCGACTGAGGCGGTTCCAGGGTTTGGAGCCAGTGCCTGATTGCAAATCAGTTTAGTTTCCACTGCAGCGGCGCTGGACCCATAAAGGTGTTTAATTCGCTCACCAGCTATTAGCCTCGCCGGCACTGAGAACCAAGAATCTGGTTTCAATTGAAAAGGGTTACATTGACTGATATCCCTTCTCCACCAAAGTGATTCCAGGGACAGTTCAGAGCCAGTGCCGATGGCGAACCAGTTCTTCTTGCTTCCGCCGCAGAGGGGCCGGCCTCCTTCCCCTAAAACTGGTTCACATTAGGAACCAAAAAACTGCCCGTCAAGAACCATGAACCAATACATCAGGCTTACGTCGGAGGCTGGGGAGATTAATCTGAGCAATAATAGTTAATGGTGAGTACGGCGAAGGGATTAAAGATACGACAGTGAGCAAAGTGACTTAAACGCGACCACACACACCTGTAAACACACATAGGCTATATAAAGTCATGCAACACTAACCAGGTTTAGTGTGATGCTGTTTATTTTTTTCAATGACAACCTTACACTATTATTGTCCTGTTTTTTTTATTATAGCAGCTATCGGATGTAACCAATACATGGGCTTCACAGCTTGCCAAGTCCCAAGTGAGATCACAAAGAAAAATATGCCGGTAAGATACGCCTGTAGAAAAAAGCTTTATGGGACAAACGGTCGAGATAGTCAGGTTAGCTTCGGTTGCTATGCTAACATCACCTGTCTAATACCAGAGAAACTTTAAAACGGCATTGTGATGCCAAACAGCGTCAATTCAGACTGAAACACATCAACTTAGGAGGAGGGGGGGTATGCATCAGCAGCTTGTGTGACAGTCAGACAGTGAGTTATTAGTTTTCCAGCGTTCCCAAGTAAACGTTGGCTGGATGCCGCTGATCGAGCCACATTACTGAACAATGAACCACTGAAGAACGCATTGTGGTTGGAGAAGTCCTTCTTTAAAGACCTCATGACACGTGGAAAATAAAGTAATATACATACACACATTGAAAGTACACATACAAAATAGTCACTTGAAGTTGGTTTTAATCATTATGATAGAGAAATTGAGTTTGTACGGCCTTTTAAAAGTGCGATTTTTGCGATCTGCTACCGACCTTCCTATTAGTCAGTCACATGACCTATGACGTACACTCCGGAACGGCTCCTTGGTCAAGACACTATCCCACCTGTCACTCACGACTATCCTGACACCTGTCAACAACATGGATTCTGACAACTCCGATTCATCCTCGGATCCTGACACATTTTTCGAAGTGGCAGAGTCCGACCCAATGCTGGAGGACAATGTGAGGGGCGTTATGCCCTATAGATACGAGCCATACTTGGATGAGTTGGAGCCACAGGGTTCTACGGAAAGTTCGGATGGCGAGGCAGAAGGCGCTGTTGGTGGTGCTGCTGTGGCAGACGGTCGGATGCCTATGGATTTTGGCAGACTACAGCACGTGGAATGGTAACTTCCTTCTTGTTCACTTTTCTGACAATGAACACTCCGTAAGATATTGTACTTTGTAATATCCACCACAACCAGCGTTTGCACCAGCGAGCATGTGTGTGTGCAGTCTGCCTCCTCACCTCCCAGAATTAGCCAAATAGTCACCATTACTAGCCTACAGATCGCAAAGGGCCATTGTTGTTTCCCGGTGCTTGTCATAGTCTTAATCTTTATTTAGTTATGTTATTTTTTTTGAGAGCGATGAAAATACCAATTAGGTCTACTATATTAGTTTGCCCTGCGTCATACTCATACAGTAGCCTATGCTATAACCCAGTAGTAGCCTATGCTATAACCTAGCTCCTGACCAGTGGCCATCCTTCCGCGATTAGGCTAGTTCTACGTCGGCTTTTCACGCGAATCAACCCATGACATTGACACTTTGTAAAGTTCTGTGACAATTGTAAGATTGTTTCAAGCCCCTTGCCTTTATCTGTTATATTTTAGGTGTTCTTGTGGGAGATGTGAGCCAATGCCACTGGTAGTGGAGTCGGTGTGCTGCCGCGAACAGTCAAGAGTGTGCGAGAGGAGAGAGGAGGAGGGAGCAGACACCCGCTGCATCACAGAACATTCTGGCTTTGAGCCAGTTTGTCTGAATCTGCATGTTCTGCGCACCGCACATTTCCACTATCGGCAAGAATACGGGGATGTAGAGGGAAACGAGTGAGTATACAATCCTATTGTAAAATCATTTGTATGGACTAGTAGGAATTGTATGATTTGATATCACCAATGACGTAAATGTATGCGTAAAACGAACTGTCATGTAGGTTACAGTAGGCCTAGGCCTACATCTAAAACACCTGTGTTTTTCTTCTGATTTTCTTTCAACTTTTAGGTGGAAGAGGTACACTGGATACAGACAGTTTGTGCGATGGTGCTACGAGTACCTGGGAAGACATGTCAGGGTCCCCATACCTTCCTGTGTGGTGTGGTGTATCCGGAGAACTTTTCCCTCCATTGATTACAGGGGGTTCCAGGACACCAACAGCCCGTGATGATACATGTATGCTGTTAACTTGTTAATTTTGTTTTTTTAGTTTAAATACATGAGTTTGTAAATACATGAAAATGAATGTCAATACATGATACCTCTGGCTTCACATGAATGTGTCTTCATTTTTACAACTTACAACAGCTTACAACAAATAGGCCTAGCAAATCAATTTACACCTTCACCATGGAAGGGTAGCTGATATTTTTGATCATACGGTGTCTAAGATGTGCTGTACTTCAGGGACAATGCAATACAAGCCCACATGGATAAGGGGGAAAACTGTAGCAACACAGACATACTACACACCCTGTAATGACACTTTTCAGAACACCAAGGTGAGGATGGAGCAGGAGGTTCCCAACACAGTAAATCAAAGCACTCACGGCAAAGATGAAATTAAGTTTGTGTTTATTCCATTCAGTCCGGTTCTCATGTGTACATTTAGGTGTTATTTGTAATGCTAAAGCGGGTCATATGTGCATTGACTGCTGCCCTCTTATCCGGCTTTTCGAATGATGCATTGAGTGGCTCTGTAACAGGGGACGGGTCTGGGATGTCAAAGTCATCACCGTTGTAGTCCTCACCTCGACACATGGCCTCCACCATCCGCATCAGCTCTTCAGCATAGCCTGTTGCAGAGGAATATGGGACAAGGTTCAAATTAATCCAACCATAGATATGACACACGACTATGTACATCTCAAAATACAAATCATATCTGCAATCAACTTTCTATTATGCTTACCAAAAGATGGCTCCTGTAAGACTTTCCTCACAATGTAGCCGCCCTTCTTATACTTTGGATACCGCAGGTTGAACATCATCTCGCCATCGTGTCTGCTCCGCTGCTCCCTGTTGGCATTCTCGTTGAAATGCAAAGCAGCCAGGATCCCTCTAAGAACAGAACACAAACAGAATAATCAGGAACAAGATGACCATTCTTAACAGCGAAACATAAACAAGTCAACCCAAAAGAGCCATGTTACCCCTCTATTTATCAGGTTGCACTGCCTAACAGTGGCTGCCCAAACCAGGCACAAGGCCCTGACCCTTGCCTACAAAACCACTTCAGGACATGTACATTTCCTGTGCACTGCAAATGTTGCAAGCTGTGATTTTGTCCTCGATTGTAAGTCGCTCTGGATAAAAGCGTCTGGCAAGTGTAATGTAATAGAATGTAATAATGTCCTAAAAGAATGTTTCACGGAATATTTCTTTGATTACCTGCTCTCCATCCCTTTGTATGAAAAGTGGCACATCTTTGGCGCAAAGTGGGTAATCACGCTATGGAATGCTTCGAGGTAGGATGTCTGGTGTGACGGGGACAGGCGTTGTATATCTGCACACAGCCTCTTGTTCCGGATGATCTTCTCCACTTCAATAGACACCTTCGTATCTGAAGAACATTGTACAAAATACATGTAAATTATGCAACATGATGCAACATGATACTGTGATCACAATCTCTGTAAAATAAACATTAGGAGTATACTAACGACAACTCAGCCACGGTTTACGCTGTTCCCTGCCTTCCAGGACTCCGTGCGCACAAGAAGAGAACAGTCCCTCGAACCCGGTGTGCCTGTTGTGGATGTGATCGATGACTGATGTCCATTTGTCCACCACAAGTTGTCCACTGCCAGGAGGCGTCGAGACCACGGACCAGTACAGATGGTTTATAATACTTCCCACCCAGGGTTTGAGGTCCTGGCAACCTCTAGTTTGTCCAAGGCTCTGCAGCTTCTTCTTGACACCTGAGTAAACATGTGTAGATGAATAAATAAATAGAAATCTAATGTACTGCTTGAAGGTCTTGACTCCAAGGGCATAACTAAAACCCTTTTTAGATACATGAACAGCCTGTAATAGCCTGAAATAGGCCCTGTCCTCCACACACACAAGGATTTCACACATAAAATTTGTCCAAACCCAAAAAATCATATCTTTCAAAAAGGAATGTCAAGGTAGTGCTTCAAGTCTCTCTTAAAAATTACATTAAACAGGTTTAAACATGTTGCACTTACTCTTGGCTACATGCCATATGTCAAACTGGTGCGTGATGTCTGGATGGTCCTCTCTAATCATCATGTTGATGCCTATGTGTCTGTCTGTCACGAGAGTTCCGACATCCACAAAGCCCTGGACTTTCTCAAGGGATCGCTGCAGTCCCACTTTCTCCATGTGGTAGGACCCTCCAACCTCATTGCTCTAAAACATAAAAAGCAGGAGATTTTGATGAGCATAACATTGACTAGTATAAAATTGTCCTTACTACGACAGAAGAGTGTGTTTTCTATACTGGGCAGGACTCACATAGAGGCATAATACATCTGAAATGTACCTGTACAAGTTGTACGTCAATAACAGCTGTTTTCCGGAGCTCCATTGTTGAGTAGGTGCCGTACTTAGCGCAATGCCCTGGGGTGTCGGCACGCCCGTCACCACCACACACGATGGGTTCCCCTTCTGCCTGTAGCAGACAGAGCATGGCAAACTGCTGCTCGCCCCAAACTCGCTTCACAGCTTTGAAAAGCACCTGGTCCTGATGTCTGAAGAACGATCTTTCCGACATCACAGCAACGCCCAATCTGGATAGGACACGCAGCACCTTGGTGACAGTGGCCCCACTGAAGAGAATGGCAGCGGACAACAACACATTCCCAGCTGCTGTTCTGCCGAAGAAAGGTTGACTGTTCCATAGTCCTTGGTTCCCACATCCCCCGCACTGGATGGTGACCTGCAACTGTGTTCCTACTTCTTTACACTGCCAGGACAGTGACCTGCTCCCACAAAGTCCACAGCTGCACCATGTTGACAACAGCGTCACCAGGCATTCCCAGAACACAAGAAAAACGCTACCTGCTGGCGCCTCAGGTGGCGGCACTGGTGGAGTATTGTGTTCAGGACTCTCTTCAGCTGAATCATCAGAGGACGGCAGCTTGTAGTCGGGATCATCTGTCGACATGTTGTCATCTGAGTCAGAGCCACAAGAGGTTGAGTTGTCGGTGTTGTGAAAGCAAAAGCAGTCATCCTCAGTCTGAGTCCCAACAGTGACCATTGATGTAGTAGCCTGCACACCTGGGGAAAAAACAATGTTTAGTATATAGAAATCTGTGTCAGCTTGAAGGAAATCTTCATTCAATACACACAACTTTTTGTGAAGCTTGCTCGCACTAGTAAATTTGTAGATTGTAAAATAGTCTTTTCCTAAGACAGATAGTTTTTCCAACATTCTTGTGTAGATGTGAAAATAGATGTTTGACATAGAAAAGGATTGTCATTAGTGATGTATCTATCTACACAAGATGCAATGCTGAAAAGACCCGTTTCCCCGGACATCTGTTTGGCTAAAATACGTACATAAATGATAAAATACCTTTAGTCCGTCCCCTTCCTTTGAACTGCATAGCCACCGTCCTTGTTGGTGGCCTCAGACACACTTGAACGGAAAAGTCACTGTGCTGATCTTCTGTTGAATTCACCTGAATAAATAAGTAAGTAAATAAATAAATGTGTGTATACATATGTGTGTGTGTGTAAAAGTTAAAAAAAAAACTAAAAAATAGAGTTTCCTTCCAACACAGGTAACCTAGTAAAAAGTAGACCAGTGTATTTGTCTTACAATCAGCTGATTCTGCACTGGTTGAATTGAGTTTGTGGTGGGTCCTTGTTAGGTTTTTAGTGTTTTTCAGTAATGACAGTCCATCTATCTAGTTAGGTACAATGGAGTAAATGGTGTAACGGTTATGTTATATGTGCTACTGTTGTAATTACACCACAAAAGTACTTTTACTTTTAACACCTCTGGAGATGGTGAGGGTGAAGGTCTGAGAGAGGGGGCACTGGCACTTGATATACTGTAATGCTGTGTGTAGTTAGTCAAATAAAATCTTTAGTCAGTAACTTAGTTGACCTGAACGCTTTCCGAAAACTTACATCAGTAGATGGGTCCCCGTCAGGAAAGTCATCGCTTTCCTCTTCAGCAACATACTCAGACTGGCATTCCTGTAGTACCTGAAACATAAATAAATAAATCACAAGATTTAGCGTGAGTTGGAGGGGGAAAAAAACGCTACCGCAAACCTAAAACAAACACTTGAGACTTGACTTTTTGCTAACACTCTGAGGTGAACTTAGCTGAATAGCTAAAGCACTTAGCACTAGTAGCCAGCTGAGCTGAAGTGTTCAGAGCTAGCGCCAACTTCAACTATGAAGAACCACCGCAAGCTGTTTACACAGTGCCAAACACTCATTCCTTTGCATTTCATTTCCCTTCCATTATTAAAATATAGTCCAAAATAAGAAGGTACGTACCTCCAATCTCTGCCTTTTCTCCAGAGCATGAGACCTCCGGCTCTTGACGTCGCCGTTCGCCCCCGGGGCTAACCTCGAGCTTGTCCCTCGATGAAATATACGCGGAACCGAATTGGGCAGCAAAACCTTCTTCAGACGAACATCAATACCAAGCTGCTCCTTCAGAGCGGGGATCGAGTCGTAGCACTCCTCTTCAAAATGCGCTGAGCAAAGTACAGACGACGAGCTTGGCTTCCATACTGTTCCTTTCGGACCAGCTCTTGTCCTACAAACTTGTTGCGTCCAGAGTTCACACAAAGCAGGGTCTTTCGGAAACCGATGAAGGGTAAAACCGTTCTCCCTGGTGTTTGAACAATACGCTGCAACACACCGCTCAGGCATGTTCTCAACAAAAATATTAAGAACAAAACTTTAAAGATGCTAAAACTGCGAGTACGACTTACTGTGACTAGAAATGATCAAGGTCAAGGGTGGCAGCAGGTGCAATCAGGTCTAAAAGCGTTCCGGAGCATACGTCATCTTTATGTTGGAACGTTGTCAAGACACTGGCCTGTGGATTTCAGTGGCTTGCGTACAAATTTCGAAAATAACAGAGAACCGGGCATATTTATCACAATTATGTATTTCAAATCGAAAATAAAAGTTATTTTAGACTAAATAAAAAAAGGTAGTCTCTAGGTGTCATGAGGTCTTTAATTGAATCTGGCTGCGTACGATTAAAAGCAACACGAGCATCTACCCGATGCAGTCAGCTAGTGTTGTTGTGAGCGGCGTTGCTGAGAAAATCAGCGGCAGAAGTGGTGATGTCATGACGTGGCACCACTTGGGCTCTGGGCGGTGGAAAACAAGACGAGTTCTCTCTTAGAACTTTCTGAGAACCAACCAAGCTCGCTGCTGCACTCACCCACACCTCCTCTACATGACTCCCTCTGTCTGTGAGTGTTTTATGTGTGTGTGTGTGTGTGTGTGTGTGTGTGTGTGTGTGTGTGTGTGTGTGTGTGTGTGTGTGTGTGTGTGTGTGTGTGTGTCAGAAATGGAAATTAAATTTTTTGCCCAGCGGCCACTGTGGCTGGTGGATTCTAAAATTTACCAGCCACTCAACTTTTTTACCAGCCACTTTTTACGAGTAATATATATATATATATATATCTGGGCAAAAAAAAAAAAATATATATATATATCTATATATATATATATGCGTTAATGTTTGCAATATAATAGGGCATATTATTTTTTTCCAACCAGTAGGCCTACCAACTAGTTTTTCATCAGAATTGATTATACAATAAGTAGGTGCTACCAAGGAACTGAGTTGCAAATGTTACAGTCTTACTGCATATGATATGATAAACAATACACAAGTATCTGCCATGTTAAGTCATGTTTATTCTGGGAAACATTGTGCCACTAAACTTCATAAATGTACCTATTTCCTCAGGAAAAGGTTAACACTTTTCAGTCACAGACAACACAAGCACAAGCCACTTGCAACCATTACAAATACAAACCATAGGCATAGACAGTGCAACAAACTATTCAAGATGCTTCATAGAAAAGGATGATCTCCAAAACATCAGCGAGAAAACTTTCAGAAAAGTCAGCACAGTTCAGCATGTTAAACCCTGAGTCCACACAACAGTACAGAACAATTCTGTCAACCTCAATGTCCCAGTTCCAAATGTTACATATCTAGCTATTTTCAGGATGTGAACATCACATTTAGATGACTCGTGGTCCTTCACGGCTTCCAATTTCAGGTTTCTTGTCCCCACGATGAAGTTGTTTGACCTGTGAGTGTCCGATGCGTACTGACGACAGGCTGAGCAGTAAATGGTCTGTCTCGTTTCTTCGTACACTAGCCTGTCGCGATCTGTTGTTCACCATCTCTCGTTAAAAAAGCGCTTAGCCTTTTTTTTGGTAGGTCTACTATCCCCCCCCCCCCTCCTGTACACTCTCCTCGGCGGGTCTTTTCACCCTGGTGATGTAACGTCACATTTTTGGTTTAAACTAGCAGCTGTGATGGCCGCAAGTTTAGATAGCCTCCTGCAACATTCTTTATGTAATAATTGTGGATAAGGAGTCGGAGTGTCATTCACACGCCACTTCGGCCCAATCAGAAGCACACCATTTGACCGGATCTGACTGTATGGTTGTGTAAAGCGCAGCTGTCATGCGTATGACCCATGTATGATAGGCAAATTTGATCGGATAAGACTGAAAAGTATTACCCGCCACAGTGGCTGGTAAAGTGACACAATATACCCACCAGCATACAAATCCACCCGCATATGTATGTGTGTGTGTGTGTGTGTGTGTGTGTGTGTGTGTGTGTGTGTGTGTGTGTGTGTGTGTGTGTGTGTGTGTGTGTGTGTGTGTGTGAGTGAGTGTGTCTGGTTTGGTATTTGGTCGGAGGATTTGAGTATGCAGACTACATTTTGAACTCTGACTGAAAGCTCAGGCGCATGCTCCTGCTCACATGCCTCACATTCCTCCATGTTTTCTTCTCCTCTAGAGTTCTCCAGTTTAGGGAAAGAGGAGAGCGTTGACCTCTGGTTGGTTCCAGGAATGAGGGAATAGGGAAAATCAATGGGGAGGGAGGAAAAAAGGACGATCAGGTCACTGCAAGGTATAATTAACATCCTGTTTTAATTATTTGGACCACAGTTTGACTAGCTATGATGATTCACTATGTGATATAACGTATGAATGAAGACTTTCTCATTTGCATTCATACAACAATTCTTTTGGCTATTAAAACATATCCTATTGTATTTTTGACATGGGCTTTCCAGTTTAAAAAATAATAAAATAATAAATCTGGTTTACATTGAACTCAAAACTTTGAGTCTAACAACTTAACCATCGCCATGAGAATGAAGCGATGGCCAGACTGTGGGATGTGGATGAAAACTCCAAATACTGTAAAGCGCCATGGGTTTCATAGTCTGGGGGCCACTTCTTTTAGATATGAATAACTTCTACAGATATTGTAATCAATGGGCTGTTGGACAACTATAATATGACTATAGGATATTTAGAGTGCAACTAATTCCATAAAGTGCAGTTAATAATAATCCCCATACTGCCCAGTCTCTGAGGAAACCAGTGTTATCTTTGGCTTGGTTCCAACTATTTCAGGCCCCAAACCGCACACTGCAAATCAGCCAGACATTGTGTGTGTTTGTGTGTGTGTGTGTGTGTGTGTGTGTGTGTGTGTGTGTGTGTGTGTGTGTGTGTGTGTGTGTGTGTGTGTGTGTGTTTGAGTGTGGCGATTGTTGGATAAGATGTCTGGTTCTAATCCACTGATATATTCTATACAGGAATCCTACATGTGTTAATGCTGTACGCTCTGCTCTATACGGCAAGCCGTTTGAGTATTTATTCCATATCCTTGATATCAGACGGCAGTTACCTACACTAGTTAGCTCTTTGACAGAACTTCTTAGATATTTGGTCAAACTCGTTTGGCACTTTGTTTTACTAGTTGAATAAAACATTTTACTAGTCATTATTTTTCAGCAACTAGTGGCACTTTTGTTCGACTAGTTCCTACATAAGCCTAAAGTCCCAACGTGTAAGCTTTTTGATAAACTAGTGGCCCTCTGACCATACTAGTGACGCTAAAAGTCTTACTAGTTAACTAGTGACGCTAAAAGTCTTACTAGTTAACTAGTGTGCTGCAAAAGCTCTGACATTTAACTAGTTACAAAATAGAAGCAGAAAATTAGCGAACTTGTTAATTAGTGGCATACATTTCTCTGCACTAGTTGACTAGTAACACCCAAAATCACTCAGTAGTTAACTAGTAAAGGCAAAAGGTTCACTATTTAACTAATTGACGGATCTTTTGACCTTACTAGTTAACTAGCGAGGCTCAAAATGTCCACTAGTTATCTAGTGAAACTTGTGCCCTTACTAATTAACTAGTGAGCTATACATTTAAATTCAAGTACTTATCTAGTGAGGCTTAAAATGTTTACTAGTTGTACTAGTGGATCCCAAATGCGCACTAGTTAACTAGTTGCAATGAATGCTAATGAGGAGGAGGGGACAGAGTGCGCTGAGGTCTCCTATTGGCCCCAAGCTAGACCGCCAGCCAGCCCACATTTTAAAATAGGTTTTTAAGGATCGGAGCTTAAATACACCTTTTTTTAAATACGTTCATATTTACAAAAATATAAAACAAGCATTTTGTAACTATGATCATATGACTGTTTATAAATTAGGTAAGAACATTGAAGATGTTGTCTTCAAAACATGTTATCAAGGTGCAAGTTAAAAGGTGCTTGGATTAGTGTAGCACGGTGATAACAGAGGGACCTCAATGATGGATAGAAAGATGGAATAACCCAATCACAGCTTTCCTATGAGGAAGAGAGATCGCCGTGACTTCAGACAGAACAAGCTTTTTTTCTAGACATAAAACACACTGACTGACTTCCAAAGGACAATATTCTAACACTAGGCACTAAATACCGGACTGATGCGCATCACGTCTTCGAGACCTCAAACCAAACATTGCAGGAGAACGTCCCCAAGGCTCTCCAACACAGAGTTGAACACCGACCAATCAAAATCCGGATCCCGTCTTCTTCATTTGCATACAAGTGCCACTAGTTAACGTGTAGGACATATGAAGTGCCACTAGTTAACTAGTGGATGCATGTTGCAGCTTACATGTTAACTAGTGAATGCAAAAGGTTCACTAGTTAACTAGTTAAAGCCTTTTTATGTCTTACTAGTTAACTAGTGAGACTCAAAGTGTGCACTAGTAAGGTCCAAAATGTCCACTTGATACACTAGTGCAATTGTTTTTACCTTACTAGTTAACTAGTGACACACACTTTATCTGACTAGTTAACTAGTTAAGCCACAGTAACATGTATGGCTTTTTCTTAAACTAATTGATATTTTCAGCCCACTAGTTGTGGTTTTCCTCGCACTAGTACAACAAAAAGACTTATTAGTTGACATATACGTGCGACTAGTTGACTTTTCAAAAATTCACTAGTCAACATGTATGACTGTTGAAGCAATTCACTAGTAAACTAGTTGCGCGTATATGTCAACTAGTAAGTCTTTTTGTTGTACTAGTGAGACAAAAACCACAACTAGTCGGCTGAAAATATCAATTAGTTTAAGAAAAAGCCATACATGTTGAATCAATATCCAACATGCTGCATACAGGTGCTCACTAGTGCAACGGAAAGCCAAACTAGTTGAAGGAAAGTCCTTAGATGTAAGAAGAATGTGTAACATGTATGGTCAAAGTCTAACGTGTTCATAACAGAACCTGACTAGTGAGAAAAAATGCCCTCCACTAGTTAACTAGTAAGAAAAACATCTGTGTCAGTAGTTTACTAGCTGCAACAATCCGGCACCGGTTTCTTTCAGTGGACATGGTGAAACACTTCTCCTCCACAGAGGAACACAGTTGGTATTTTGAGCAAACACTTCACAGACAAGTTTCGTATGGATATGAGAACTATACTATATTGTTGAAGAAGAGAGTAATACGTGACCATTAAAAAAAAACCCTCACTCTAACTCAATTTGCCCCATCAAAAGAAAAGAAAACAGATGGAAGCTGAACATGGCTCATTTGCATATTACATAACATGGCAACCATACCGTTTTTAAGCTCAGCTGAAGTTTTTAACCCTCAACATAACTCAACATCAACTGAATAACCAATCCAATACATACAGAAATGGCTGAATACAGAATTTTCTATTTTTTCATCAAAAGGGGCAATTAAGACCACCATGACCAAGTACACTGTAAAAAAAAACTAACAGGATAAGTCTTTGTTTTAACAGAACAAAAAGTACCAAAACAAGCTGATATTCTCTCAAGAAGTGACTGAACAAGGTCAAAAGTACTAAATAAACTAAGAATGACACAGTGGCTGACTTTAACTGTGAGCTGCTGTATTACTGGAGAGCATAGGGAGGCTCTGTCACAGCCTTTCTAAAAGGTCCTTAAACCTGCAGTCCTGCACATGCTACAAACAACCCACATCAAAGTGTTAGAACGTAACAAATAAGGAAGAGCCAGTAGGAAGAAGTTCACATTTACACAGATCATCAGTAAGCACTGTGTAGTTGTTTAGCTCATGATGGCATTATGATGATTTCCACATTTCCTTTAATTTTATCCAACAATATTTTCTATTTCGAGTAAAGCTGTCCAAAAAAACCACAGAAGACATATAAGCTCCCTCTGCAGGCCTCAGAAATGACTCAATGTCTCACACTCATGTCCTCTTGCGTTCTGAACCTTGTTCAAAGATGTTGCACAATCATTGCAGCAATGCACTGCAAAAACCACACTTCAAATTTCCACCGCTGCTTCCCACCAGCTTTAGTACCTGTGCAAACAACAGCTTTAATGTGCGTTGTTAGAATATGGCGCAAGCTTAATTTGTATATTCGCAGGGTTGTGGCACAACATGGAAATGAAAGCAAATATCTATTTGTTCAACCCTCCTGTCATGTTCGGGTCAAGTCTGACTGATTTACTATTTTCATAAATATTCAGTTTTACATCGGATATCCTCCACAGTAGACATCAGAACATATAAAACTGCTGATCAACACTGTAAATAACCCACTCTGTGTTTGGAAAAAGCATTATTTTTGTTACTGGTATTGCACATGTCTTGAACTAATCTGGCCTTACTTCCTGTCTTAATTAGAAATGCTTTTATTTTGAAGGCGGATCTACGCTGCTAACTGGAAGTTACTGTTCCAAAGGAAAATTGAAAGAGAAGAAAGTACGGAGATTTACGGCGATATCATAATTTCAATACGGCGATATCATAATTTCAATTTGGCGATATATAAACATAAAGGTTTAAACATTAGAGTATTAGCACCCCGGCCAACGGTTGGTGTTAGCTCTAATACAAAATGTTGTTTGTGTCTTCAGTTGTTTATGTATTGAATTATAACTTTGCTAAAGCTCAGGTGTTAAGTGGTATGCTAAAGTAATGCTTATATGGATGGAGCTTACATGCCTTTGTTGTTTTGTGACTGTGTATAGCTCTTATTTTGATCTTTGGAGTTTTCAATAAATTACAAAATCGTCAGTCAAGTCTACAGTCATCTTTCGGAGGGATATGCTTACAACCACTTTGATTGATTTTTGAGGTTTAGTCAGCTTTGAAACAGCTTTGCTGTTCCTGGTTTAAAAAATGACCACCATAAAAAAATGAATGAGTCACCCTTATGTTCATCCATCAGATAGTACATACCAACAAATCGACAACCATGTTATTTTGGGATACATTCAGTTCTTTCACTGCAGTTATACATGTAAACCAGCAGCCTGAAACATTATTCACAACTTAAAAGGGTGTTCAATAAAATGTGGTGATGATTAATGATTTTTGTGTTAATGTAAGAGCAGTTAACCCCACGCATGCACACACACACACACACACACACACACACACACACACACACACACACACACACACACACACACACACACACACACACACACACACACACACACACACACACACACATACATACACACACATCAGAGAAGTTGTAAACAGACCACAAGGTGAGTTACACTTATTTGGAAATGAAAATTAAGACTTGCTGTACAATACTAACCATAACTGTTGATATAAACACCCGGCCGAGTTTACAGAAAAACTTCCTGCTTCCTCTCACACACTCTGGATGGGAAGACAGCTGTGCTGCAGTAGCGTTCACTCTCACTTACAGTCTACCTTTCACATAAAGTGGTTTAGAAACTCTGGATGAATCATCTGATGGTTAAAACATATTTATTGCATCCCAACATAAGTGTTCCGTTATAATGAGTGGAGTGTTATCATACCCACCAGGAAGGAATGTCCATATTTACAATCTTTGTGGATGTGTCTGTTCATCCAGGATACACTACACACATTAAAACATTGAATTTAATCAAATGTATCATGTCAACAGAATCCACATAACTGTATGAGTTAGTTGAAAGCAATAATATTAGGTTGAAGATATTTCAAATGTATATTATTGCTTTAAACTAAAGTATCTCAACATTTCAGTTTCACTGTTAACTCAGTGTTAGCGGCATTTCTCAAAGTCAGCCTTGCAGGGTTTCCTTTAGGATTTTTCCAATGGAGGTTGTCAAATTCAAATTGGTTCCTATTTCTTCTCAGATGGTTTGGAGTCATTTGTATTTGTTTAGCACAAGATCCATTTAGCATTAGCAGAGAGAACAACAAGGGGCACCTGAACATAGATAAATAGATAGAATCGGAGGATGAAACCCTCTTTATTAGTCACATACATGCACAAAGCAGAGCACACACAGCGAAATTAGTCCTCTCATTTAACCCATCCTAGTACTAGGAGCAGTGCTCCGGGTCAGATGGAAGGTACATTAAATCTCCCATTCCTACATTTGATTTTCCCCTTAAAGAGAAAAAGGTGACCACCAAATAAGGAAAATGTAAAACACTGCAGCTCTTATGAATGCAAGATTGATTGTTTATCAGTAGCATCCAAAAATAACATCAGAGAATTTTCTAAATCAGAAAGCATTGACTCTTTGTTGTTTTGCCTTCAGAAACTCATATACGCTGAGCCCTGTTTGCTCCTCACATGCAGCTGCTCACATTAGTACCGGTGATTTATCACTGCTGACACATGTGCTCATGTATTTACAACACAGATGTATTCCCTGTACTCCCATGCACCTGTGGAGCAGATTTATTATATGCAAACTTTAATATATTACCCCATGTGTCTTCCACATTAACACGATGAGAAATTGTCTGTCTGTGGGACAATGGTTAACTTAAATACAAGAAGTTTATTTTCTGTCTAAATTTGATTTGGGAAGCAGAAAGAACAAAATAATATATTTCCCCCTCTCTCATTGTTTATGCAAAGTCAGCTGCTCCTTAACACCGATAACAGAGATGAAATCACTGCTGTGGATCTGCAGTTTTTATGCCGACATCTGCACTATCTCAGGCTGGTGCACACACACACAGGCCCAGAGGCACACACACACACACATTCTCTCTAATCTGATTGTTCCGGAAAACTGAATGTAAAATTGCAATCAGTGTAGTGCAATTATTAGCCATCCTGCAATTCAATCTGCACTATTCTCCAGCTCCTCCACTGCTGGAAATCAGCACATCACAACAGGCAAAACAAGAGAAAACAAGTGAGTGGAAGGAAAGACAAAGAAAGAAGTGAGTGAAGACGGAGAGAGAGGGAGGGAAACTGCTGAAAGAAAGTCAAATCAACTGCTGTCACATTCATCACAGAATGCAGCAGTACAAAGACATAAATGAGGAAAAAATGATAATGAAAAAGGCACAGAGATAGAGAAATGTCTGAAAGAGAGGCAAAGTAGCAGGGAAGATGGAGGAGGGAGAACTAGTTGAAGGGACAAAACCAAAATAAAGAAATCAATTAGTGTCACCTCGGTTGGGGGAACTGGAGCAGTGCAAAAAAGAAAATGAAAAAGTTTGAGGAGGGGAATCTCATCTGAAAACCTGCATCTACAATTCAGAAAGCTTCTTTCATGAACCCACTGAAATATTCAAATGCCAGTAGCCCAGGGACGGCACATCCATTGGCCTAATATGTTTGATATTTCCATGTAGAAATAAAAGCCAGGGAGTTAAATATTGATATCTGCTTCCTAATGGCCTGTGGAGGATGTGAAGGAGCATTACAGCAGAAACGAACCAAGAGGGAATGAAATTAAGGATGAAAAGTAAGACTTGTTTTGCCAAGGGGAGGGGAAGGGACTCAGGACAGACAATGTCAAACCCTCCATAACAGATGCATGGCCCACTAACAGCAGATAATGTTGCTGAGAAACCTTGAAACCTATTGTTTTTATTTACATTTTTATTTACAATAGTCTAGTTGCCAGAATATTGAAGCTGGAAATGTTGAGTACAACAAAGTTTGATGTTAGAAATGTACAGTACAGGTCCCCAGCACATAGAAACTGCCAGATGCCAACTTGTATATATTGGGTAATTAGCACAATTAGCATAAGATGTATTAATTAAAATGAATGTTACCATATTAAAACAATTGCTTGGCTGATTTGGACAGTTGTGGAGTGGTTTTGAGGGTTATTGAGCATGCTGAATCCATTTCTGATATTTTCAGAGTAAAACATTGCAGTCTTAACCAGAAAGTGGCCATGTCTTTACTCTCAGTGGGTTGATTTTGACCACCATGAGTGTGGTAACCATTGGATAGAGAGCACAATATGTACATTATTATGTCTACTGTGGACAGTTATTTTTTAAAAAATAAATAGGCAATCTGTCCAATCCAAATGATACACAGTCCCCTAAATCAATGGAGCGTGAGATGGCCCGGAGAATCGGAGCAGCGGGAGCGGTACTGCAGTCGCTTTACCGCACCATTGTGACGAAAAGAGAGCTGAGCCAGAAGGCAAAGCTCTCTGTCTACCGGGCCATCTTCGTTCCTACCCTCACCTATGGTCATGAAGGATGGGTCATGACCGAAAGAACAAGATCGCGGATACAAGCAGCCGAAATGGGATTTCTCCGCAGCGTGGCTGGTATCTCCCTTAGGGATAAGGTGAGAAGTTCAGTCATCCGGGAGGGACTCGGAGTAGAACCGCTGCTCCTTCGTGTTGAAAGGCGCCAGTTGAGGTGGTTCAGGCACCTAGTGAGGATGCCACCTGGGCACCTCCCTAGGGAGGTGTTCCAGGCACGTCCAGCTGGGAAGAGACCGAGGGGTAGACCTAGGACCAGGTGGAGGGATTATATCTCTTTGCTGGCCTGGGAGCGCCTTGGAATCCCCCAGTCAGAGCTGGTTGATGTGGCCAGGGAAAGGAAAGTTTGGGGCTCTCTGCTGGAGCTGTTACTTCCACGACCCTGACGGGTAAGCAGGAGAAGATGGATGGATGGCTCATCATTGCAGAAAAAATATTTTAAGCAAAACCTAAAATCTTCACATTTAACATGCTGTGAAATATACTTCAGCAGAAATGTGCTGCTGATACATTTTATTGATCCACTCATAGTTATAGTTACTTAAATATATAGTTGGATGGTTTAATACATAACAAATAATTATATTTTTCCATTATTCATTCATTTATTCCATAAAACAGAAGCCTCAGATTCCTTATAATAATGGGACATACGAAAGGTATATTTCAAGCTTGTTATGCAAATAAGTTATAAGGCTTCTTTAATCAACTAAGATTTGTTTAATTGACTGAATGTATTGGAAAATTGGGTTTATTCACATGTAATATATATTTAGACATATTTGAGATGTACAGTACAATACAAGATGGGCCATATTCCATTATACTTTTAGAATTTGCTGCATGCCAATTAAAAGAGGACCACGGGCCATAGTTTGGACATCCCTGGTATCGAGTAACTAGTAAATCAATCTGTAAAATAAATGTAATAGAGTAAAAAGGAAAACTGGGTTCAAAATGTAATGCAGTAAAAGTATATTTAAATGAAAATACTTTGATCCAAGTATACCAAATGTGTACTTAAGTACAATACTTGATTAAATGCACTTTCCACCACTTGGAAGAGATAAGGTCTACAGGGTCTCCTCCACACTGAGGTGAGTAAAGCTCAGAGAAAGCAACTTATATATTTTAATAAATTGATTCAATCCCACAAAAGTCCTCCAAGACAAAGTCTGGTCTGGTTCTGTCCTCCACATCCAGCCTGCATTATCACAGCAAATCACTGCTCCATTAGGCTGAATGACTGCCATGAAAACACCCAGCGGACCACAGCCAGTGCAGGACGCTCCAGCAACACTCCGCTCAGTGAATCAATGACTGTGTCTGCACAGCACCCAGCCAAAGAAAGCAGGCCATCCCACTCTGTTTCAGGAGGGGGCTGTGTGTGTGTGTGTGTGTGTGTGTGTGTGTGTGTGTGTGTGTTTGTGTGTGTGTGTGTGTGTGTGTGTGTGTGTGTGTGTGTGTGTGTGTGTGTGTGTGTGTATGTGTGTGTGTGTGCACATGGGGACCTAAAAGGGGACCTAATTGAAACCAGCTGTTCCACAGAGACAGTACTGGAAGGAGGCCAGAGCGCCACATTAGTCTGAAATGAATAGAGCGAGAGACATGCACCGAGACAGGGAGAGAGAGAGAAAAGAATGTTGCTCACGCAGAGTCAGTGTTTGTAGGGTGGGGGGTTTCTGATTGTTTCTTCCCAAACTTTGGTGACAATTTGATGTTTCTGACTTTCACAAGCATCAGCCTTACGAGCTAAGGAGCTTATGTGCAGTACATAATCACAGCGGCTCCATAGAGTTCTGTCTTTATGCTTTCATCAATTTGACCCACATATCACAGCTCTACGGGGGATCAAAAGATATGATCTCTGAATCTGATTAACCCCCAAAATTCCAAACATGTCCACAGGATCAACAACTTGTTGTCAATGTGCTGGATGGAAACTCTAAGTCACGGAGGGGAGTAAGGGATAAAACCAGCAGAGCATTTTAAACCGTGTTTACATCGTAAGAACAACAGACCGTTCATAAAGTGGCAAAAGAGAAGGTTTCGTCTTTAACGTATTATGTTGATTGTAATGGCTATAGAATAATGAGCCCGTATGCGTACATCACTGTAATCAGAGAGATTTCAAAGAGGCAATTCAACCAAATAGCTAAAGTAGCTAACCCCAAGAAATGTCCTTTCCATGGAGGAAGAGAAGAAGTTGAAAAGGTAGAGGACTACAAGAATAATACTACTCAGCCAAATCACAACAAACACAATGAGTCGCAAAGGTGCCTCCCTATTAATACTACTGGGTTTTTCACTCCGCCTTTACTACAGCACTGGGTTTACTAAATCAAATTAGACATTTTATGGTTGGTTCCAGGCTGCTGTGCAGGAAGTCATGCTGCTGATGATATATTAAAAGTAAACAATTTCCTTTCAGAAGATATGTTTTCACTGTGTCAGTTTGTTTGGAAACTACTGCAGCGTGCTGTTGGCGGGTTCTGGGGAAAACAGCAAAAGATCTGGCTGTGTTTGTGACACCAACAATTAAATGACTTAGCAATGAGGGAGGGGGGGACTTGCTGTCAAAAGGGATATGATATCAGAACAGATACAGAGCATACCCATCTTCATGACGACATGATGTGTCATGATTGTTGGGTTTGTTAGTTTTATTTTGAAATGTATCTTCCTCCTTGTGTCTTGTCTGGTCTCACTTCCTGTGTTTGCCCTCCTGTCTGATTGTCTCATTGTGTTCACCTGCTGCCCTGTGTTTCTCCTCTCCTTCCCAGCTGTGTGTTGTCCTGTGATTACCCTTCTGTGTATTTAGTCTTTCCTTTTGCTCCGTGTTCGGTCATCGTCGTTTCCTACCTAGTCTTGTCCGTGTTCTGTGCCTGTGCCGGGTCCTGTCAATGTTACCTGCCTGTTCCTGTCCGTCAGTCTGTCTGCTCCTGTTCCTTGTGTCCTCTGTCTCCCCTGGTTAGAGTAGGTTAGGTTTTTCTTTGTTTGTAAGTATGACTTTAATTTGAATAAAGCCCGCTTTTTGTTTGGACTTTGATATCTGCCTCCCTGTCTCTATACTGCGTTTGGGTCCTATTTACCCCACCCTGGGACATGCTGTCAGAAGACAGCTCTTCAATACATAGGAACACTGGATCTGTCCAAGCACAGAAAGTATGGCATTGTCCATTTGGAACCAATAATTTGTCCTGTGAGCTCTCAGAGGTAGTAATAGAGGCTTTTTGAGTTATACCATTGTTTGCTGCGCAAATTTGTTAGGCTCAAATATGTCTGATGCTAGATGTTACCACATTTCCAGATCTGAGTCATCTTGGTAAAGATATAAAGTATGGCAGAAATAACACATTAACTGTTTTTTCTAATTCTTCTTTCAATTTCCAGTACATGGTTTCCATATAGTAGCTGTTGCCCCACAATGATGGAACATTATCTGTACTTATCATTTTCTCATCTACCTCACTTGTCCTATCAGCTAGAGATCTTAGTCCCTGCCCTGTGAGGGTCATGTGACAGCACTGATAGTCCTGAGCAGGTAACAGCAGGGTATTCATTAGTTCACTGAGTTCAGTGCATTCCGTACAAGGAGCCTCATTCATTCATCAGAGATCTAAAAAAGAAATCAGGCATGTCAAGAAGTAAACACCACCAGCAGTAATCCCTGAGTGTGTCTGCTTCTGAACACTCACATGTCATGTTTTAGCACAGAAGCTTCATGGCTGCAGATGTCGGCTGTGAGGGTTGTGCAGTGGTTCTCCAGAGGTGTGCTACAGAACCCTGATGTTTCAGCTATGTGTCATATCTCACATAGTGAAGCCGTTTCCTGTCTCCTTCTTGTGTTTGTGAATCAGTCGAATAGCTGTCCTGTTGGTGTCCTCTGCATGTCTGAGGATTTCACTCGACACACCACCAAGTCACCAACGTTATCACCGTTCCCAAGAATAAGAATATATATAAAAATATAAACTGTATGTATTTAACCATACACACCTGAACACCCACTTGAATATTCATACTCATACATATTAAGAGGTTCAATAAAATAAACAATCTAATAACAATAACAAACAATAAACATATAAAAAATGCCTTTGTCTCCACACAGAATCAGAATACCTTTGTAATAAATGTCCTCCAATTAACATATTGCACACAGGTGGTGTCTAAGTCTGTGTTAGAGGGCATTGCCATGGCATTGTGGGTAAGAGGCAACGTAATGATAATAATAATAATAATAATAATAATAATAATAATAATAATAATAATAATAATAATAATAATAATAATAATAATAATAATAATAATAATAATACATTTTATTTGGGGATGCCTTTCAAATCACCCAAGGACAGCTTACAGGGCATAGGGTAACATGGGGAGAGTTAAAACAGTGGACAGCCGGAAAGAGGAAACATGGCAGCAGAAGAGGGTGCACGCATGCTGTTGAAATAATCTACAGGGTTCAAGAGGTTCACACAGTAAAGGTTTCTCATTTGTTGATATGTTTGTATTTAAGAGTGTGCTTTATAGTTTTTGTGTTCTGTTTGTGTAAAATTACATTATTTTGTGAGCCACGGTTTGATTTTGCTAATGTGTTAGCTGTTTATCAATGGGCATAAGAGATTGAAAGGACTTAATGTAAACTTTCAATTGCTCATTTCTTATAGTTTAGACGGTGTTCGGAGAAAGAGAGCGCGAGGGAGAGAATAAAACTTCAAAAGACATCAGTATGTGCATGGCCTTATTCATTGGACCGGTGTAGCTACGTGTAGTCTGCGGTTTAAGTCTAGTCTGTGGTGTAAGTCCAGTCTACTAGACTTTTAATGGATTTATATATAGTATAACTTCAGTACGAATACATACAAGTAGTGCAAATAACCGTCCGTAGCTGTCCAAAGCAGCTAGCAGAAAGAACCTGAACACGGTGAACATCTCATGTCTTTGTCTGCCATTGTCAAGTGCTGCTGCATGGCAAAACCTGAAAACTGGAGATAAATATTCATAACACATCCCTACAAGGATTAACCCAGCACTCAGTGTGTCTGAGTGCTGGGTTATTGTCTGTGACCGCCTGTAAAACTAGAGGCGCATGAAGAGTGTGAGGCGAGCGGGTCCTGCTCCAGCTATAGCTCAACTTTTCACACAGTCAAAGTGTGAGGGGCAACCAGAGGGATAGAATGCTTCCAGTCAAATGTTAAGAAGTTAAAGCTCGTTAGTGTTTTACTCATCCAAATTAGGCAGAAATGAGTTGTCATATGTCATCTGCTGTGGCGCAATCCCTCCTTGACTGCCATTGCAGTCAACATTGATGTATGACATGTCTGATATAATAATGTTAGTAAGCTTTATTTACAGCACTTTTCATGCATCAGGTGCAGCTCAAAGTGTTTGACAAGGCACACATCACAACTTAAAATGGCTAAAAACATGATATAACAGTTTTAACACTTTAACGGACACAGCAGTAAAAGGTATGATTAGAATAAATAAAACACAATTAAATGTATATATGTAATATCTACTCTGCAATGGTCAGTCTTTTGCACTGATTTGTTACTGTAATATATATTCATCCACATCCGTTTTGAAATGACTCCTTTTTTAAATATATTGACTGTTTATTTATGCCTCTTAATGTGTGCATATAGTTGTGTTTATGTTGATTAGGTAATGTAAAGTGCTTTGAGCACTTGTAAAAGCGCTCAAATAAATGATATGAATTATTATGAATTAATGAAAGTACCAAGACATCTGTAGCGTCTTGTTTTCTCCTCGTCTTTCCTTCCTTTCTCATCTTTCCTCTCCCCTTCCCATGAATGTGTATTACTCCATCACACTGTAGCACAGATGTCATCTCTGTATGCCCAGACAAAGACATCTTCTCCCCCTCCCCCATTCTACTCTCCCTCCCCTGTACCTCCTCACCCTTCACCTCACCCGCCTGTATCGCTCCTCTCCTTTCATTTTCCTGCTGGTCTTCCTCTCCTCTCTATTGTCTCCTCACCTCTCTCCCTACATTTAGCTCCTTGTTTCTGTCTTTCACTTGTCTCCTTTTCTTTCTCCTTTCTGTCCCCTTATCTTCTCTACTTGTTCCTCTCTTTTCCTTTAAATGATTGTTGTCTTCTCATTCCCTTTCCTTCCTCTTCTTGATGAACCAGTTTGATCTGTTGAGTTTTGTCATCTGGGTCGTCTGTGTGTTTCTTCTGCTCTTGTCTGTCTTTATATGTCTCTTTTATCTCCCTCCTTCTGTCTAGAGACAATCGACAGGCCCTTTTTTTGCTATTTTTCAGACAGACAGCCTCTGATTCATGTGCCCATCATCCCGCCGCCCAAGGGCCGTCGGGCCAGGCACAAAAGACGCAAGCAGTCAAGCATCCCTTTCTCCTCTCTGCAGTCGTTTTGGTTGCTCTCTTCTCTGACTTGTGTCTTTCTACGCCTCTCACTCGGCTGTCATGCTATAGTGCTTCTACTGTAGGTCCTGCTTTGTCAGTCTCCGTCTACACCCACCATTCCTCACTCACTTTGCTCGTCTTTTATCTGTTAACTTTGCATTTCTTCTCACGGCCTTCATCTCTCATCATGTCACTCTGCTGTAGTCCCCTCTTTTCACAGAGATAGTTTGCAGAATGGGATGTATTTTTATTTTCAGGTCTACCTTAAGTGTCTGATTGTGTCCAAGTGAGAGTCATTTAATTGTTAAACCTCCTCTCATCTTCGGGTTGAGTCAGACCAATTTACTACTTTCATCAATCATAGATATTGAGTTTTACATCTGATCAAGCCTTACGATATTCTCCACAGTAGGCATTTAAACATATAAAATGGCTGATCTCAACTATAAACAATGTATTTCCAGGTCAAAAATGACCGCCATCGGCAATGAATGGGTAACTCTAAAGCATGTTCATCCATCAGATAGCACACACCAACAAATCGACAACTGTGTTCATTTGGAGTACATTTTTTAGTGTCTATTCTTTGTGTTCATTAAATTTGGTGATGATTAATGTGTTAATGTAAAAGCAGTTAAATCTCAAATCTGACCAGGAATACCAAAGTAAGGAGAAAAACAAACACAACAGGAGGGTTAAAGGTCGAGAGTCTCCTTATACCTCTCATGAGGAAAAGTCTCTGAGAGATCTATTACTCCAAACGCTACACATTACTGACTTGGAGCCCATTGTGAATTTGATTGGGTTAAGATGATTGATGGGACAGTTGGAACATGAAATCATGAAGGCAGTGATATGACCGGTGACAATTTAGTCTCTTGTGTCTCAGCTAAGGAGGGACATAGCGGCAAACTAAAGCTAAAAAGTGTGTGATGTGAGGGATTGCTCCCCATTGCAGCCATGTTTCTTCATTCTCTATCAAATGAACTGCTCATGTGTCACAAGTTCGACACATTTATAGTTGGTTTTGGTTATGCACATCATAACTCTCCTGTCATTTAAGATCCCGCCTTCCTCCAGGGTCTTGCAATCAGCTCATTCCCTCACCTGTTCTCCCAACCCTCCCTTTCACCTGCTACTCATTCCCTCATTACTTCCACAGTATATAATCCACCTCACTCTAACTTGTCCCCTACCGGATTGTCTTGTGTGTTTGGCAAGCGCTCCAGCATTTCCTATCATATTTGCCTAGATATCAGCTCTGTCCGTTTTGACCCGGCCTGCATGATTTTGGACCTAGAGTATTCTGCCTGCCCCTTCATTGGTTTGTTTGCCTGACTGCTGGGTTTCTTGATTTTTACCCTTTTCTGTCCCTGACCTGAATAAACCAAGCCTTTGAACATTGGTTGTATCTGTGTCGTGCTCTTGGGTTCAAATCCGTACCTGTGAACGTGACACCATGTTATACTCATATGTGTTACTATATGGAGGTTTGCAGACGGTAACAGATGGAGTAACATTCAACTGTGTGAAAAGAAACATTATGGTGATAGCTGTGTGTAAGAGAGGTATGATAAGAAATCTAATAACCAGGGATGTCTCGTAGATGTTGAGATATTTTCCAAAAGTGAAACTGCTGCTGGAACAAACAGGAGCATTGTTAGGATCATCAGCCTCTGAGGACTGTCTGTCTGAATTCATCCCTACTCATCCAATAGATCCAAAAATGTCACACAAATCCAAAATGTATCAGATGATGATGTCAGAGACTTGACGATAATCCATTCAATATTAGTGGAGATATTTCATACTGACCAGAGGGTTGGATCATCCAGTGTGGTTTGCATGGTTTAATATGAATATAAAATAAACTGTTATCATAATAACCTCCTTTACAACTTCATGGTATTTATTAGATAATGTTTTTCTTTCCCTTGTTGTGTGATTCTGGCACAAGACTGTTGGAATGTATGGAATGGTGTGAATGTTTAACCTTTAAAACGGGCAAACAAATGAATGGCTATTTCCAAATGTATCTAGGCTTAAAAATAGTCAATATTTTCCTTCAAAATATGATTTTTTAATTTCCGGCTTACACTCTGTATTTCCTGTGATACATTGCCCATAAAGGCTATACATTTATATATTAATAAACTCACATTTTATTTATTTAACACCCATATTAAACTGGCACCACACCATTATAAGACTCAAATTACACGTGTATCACATCAAAATTACACCATTAGTACATCCATAATACACCCGAATTACAAGCATATAACCCTACAATTTCATCCATATATCACAAGTATAAACCCAATATTACACCCACATTGCCCATCCATATTACAATTATGATACAACCACACATTGCCACAGCCTGTCAGACTGTTTACTGAAACCACTGGATTCAGAAACCATTTTTCGGGTTGAGATGGGTTTAACTTTTAGGAAGTCTGCACTGCCAGTCTCTGCCTTTTATTTCACAGAAGTCCTTTATCCTTCCATGCATCTCTCTCTCTGTATTAAAGCTATTCATCTTCTGGCCATATCACAGCCTGCCTCTCTGCATCTGTGCATGGCTTGATTTGATTTTGTTTCAGTATTTTTAATGGTTTGGGCAGTTGTCAGTGGCAAGGTAGAGTTGAGGTTTGTCTGTTGTGTGTGTGAGTGTGTGTAACAGAGAGAGAGTATTTGTGTGAGTGTGTTTGACACAGAGAAAGTGTGTGTGTTATTTTATGTTGTGCGCTAAAAGATGGAGAGCGGCCCCAGTGAAGGACAAGCGTTTCTCATCCTTTTATGAGTCCGCCAGCATGAAAGCCCGCCAAGCATCTTAATGACCTATGACTCAACTCGGAGAATAATCTGACACACACATGCATACAAACAAACACACACGCACAGGGCTGAGTCCTACAAAGTTCATGTAGCACAAACACTAACATCCTAACAATAGAAGACGAGGTTACAACCTCATGTGGTTCAACTGCTCAAAGAAACACATCTCAACCCTTTGTGTTGCAGCGATCATAATACATGATATCAGAATCAAATTCAGAATTCCTTTACAGAATAGTTGTTACAGGTGTTGGGTAGTGCAACATCTTGTGGCAGTACATCCTCAACAGATGGGTGAATATAATTATGAGAGTTATAAAAAAGTTCCTTCTGTCGTCCTGCAGACCCCCCCCCCCCCCACACACACACACACACACACACACACATGAACTGCATGAGAATCATTAATTCATGTGACACATTTTGTTGGACTGAATAATCAGTTTCTTGTAGTACACATGTGCTATGACGCATTATTCATTGCAGTTGCTGTTTTTCTGTGACACACGTCATGTGACCTCAAAGCCGGGGCTGTCCCTGGGGGGCCGGCTGTTATTCAAACACACTGTGTGATGGCTCCTCTTCACAGCGTGTGGATTGTGAGCATACGTCACTGGTTCCTCCAATGTTGTTTATTTCACAGTGCTCAGAACTCAGAGACATGTCTTATTTTACCGTGCTTGCCAGAAGCAGAAATAATCTCAAAATCAACCAGAGTTCATTTTTTGAAGGAGTAGTTTGGTTTTAACTGGGAGTACATTATTTAGAACAATCCGGTTCCCAAGCAAAGCCCCCACTGAGCCACTGCCAGCCTGTTTCTTTAAATGTTATGGTTTATTTAATGTATTTACTGTATGTTATAATTACAATTTTGGCACCTACCAAATTCAAATGTATTTGGAACCAATAGTGAAAGTAAAACAAATTCCTTCAAAGAACATAATCATATTATAAATATATCACAGTCTTGTTTTTTTTGCACTTTTCCTCCCCTCTCCATCTGTCTCTGGGGAGTTTATTGATCTGAGCTGAACACAAGTCTGTTTACTCCTCAGGGTTTAGGATTAGCCATTAGCATACTGGAGAGATTAATTTTCTAATCTTTTCATCAGTTTTGAATATTTATGATTTACATCCGATTAATGTGTAGTGGAGAAACACTTTAACAAAGAGTAAAGCATCCAGAATATGTTTAATCATTTGGATGTCTTATTTTAGTGATATTATTTTCATTTTAACTGTTCAGTTTCTGAGAATTTACCAAAGTCAAAGTCTGATGTTTCAAAGCACTTTTATTTTATTTTATTATGAATAAACGCTGGTTATTTTTCGTTCTGTACTTGTATTTATTTATTTTGTTGCCCTAAAATCTGAAAGTAAAATAGTCCAAACATTCTGCAGTGTAATCATTATGATCCATGCATAAATTGACTGTGTTAAAAGGTGTTGATCTCTCATAGACTATTATCGCTAACGCCGCAGCCCCCCTCAGCACTACAGAGCATTCTCTCTTTCTCTCTCTCTCTCTCTGTCTCTCTCTCTCTCTCTCTCTCTCTCTCTCTCTGTCTCCCTCGTTGTTTTGGTTTTCTAGCCCTCAACTTTTCTGTGTCAGTTCATTCTCAGCAATTTCAGTAACCCGGTTTCCAGCAGCGGCAGCATTCAGCTCTGATATACTCTACTGTACCCTAACTGCTCAGCAGCACACCACACACACACACACACACACACACACACACACACACACACACACACACACACACACACACACACACACACACACACACACACACACACACACACACACACACACACACACACACACACACACACACACAGCTGGTGAACATAGAGAGGCGTAGACTCCTAACACATGCTAATTAGCTTATATGTATGATTCTATATGGAATAATGCATGTCATTTTGAAAAGCTAAATCAGTCAAGCGCAGGTGCTATAGAGAAGTAATTGTAAAGTGCCCTTGCGTGTCCATGGCTTCGGGTCTAGAATTAGGTTCTCGATGACAGCCATAGTTAAGAAACAACATAGAATCAAAACAAACGGATCACAAAATATTTCACTGACAGTTATTAAATTATCCAATTATAACCAGAGATTATCCTGAGAGATAATCTGAGTGCATGTTTGCTCTGCACAGCTCTCATCATATGTGTTTAGCAGGGAGAATGAAAAGTGACAGGTCACTCAGATTCTTTATGCCAAGCCTGAAATCCACACTGACTCAGAGCAGCTTTTATCCGCCTGTCCTGGAATCAAACAGGGTCCAAAATGCTACTGGGAAAAAATACTTTAATTCATTGTATACCCCAGTGTTCAGGTGTTAAAACCATTTTAAGAGTAAAACAAGGGAGTTTGATTCAGTCATTTATTATTACACTTTGCTTTTACTAAGCTATTTCCTGAGGGCTCAAAACATGGACATGACCAACAAAATGTTGGCTGATGAAGAGACACAGTTGGAAGTCATTTAAGGCTTGAATGCTTTTTCTTTAAGTTTCCAAGCTAAGTTGCCAGCTTTATCAACCTTCAGTTGCCAAAGAAACAGTTTGAAAGCTTTGAAATGAACTGTTATAACCGTTTTTGAGGAGATAATCAAACTATTCAGATTCAGAATATGTGATTACTTTTTCTCCCAAAAACTATATTTGAGAACTTAGCGATGTTTGGAGCTGTGAGGAGCTGCTGGCTCATGGGTGCATTTCACTAGTTCTTTCACAGCCTGAACATAGGTCACACTGCAATTCTAACCATAGGGGGTGAAATAATAATTCCAATTTAAATTATAACAATCATCAATTTCAGAGAGCTAGCTAGCCAACAATTGCTAGCTAGTTCATTAAAAAAGGTAGCTAATGTAAAGATAGCTTACTAGGTAGATAAATAGTGAACGTTAGTGTGGTGTATTAAATCTCATTAGCTAACTTGATTTATTGACAGATAAAGAAGTCGTTTGCTAGCCAGCTTGTTAGATGTAGATCACGCCGTCCACTAATGCTAAGCTAATTTTCGCCAGCTAAAAAGCCCACTGAGAGGTTAAATGAGTTCACTCTCTGCTTAAACTGTGTACCTTTGCTTCCTTTTCTGGCAGTCAGAGTTATTATAATCAGTCCACATGAGCTTTAGTCTGCAGTCGGACCGGTTGATATGTTTTGGTACTCATTGTAGTTCCTCAAGACTCTACAAATATAAAAAGGCCATTGTGATATGTCACCCTGCAGTCACTAACAGAGGATGGATGCTATAAAACCATCAGATCACCAAAGTGTAGCTGTGAAAACATTTGAGTAAAATCAATTGTTTTTTAATGCTCCTAGTGCTAAACCCGAATAACAAGGACATACGTGTTTGAACAGCAAAGTCAGAAAACGGTCGTGCCTAAATGGCTAATGTGTTAGCAAGCAGCTGTTGCTCACGCATCCAGCAGACAGCAAGATGTTTCTGAGTATTATTTATGTTCACCTGGTGAACGTAACCCAATGTTCTCTCTCTTTTAGCTCTGTCTTCTGGTAAACGATCCACTATGTCTGCTGTCGGCTGCTTAGCAGGAAATGTACAGAAGGATTGTAGAACTTTTTCACTGAAAACAGCTAACTGCTAATGCTGGAATTTAAGTTGTTGAGAGCCGCAAGACTGAACTAAAAAGCTGTTGTATCCGAACCAATAAGCTGAATACACTGAACAGCTCCGTGGAGCCGAGGGGACAGCAGTGCTCTGGACCATTCTGAGTGCGCCCTTTCACTTAACATGTGTTCATCTGAACCAATGTTCATATAACAATGTTGATTAATCAGCTTGATATGCTTTGGATAAGATATGATAAATCTTTAATGATCCTCGTGAAACCCAGATGTTTGAGCAGCAACAGGAATAAGACATATTGAAATCAGTTTATATAAATGCCTGCTGGCTAATGGCAAACTTTTATAATTTTGTTTAATGGTTCTATTGCAGGTTACATTATAAATTGTCATCATCTTTGATGAACAGCAATAAGAAAAGGTTCCATAGACAGAGTGAAGACAAATGTTGACTAAATCCCAATGTTTTGAGCTAGGCCTAGCAGATTTGAGGACATATTGGCATTTATTTTCACACTCATATTTTGCTTATTTATGTCTGCAAGAAGCTCATAAGAACAACAGTATTTGTCGGGGGATTTAGTTGAGTCAGAAAGAGGCTTGGGTGGGGGATGCTGTGGAGAGTCCTGGGTCTGTATGTGGGCTGCCTTCCAGTAGACCAAGCCAAGCAGATAATAAAGCACCTCACTGACCAGCGGCTCAGAAAACCCTCATCTCTAGATAGTGTGTGTGTGTGTGTGTGTGTGTGTGTGTGTGTGTGTGTGTGTGTGTGTGTGTGTGTGTGTGTGTGTGTGTGTGTGTGTGTGTGTGTGTGTGTGTGTGTGGGGGGGGGATGCTTGAGTGAAAAGAGAAAATATCGATTTTTCTCATGCGAAGGCTAGCTTGGGTTAAAAAGCTTTGTGGGCTGACATTATTGGATAATGACACAGCAGTAAAACTAGACAACCAATTCACAACTCAATTTCACGACATGTCTTTAAATACAAAAACACACAATCTTCATCGAGGAAAATACTTGTTCTTTGGTTTTGTTAACCAATGTATGATGAGAACATTTCTTTCAAACAGCCATTGCTACTATTCTTATGTGGCATTACTGCAGAGTGACTTCCTGATTCAACTTTCAGAGCCTGGAACACAGGTGATGAATGACAGCATTTCAGTTTCACCTGCAGAAAGTCACTCAGATCATGTGGATAAAGTTTAGCTGGTGTAGTCTGTTCTGATTGTTCACCACTTGCATTCTTGACGAAATCTCTGTTTGCCATATTTAACTTCTTTGTCAGAAATAACTGGTAGAAATTATAATCATAATAAGATCCACATTTAAGTAAACCATGTTTTTTCATTGAACACTTTACATATTTCATTATTATTATTAATAATAATATAATAATATTAATAATAATAATAATAATAATAATAACACTAATAATAACAATTCATTGAGCGCCTTTCCAGGTGCTCAAAGTGCTTTACAATACATATTAGACATGTAACACATCAGTAGTGTGGGCAATACCCACAGGAGCAATTTCGGGTAAAGTGTCTTGTCCAAGGACACAACGGCATACAGTGGCAGTCAAGGCGTGGTTTGAACCATTGTTCAACAGTTCCCCTGCTTTGATGAGCAACGCACTAGCCCACCGCACCACAGCTAATTAAGAAAATGCTTGTGTCATGCATGGTTTCAAAGACAGACAGACTGCAGGTATGTGGATCTCTGTTTGCGGTGGTTTAATACTTTGGTGCTTTTCTGTATCACTTTCCCCAAATGTAGTTTTGTAGAGAGCCACACCATGAGTAACCAGTGGTGCAACAGAGCCCACGGCATCACTGGAGCTATATTTCTGGGTGTTTGTGAGCTAATACTCCTCCACAGCTATCATCTGCTGGTCCCCAAACACCCACCCCTCCCTGAAGTGCTTACACAGGCTGCCTAGCCTTGGCAGGATATGAGACGCCATTAACCGACCGTCATGTTATAATGCTTATTTAGAGACATCTGGAGCTGAAAATATTTCATGACTTCTCCCAGGACCTGTATGGATTAAAATAAGAGGGCTGGGGTGCTTTTAAATATGGAGACAGAGAGAGCTAGATAGGGGAGTATGGGGAGAGAGAGGACCCTGTAGGGGAGTCCAATGGTGACAGTACAGCCATGTCTAATGTGATTCCCCAGCCGTGACTCACAGAAGAAGTGTATAAATACCCACACAGGCCCCTGACACTGACACGCAAACCCTCCAAACTCTCTATAAGCCCATGAGACAGAGAGGCACACATCCCCCCCCCCCCGAACTGTGAACTTGTGTTTATCTTGCAGCGTGCATGTGTCTCATACACAGCTGTGCAATAAAAAGAATGAAAATGATAAATACAGAGATGGATGATATAGGGGTTTCCTGTAGCATAAGGTGTAGAAAAAGTAACAGGGGGGGTCCCAGACAGCCCCTGCAGCTGTTAACACACAGGGCTTCTTGCTGATGGAGAGCCATATGATGCTGCTCACATGTGCAGCCACTATAGGCCGGCTTCTTTTACAAATGATCCTCACTTTAGCTGCGACCACTTCCTGTTTGGGCATATGTGTACAGTTTTGGGAATCAAGTTTTTAGAATTACAAAAATCATTTTATGCCAGTGTGCCTGAACTTCAATAGTTAAAATATAAAAAAAGATACAACATTAGGAAGCTCAGTACCCATCCTGAGTCCTCATGCTCCAACAAAGGAGGTACTGACGGAGCGGGACGTGAGCCATGGGGTCCAAATTACTTTTTCGAGTGAAGAAAAAAGTGCTGATGGGATGCTGCTGATTAACAGGGAGAGACAAAGAGGAGAGTGTGTTTTGCCGGTCCTGTCAGCTTTGCAGGTCATCAGGTCGACATTAGCCCCCGTCCTCGGAGACCTGCAAGACACCCTCACAGTGGAGGAGAGCTCTGCAACAAACCAGAGCAAATCCAGTTCTGGGAGAGCCAGGACGAGCAGTTTATTGGATTTTTTGCTCATCTGGAGGCTGCGAAGCACGCAATGCAAAGACTAAGTGTCAAACCCTCTCCACACAAAGACAAAAGATTTATTTTAAAGGACCACCATAGATGTTTGTGTAAAAAAGTAATTCTCTTGAGGAATAGTGTGGTTTTGATTAAATGGAAAAAAAATACCTGAAGGATTCAGCTGAAGCATTTAGAGAAAGGATACAAGGAAAGACCAGTTGAAGTGTTTCCTTATTACGGTGCAAGTCATTGACTTGGAACTTAATCAGACTTTAGGTTATCTCGTAAAGGGTCAGATCTTCTCTCAGTTATACTGGCTTTCCATGTGGTAGATCTGGTTAACCATGTAGATATCATTAACTGAATTTTGTTTCTCTTAGTTCATGTGAATCATTTTTGCATGGCTTTGTTTGCCATAACCAATCATCAACAAATAACCATCGAGCGACATTTAGAGATCACAGGAAGGTTGTGGCCTTGTTTTGGAGGAGCATTCCACTTAATGGAGTCACCTAAATGTAAGAAATCCTACATTTAGTCAAGTACTTTTTTGACATATTTGTACTTCATTTGAAGTACTACTAGCTCACAAAGTATTTTAAGATAAGATAAGATGTACCTTTATTAATCCCTGTGGGGAAATTTAAGATCTATCTTATAGTATCTAAATTTGGGCCACAAAGACAAAGTACAATACCAAAATGTTCTTCCATGTTTAAAAGCAGGATAATATAATAATCATAATAAAATAATACTGCAAAGTACATTTACCTGATGGTTACTGGCAGAATGAGTACTTTTACTTTTTGTGCTTGAAGTACATTTCGCTGCTTTTCGATGTACTTTTACTTGTAAAATTTAAAATATAGTATTTTACTTGAAGTTGAGTATTTTAATAGCATAGTACTTTTAAATGGTCTGGTTACTTCTTGGCCTCACCTAATGCCGGATCACGCCACATGCAGTAAATATTAGTTGGACCAGAGACAGAAGTACTGCAGGCAGTGGATATCAGTGCCCCACCCTGACTCAGTCTTTAAGCTTTGCATAATTTCTGATGGTGCGATTGATTGTGCCTTTCCTAAGAAGCCAGATTTAAAGCTTTCAAGACAAAATCAGTAAAAGACAGGAAGATCTTTTGTTTCCACATGAATTACAAAATACAAGTCCTTGGCCAAGTGGCTTGTAATAATAATCATCGGCCTCAGAGGCATTAGTCTGAGATTGAATGGCTTTACATGTGTTGTCTTGTAACAGATAATATCCCTGCTCCAGGGTATGGATTTGTGTTGCTGAGTATATGATTCACACCCACTGACTCCTTTCCTTTTGAAGAAAGCAAAACTCAACGACGATTTAATCTGAACTATATGAAACTCTCAAAAGTTTGAACACTTCTACCAATTAGGTTGTGACACTCAAGAAATGTTGTAGGAGCTCTGACAGCAAAAATACAGCTTAAATGCCAAGATTTTAAGGCCAGAATATACAAAATATATGATGCAATTATACCTGCAATATGTGTTTTGATAATGTCTTCTGAAAATGAGGATAAAGCTTCTGTAAGCGTTTTGTGTGCCTGGTGTCTCTTCGCACATGTAGCTCTGAGTGTGTGAGTGTGAGGCTCTGTCTGTTTTTGCCTGTCAGTCTTTCTCTCTCTGTCTCAGATCCTCAACTCATGAATATTCATGCTGGGTATGATTATACCCGCTCTAATCCAGGAAGTGAGTGGGATGATAAAAAGCTCCCTAGCGCCTCGGCCGCTCCTCCAACACACTGAAATAAACAAATAATCACTGCATCTCAAACACAGACGCAAAAATTCGGGAGACCTCACTGCTCCTTCCTGACAATGTGGCATGATGGAGGGTGATGGGGGGTGACGTGCCGTGCACAGAAAACCAAATGTCAAAGACGGTAAGTGTGTTTGAGAGGAGAGGAGCAGGAGGAGAATGAGTGTTCTGTGATTGCATGACCTCAGTCCGGGCTCAGACTTACGTGACTCTCATGAGAAGAAAGAGAAAGGGCCTGTTTCTTGTAATTGCATCAGCACTTCGTTAACAATAATGCAATTAAACAGGGGGCCCCTGGAAGACATGCAGCTCAAAGGAATGTTTCCCCCCCCCTTCTCCCTGTTTTCCCATATGAGGCTAAGGTATTTTAATGTCAATTGGATTCTGCTCGTTATCTCCCTAGTCGCCCTAATCTGATCCCTGGGAAACTCAGGGAACAAGATGTCGAGTCAGTTGAAAAACTTCCCTGCTGATAAGAGACAGCGTGAGTTTCTCTCCTCACAATGACGCACTGCTGCAACTTTAAAGACTGAAAATAATCCAAAAAGGGCATGGCAGGGAACGAGAATATAGTGGTTGCTTGAAAAAAATTCCGGAATATTAAATACACGCATGCTATAAATCCTACCTTCATGCTGGCTGCAAGCTTATTTTTATGATATTTCGTCAACTGAGAAACATAAACAACATATTACAAAAACCTTTATCACAAAGCAAATGAAAAGCAGAACACAAGAAACAGACGATCGACTCTTTGTCTGTTCACTTGTCTGTCTGAAAACAGGACCAAAAACACCTAGCGTCCACTGGGAGGAGGTCAAAGGTCAAGAGTAGGTTGTGATCTCGGTTAAAAATTGTACAAGTCAGAGTTGACAGGATGAGAATACTGACTACAGCGGCGTTCAGCTCATTTCAGTTCAGGGGCCACATAAAGCCAAAGTGGGCCGGACCAGTAAAATCATAGTATTAAAAGCTATACATATATATATATATATATATATATAACCAACTCCAAATGATTCCCTTTGTTTTAGTGCAAAAAAGTTCATTCTGAGACTGATCATATTGAATTCTGCCTCAGTTTATCATTTACACATGTACATAATAACGTACAGATCGCAGTGTATCCACAAAGGCACCAAACATTTAGTCACCAATATCTGGAACTGAACAATAAGGTGTTTTAATTTATGATGAAAACAACTCATTATTGTTGTTATTATTATTATTATTTTACATTCATTTCCACATCTGTGCAGTAATCCTGACAGACCACCAGACGTGGGAAACTAACGAGGAAGAAGCTTCAGTTAGCCCCTGCATTGTTAATGCATTCAATTGTTACATAAGTGCAATAAACATCCATGAACAGTAAGGTTCCACCAAACTGTTTTGTACTGAAGCTGCTGACTGAAATGATAGTGTACAATGTCTCTAAATATTTCATTTTCACAGGACTATATTCTTCAGGGTGAACGTGTCTGAAGCAGCATTTGACATTAAGTAACCTTACTCACCATTTATTTTGCTCTTGAAACTGTCTCTGCAAAGTCATCCCGCGGGCCAGAATGGACCCTCTGGTGGGCTGGTTATAGACCCCGGCCATATGTTTGACACCCCTGACCTAAACTAATCAAGGTACTGTTGAATATACAGCTCCGGAAAAAAATTAAGAGACCACTCCAAACTTTTCTTAAATCTTTATCTCTACATGTACGGCAGCCAGTCCAGTGTCTGTTGGATTCCATCACAGAAAGAAATTGTCAGTAGTTTATAGAATACAATAAAATAAAATGAGAAATAATTTAACTCAAAGACATGTCTATAAATAATAAAACAAGACAAAATGATAATGCTGAAGTGGTCTCTTAATTTTCTTTCCGCTGCTGTATTTCAGGACCTGGATCATTAAGGGTAAAACAGTATGATCGGGACATCCTTTATTCTGACTGAGCTCTCTTTTCAATAAGAAGTGAAGTCCCATGGCCCTATGAAGTCAGTTTGATAATCCCTCAGAGTGTGTCAGGAGTTTTAGGAATACAGGATTTAATTAAATGGTTGTTTCCTGTGGTTAGCTGATTCTACGTCGACCAGTCTGCTTGGATTAGAGGCGGGTCTGTGTTTCCCTGGAAATAAAGACACTAACTTTGGGGGCCTGGTAACTCTTCTGGGGACAAACACCAAATGAAAGACTGAAGTCATACTGTATGTGCAGCAAAGGCGCCATTTATACTAGGGACACTGGGGACATGTCCCCACCACTTTTGGAAATGGCCAATTTTGTCCCCACCATATATTCTGAAAATAGCGTGCATGAAGAGTTGTACACTTTGAGAATGTATTTGCACAAGAGAACATGTCAAATCTGGAGGACTGTTCACACTTTCTGGGTGTATTTCTGAAGCAGTTTGGACCAGTGGCGTCATCTGTCCTGGAGCTATTTCTAAAGCCCCAGACGTTTTAGAAATAGCTCTGGATTTCAGGATGAAAAATGTCTCACAATATAAAGAAAATAACAAAAAATCTAAGGACAAAGGATCTTTTAATCATACAGTCATGCTGATCATACAATAATGCCATCGAAAATAATATGATACAGTAGTACTTTGGGGTCCTCTGTCTCAGTCCAGTTGTTGTCCATGCTACATCTGTCCCCCTTGTTGTTTTAAAAATCAAGCAAGGAAAGCAAAATAAGGCATTAGCATTACTGCATCCCACTAGCCAAGCCTTTGTTGTGTACCAGCTACTAGAGAAGCCTCGCATATACGGCTTCCCTTTGCTGCTGTTTGATGACAATATCAGGTTGATCTGGGCCCAGGTCTTTCACCTGAAGTTTGTCTGCCAAACTTCTACTCTCAAACGGCTCTTGAATGAGAGATTTCACCAAGTTAGGGACCGGGTTGAATCTTGGGGTAGTGCTCACGCTCGCCATTGTTGTTGTAGTTCAAATGGTGCCTGATGTGACTGGTCCTGACCTTCAGGAGCCTCTTTATACATTCATGGCCGGGGGGTATTCTGAAACAGCCCCCCCGGAAGAAGTTTTGATTACGCTGATTTGCTACATTTTACGACAGACTTTCATATCTTGAATCAGCAATTGGCTAACCTGCTACAGAGACCCACCTCCGTGGGGCGATTTCTCTTTAGTCCCAGCAGTTTTTCAGTCATACAGTGTACTAGGAAAAGCATATATGTTACCCAAATTAATTTGAAATCATATTTTACACATATTACTGGGTGCATTCCATATTTTACACACACACACACACACACACACACACACACACACACACACACACACACACACACACACACACATACACACACACACACACACACACACACACACACACATATATTGACAATTTATATAATCAATTATTTTAATTATTAATAATAATGTGTGTGCGGGTGGGCGGCGCCCCATCGCCCCCTATGGGCCAGCCGCCACTGCAGTCTCCCATCCTGTGAAGCAGCAGTAAACCACTTCTTATCTTAAATTAAGTAGGAAGTATTTTAAAATTGTATTTATACATATTTTACTAATTATTCCCCTTTTAAACTGTATTTTAGTTTTACTGTCCTATATACTAACCTATTATCTATAATTATTTCATAACTGTTTTTATTTATTCTGTTCTTTTTTTACAACTATAATAATATTATAAAGGTGTGCCTTGGAAATATTTGTTTACATAAGTTGTGACCAAACCGTTTGAGAGCCACTGAGATAACCGAGACTAACAGTAACTATGTATCTAACGTTTAAAACTAGTGTTTGGTTTCTAAACACTCAGAGTCCTTTACCTCACTGTAGTTATCGGAGGCAGAGCTTCAGGAGAGGCGTTCCCTCCACCTTGTTCTAGTAACCGTCTAACGCCCGATAGCGAAGCTAGCTAACCAGATGCTAACAACGACAGTCCTCCGCTCTCTCTCTCCCTCGCACAAAATGCGCTCGTGCCAAAGGCCAAAAAAACACAGAGCCGGCTTGAAAGACGGATAGAGCAGTAGCAGTTTCGGGCATGGGCGGCACGAGCAAGCCATCTGGGCCGCGAAGTGGTTTTCTATCTATCATATCACTGTGTGGGGAATTGGCAAATTGGCGCCGCCTGCTTGTGCAGCCGCCCCTGCCCTGCTTGCTGAGAGGGTGCGGTGCACAGAAGCTGTGTGAGAAGGGGAAAGGGGAGGGGGCGCGGTTGACAGTTCACCTCTGGGTCTCCCAAATGGAACGGGGAACGGTATCTCACTGTATAGAGAAATGTCAATGTCACACCTCGACTTTCTTCCAAATAATGCACATTTCATTCATAATATTATAATTACAGGCCTACACGTTTTCGTTTGTCTGAATTGTGTGCATTGATTGATTCTTGAAAAGTGTGTTTTCAGAGAGGAGGCGAGGGAGATTCAGGAACCCAAATATAAATGACCAAAAGCTTAAATGATTTGTTATTAGTTGTGGTCACATTCGAAAGATGTTTTGATTATTGAAATGTATACAGTTCTGTTTCATATGGGTGGTGAGACATGTATCCATGGATCTAATCTCTTAATTTTGCCCTAAAAGTGCACCAGATCAGAGCATTTAAATCCTACATTTTAAAAAATCTTCCCGGGGGAGCATGCCCCCGGAAACCCCCTACTGGAACTGAGGTCTTCCCCCAGATTAAAACAGGTTCACATGGCTGGGACCCTAAATACATTTGCACATTGTTTATAAACACAGTATGTCCAAATGTTTTGTAATATATTGGCGTATTATTTCAAGTGTAATTCTATGTTTTTATATATATATACTCAAAAGTACAATTGTCTGGCTAAACCCCCGATGTTACTAGATCCAAGCACTGGTTTGGACCTTCGACACGTTTAATATTAGATATAACTGAATAGAGAATTGTAAAGCAATGGTTGCTCCTACTTTGCAGCAGCGTAGCATAGTTACTGTACTAGTTGTCAAATAAAGTATAGTAAGCGTATTTACTGTATGTTTGTGTTTTTGTATGTGTTGTTTGCGGGAGGCGCTTATTGCAGTAGTGTTTTTTTAAAACTGAAAAAAGTGTCCCCACCAATTTTTCTAACAAAGTGACCCCCATTATGTGCAGACTTTACTTCATCTGTGAAATTGAATAAAGAGGGCACACAATGTATAACAGTGGTATCTCTTTTTTCGTATGCAAAGCATGCCTGGCTAACCCAAGAAGGACATTTATTCATCCATGTTACTGTTTCAGTGGGAAATAAGAGAAGGGTGAAGAAACAAAAGGACAGACAGTCGCCCGCTGTCTTTCAAGGAGGCAGACGTTTGACCTAATTAGTATGTAAATGTATTCACGGGCGCGGGAAGGCTTCGGTCGGAGGTTGTTGGTGATTTAAGGAGGTAGGAGAAAACTCTTCCTGTCACTTCTGCTGCCTCTGTGCCCTCCAGCCCTGCAGCTTGCTGGCCTACATTCACTCCCAGACATATTGGTGTTAGGGTGGCGGTTGGCGGGTGGACAAGGCCAAGCGGGTAAGACCCAACATCCATAAATTAAGATGTCGGAAAGTAGACAAAGTAGGGCACAAGGCTTTCTGTATTGTTGTTTTTTTGTGATGAGGGAACAACAGTTGGTTTGTTGGTTGTGTTCCTTGCATTGTCTCAGATCATCCTCAGGCGGGGAGACAATGGGCAGAGTACCTCACTCCAGCTCAATACCTCATCCCCCTGCAGGAGCCAGACAAAGCTGCAGAAATGATGATGTAAATCTGAAAACAAAAGGCAGAAAGAAAGCGGGGAAGAAGAAATTGAATGAGCATGTTGGCATTTGGTAAGAAGGGCACTGGAAGACCCCCGCTGTTTCATCACATCACACATCCAAGACACACCTCTCCTCATCTCCTCTGGCCTTTGGCGCTAGAGACATTGGAGCTAATTGTCTGTGATGTTTTCTGTCCCGGGAATAAGACAAGGAGTCGGTTGAGGAGGACGAAGACCAGACGAAGGGCGGACAGGACAGAGGCGAGGGAGGGGTAATGAGAGAGGGAATAAAGCAAAATGAAAGCGAGCGCGGGAGGAAAGGGCAAAGAGAATGTGGACAGACTGATGGAGGGCAAAGAGGAGACGACAAAGGCAAAGGGACAGAGAGGAGAGGGGGAACACAGAAAGCTATAATAAATGTCTTAAGGGTTCACAGGCTGGGATATATGCATGATTCATTACAATCCGACAGGCAGGCAGGTCCAAAGAATTAAAAGAGACATATTGCACTTCTTAAATCAATCTAGACTGTTTGACCCAGGGTTTCAATACCAATACAGGCTGCAGGACAGGATCTATATCAGAATGGCTGTGAGGACAAACAGGGAGCGGACAGGCAAAGTGAGGAAAAGGAGGGAAGAGGGAATATTAGGAGGAGAGGAGAGGAAGAGAAGAGGGATTTAGCAAGGAATCAAAGAAGAAGGCGACAAGGAGGCAGGTAAGGAAAGAAAAGGTGAATTGATAATGGGAGAAAGTGAAATAAGGAAAGGAAAAGACGAGAGACAGGAGTATTGGAGTGAAACAGAGAAAGGCAAGGCATGGCACGTTTATTTATATAGCACCTTTCAACACAAGGCAATTCAAAGTGCTTTACAAACATGAAAGACATTAAGAGCATAAAGAAATGTTGCAGTTTAAACACATTATAAAAAGGCATTTAAAAACAGTCATTTAAGAGCAAAGATAATGAAATAAACACAACAGGTATAAAATACATGAATAAAAGTCACAGTGCAGAATAAAAGTTACAGTACAATGTTAATTCAGGACAGTTCAATTAAAAGCAGCGGCAAAAAGAAATGTTTTCAGCCTGGATTTAAAAGAAGTAAGAGTAGCAGCGGCCCTGCAGGGTTCTGGGAGTTTGTTCCAGATATTTGGAGCATAAAAACTGAACGCTGCTTCTCCTTTTTTAGTTCTTAGTCTGGAGACAGAAAGTTGACCCGTCCCAGAAGACCTGCGAGTTCTGGATGGTTCATAATGTAGCAGGAGATCATAATGTATTTTGGGCCTAAACCATTCAATGCTTTATAAACCAGCAGCAGAACTTTGAAATCAGTTCTGTGACAGACAGGAAGCCAGTGTAAAGACTTCAGAACTGCAGTGATGTGATCCGCTCTCTGTGTAAAGACTTCAGAACTGGAGTGATGTGATCCACTCTCTGTGTAAAGACTTCAGAACTGGAGTGATGTGATCCACTCTCTTAGTGTAAAGACTTCAGAACTGGACTGATGTGATCCACTCTCTCAGTGTAAAGACTTCAGAACTGGAGTGATGTGATCCACTCTCTTAGTGTAAAGACTTCAGAACTGGACTGATGTGATCCACTCTCTCAGTGTAAAGACTTCAGAACTGGAGTGATGTGATCCACTCTCTCAGTGTAAAGACTTCAGAACTGGAGTGATGTGATCCACTCTCTCAGTGTAAAGACTTCAGAACTGGAGTGATGTGATCCACTCTCTCAGTGTAAAGCCTTCAGAACTGGAGTGATGTGATCCACTCTCTCTGTGTAAAGACTTCAGAACTGGAGTGATGTGATCCACTCTCTCTGTGTAAAGACTTCAGAACTGGAGTGATGTGATCCACTCTCTCTGTGTAAAGACTTCAAAACTGGACTGATGTGATCCACTCTCTCAGTGTAAAGACCTCAGAACTGGACTGATGTGATCCACTCTCTCAGTGTAAAGACTTCAGAATGGATTTCTTAGTGAGACCTGTAAAGACACCCTTACAGTAGTCCAGTCTACTGAAGACAAAAGCAGACCCTGCTGTGACATTAGTCCTTTAATCCTAGATATGTTCTTCAGGTGATAGTAGGCGGACTCAGTAACTGTTTTAATGTGACTGTTGAAATTCAGAGTCCATGACTACACCAGGTTTCTGCTGTTAGCTGTTGTTCTGAACAGTGCTGACTGAAGCTCAGTACTGACTTTTTGTCGTTCCTCCTTTGTTCCAAAAGAATCTCCTCTGGTTTGTCTTTGTTTAATTGGAGAAAGTTCTGACTCATCCAGTCATTGATTTGTTCAATGCACTTACTCAGTGTTTGAATTGGAGCATAGTCTCCTGGTGAAATGGTAATGTAAATGTGTGTATCATCTGCATAGCTATGGCAACTTGTTTTGTTGCTTTTCATTATCTGAGCCAGTGGTAGCATGTAGATGTTAAAGAGAAGAGGCCCCAAGATGGAGCCTTGAGGAACCCCACATGTCATATTTGTCAGCTCCGATGTGTAGCTGCCTATAGAAACACAGTGTTTCCTGTCCTTTAAGTAGGACTCAAACCAATTTAGAACTGTTGCCGAAAGTCCCAACCAGTTTTCTAATCGGTCTAGTAATATGTTGTGGTCAACAGTGTCAAATGCAGCGCTGAGATCTAATAATACTAACACTGAGATTCTGTCTGTGTTTAGTGGATGTCATTGAAGACCTTAACAACAGCAGTCTCATTGTTGTGGTGCGGTCCAAAGCCTGACTGGAACACATCAAAACTGTTATTTGCATCCAATAATTTACCCAGCTGTTTAAAAACTACTTTTCAATGATTTTACCTAGAAAAGGGAGGTTTGATATGGGCCTGTAATTATTCATTACTGAAGCATCCAGATTATTCTTTTTTAAGAGCGGTTTAATTACTGCAGTTTTCAGGGCCTGTGGAAATACACCTGAGTGAAGAGACCTGTTTACTATATGAAGCAGATCTGAGGACATGCTATGAAAAACATTTTAGAAAAAGCTTGTAGTTATAATATCAAGGCAGCAGGAGGAGGACTTCAGATGTTGAATAATGTCATCCAGGTCTTTATCATTAATCTGATGGAATTGTGTCATGGTGTTTGAATTGATTTTGAGTGGACACAAGGACAACTCATTTGCTGTACCTGATACAGAAACACCGACTGCCTGTCTGATTTTCTGAATTTTGTCAGTGAAGAAGGAAGCAAATGCATTGCAGGCCCTGGTGGATGGAGATTCTGATGCTACTGACACTGGGGGGTTTGTTAGTCTCTCAACGGTAGCAAACAAGGCACGTGAGTTGTTTGTTTTTTTGGCAATGATGTCAGAGAAGAAGGACTGTCGTGCCTTTTTAAATTCCAAATTATAAAAGCCAAGTCTTCCTTTATAGATTTCAAAATGACCTGGAGATTTGTTTTTCTCCACCTGCGTTCAGCTTTTCTAGACTCTTTTTTTTCTGTTCTCACGCTCATGGCCGTTCTCCATGGAGATATTTTCTTTACCTTAGTGGGAGCAATGGCATCTAAGACATTTTAAACTTTTGAATTAAAAAGATCGACTAGCTCATTAACTGTGATGTTAGCGAGGGCTAGTGTGGGAAAAAACGTCTGAACAAACGTTTCCCTTGTGTTTTCAGAGAAGTGTCTTTTTGTGGTAATCTCTTTTTGAACATTTGTGTGAACAGAAATAAGGCTCTCAAAGAAGACACAGGAATGATCAGAGAGTGCAACATCAGTCACCGCAACCTCAGAGATGTTCAGACCCTTTGAGATGATTAAGTCTAGAGTGTGCCCCTTGTGCGTCGGGACCGTTACATGCTGAGTCAGTCCGTAGTTATCAAGAACACAGAACACTTCTTCAGCCCCTCTGTCCTCGGGCTTGTCAACATGGATGTTAAAATCACCAACAATGACTTGACGGTCAAAGTCAATACACATTATAGCAGTTCAGCAAAGTCATCAAAAAAGCTTGCACAGTATTTGGGGGGTCTACAGATGTTTAGGAACATAGCTCGAGAGGAGCATTTCAGCTGAAGCGCCACATATTCAAAAGATGGGAAGGTTCCATAAGAGGTCTGCTTGCATTGAAGGGAATCATTAAACAGAATAGCAACTCCACCCCCTTTCTTATGCATTCTAGCCTGACTCATAAAACTAAAGTTGGGAGGGGTTGATTCTATAAGAACAGCTGTGCTGTTACTTTGGTCTATCCAAGTTTCAGTTAAAAACAGAAAATCCAGATTGTGCTTGGTGATAAAATCATTGATTAAAAATGTCTTTCCTGCTAACGACCTGATGTTTAATAAAGCTAGTTTAAGCTTGTTGAATACACTATCAGTCTGATTTTGTGTGACAAGCTCTGACTGATGTGGAATCGCAGCTAAATTTGATAAATTCACAGTAACAGTTGAGCACTTTCTGTTTCTAAACTGATTCACCGTTCGTATTCTATAACCTATCAACACAGATATCGGCAAAACTATTGGCAAGCAGGATCCCGGCTTGTCCTGGAAAGATTTGAGAGTGCCATACGCCCTTGAGCCTGAACCCAGCACATATCTGTTAGAGCTTGTTGCCTTTTCTACACACACATCCTTATCAGGCTCCGGAGACAGCCGATGCGATCTCAAATGGGGAGGAGGTGGTGCACGTTTTGTTGTGGATGATTGTAGTTGAGGGATCGGGGTCTGCTTGCGAATCTCGTGAACCATATTCAGGCAGGATTGTAGGCAGTCACTGAGATGCTGGTTGGAGTAGTCTGGGCTCAGAAAGCTGGAAGGCGGTTTGGGTGTTGAAGGGAGATTATCCTCAAAGGTGTTGATAAGGGGGATGGGTGGGAGTCGAGACCCCTCCTTTTGTCTAATAGGTCTCCCATAATCACGACTCTCCTTAGGCAGGTGCAGTGATAGGTCTTCAAGGTTTTCTATGCACTGTGTCTTTCTCCTGTTTAATTTACACACAGTGCCTGTAAACAGGGGGAGAACGCTAGCATTTCTTCTCCTACTTGAAATCGCTACTACAGACGGATTGGGGGAGGAGAAGGAGCCGACATTGGGTGCACCCCCTCAACCAGCGAAGGAGACAACAAGGTGATTTTTATCACCTTGTGGCTGAGCTGAGGCTGGACAGCCAACGACATCATCAATATTTTAGGATGAGTGCAGAGCAGATGGGTGAACTTCTGTCCCTCCTGGGTCCTGAACTGACATCAACAAATTACAGAGCTGCCATAGAACCCAAGCAGAGACTGGCCGTTCCACTTCCTGCCCGGCGCTTTGCAACGCCTCGCGTCTCGGTCGATAATAGACCAGCCGCGTATTTTTAGCGGAGCCCAGCGCCGAGACGCTTCTGGGACGCTTCTGAAACGCGACGCGGCGCGTCTGGTGGAATCACACGCATTGACTAGAGTGGCCGAGGTTGCTCGGCGCGGCGCAGTAACGTGGAGCAGACAGACCCGGTGGAAAATGGGAGTTATGTATGTATGCAGCAGAGGTAACTCTTGATCTTCCTTTCCTGGGGCAGTCCTTATGAGGGCCAGTTTCATAGCGTTTGATTATTATTTTTTTGCGACTGTTTGAGTATACATTTAAAGTAATGATGGACTGTCGTTTCTCTTCACTGAGTCTAGTGGTTTTGCCATAATATGGATTTCAACGGGAGTCAAATAGGTCCATCCACTGTGTACTAACCCTACCTCTGCACAGCAAAGCTGATGGTCTCACACACATTAAGACAAATGCACAATTCCACAAATTGACTCTGGACCTCTGGCATAGAGCATGCGCAGTTGAGCAGTTGAGACTTAAGCCCCGCCCCCGATGAAAATAAATCTGGATTCAGCTTTTAGCGGATTTTACAACTTTAAGGAAATAATGTGTTTAATAAGGGCTATAAAAGGGTTCATACTGGGTGGTTTAGTTAGTTAATAAAAAAAAAATCCACCGATTCACAGAGTTAATTGGAAAAGTAGGCCTATTTATGGGCCGGATGACGTCACGGACTGATACGGAAGTTGTAGTACCCGCTTTTTGGCCACTACGAATATTTTTCTCAAAGTTTGGAGCACTTCCTGGGTGTTTGGAAAATAACTATTATGTTGCCAGTTTGCCTTGTTCCGCTTCTAGCCTCACGAAAAGAACAACAACGAAGGCAAAATGAGTCACTTGGTTATATCTCCGGACAACCTTTAGTACAACCTCGTCCAGTCACTGCATCAACCCACATCATGTTTAACACATACAGTGCCTCTGCCACTGGTGAGAAGAAAGGTAGCAATTCAGACACAGAGGAATAGTATGAAAAATGCAAAATTCCGAATGCCGCTCCGTCATTTTTTCTGTGGGCATGAGAACCTGGCTATCGATTCTTTTAGTTATTCGTGGGGGATTTGGAGTGTGATGCAACCCATGTGTTTGTATTATTTCTGAAACATGGCACAGACACAGAGTGGATTGTGAAAGCCAGAACTCTCAGCAGCCGGCTGACCAACCAATCATTGAGTAATTGGTATTGATCAACAGCCCCATCACCCCCCTGCAGATATATTGTATCAGGCCATTCTGTGCAATTGGACTGCAAAATTTGGAATTATTTCATGTTGTACGGTCATTTTGAAGGTTGGGGGTCGAAGGGTGGGGACAAGGATGGATGGATGTGGAGAGATGGATACAGGGATAAAAAGGAGCAGAGTTGGAGGCTCGGTTTTCACGTCTCCTGAGGGGTGCCGGGATCAAAGTACTTCACATCAACACCATTACTGAAGAAGAGGAGAAGAAAGAGAAGAAAAAGGACGTGAAGAGATGGAAAATTACATGAGGCCCTTTTATTTTTCCAAGAGTCGTGCTACCATTTCTCACCCATCTACCCGTCTCTCTGAATGTAAGCTGTCTTCCCTTCTATTTTCTATTCCATCAGTCCATCCAGCTTTGTTTGTGTAGTCTCAGTACACTGCGGTGTGAACACTCCGGAGAAGAATAGAAAGATCAGCAGAAAGGAAAGCACATATTAGAGCTGATCAACTTTCATGCAACGTTACCGCTTGAATTAAATTACCTGTGATGCATTCAAGCTGTAATTTGTCTCACCTCACTCTGCCACAATGCACAAAAGGGTTAACCATAAAGCCTGGAACACATAATAAGTGCAGAACATGATCTCTAAGCTAACCGAGCTTGGAGAAGTACTCAGATCTTGTACTTGAGTAAAGTAGAAGTAGCCTACTCAGGTCTTGTACTTGAGTAAAGTAGAAGTACTCAGATCTTGTACTTGAGTAAAGTAGAAGTACTCAGGTCTTGTACTTGAGTAAAGTAGAAGTACTCAGATCTTGTACTTGAGTAAAGTAGAAGTACTCAGATCTTGTACTTGAGTAAAGTAGAAGTACTCAGATCTTGTACTTGAGTAAAGTAGAAGTACTCAGGTCTTGTACTTGAGTAAAGTAGAAGTACTCAGGTCTTGTACTTGAGTAAAGTAGAAGTACTCAGATCTTGTACTTGAGTAAAGTAGAAGTACTCAGATCTTGTACTTGAGTAAAGTAGAAGTACTCAGGTCTTGTACTTGAGTAAAGTAGAAGTACCAGAGTGTAGGAATACTCTGTCACAGTAAAAGTATTCTAAATGTTCCTCCAGTGAAAGTAGAAAGTACTCTCATCTAAATGTACTTAAAGTAGCGACAGTAAAAGTAGTCATTGTTTGATTGGTCCATTTCAGAATAATATCTCTGATATGTTTTATAATTATTGATCATTAAAGTGTTCTCAGAGCTGGTAAAGGTGCAGCTAGTTTGAATGGCTTTGTATACTGCAGGGTAGCTGCTGGATTTACTCTAGGTGAACTACAGTCTGATTTAAGGGCTGATTATATTTACCATCATTAATCCAGATCTGTGAAGTAACTAACGGTACTCAAATGTAGTGGAGTAAAAGTACACCATTCACCTCTGAACTGTAGTGGAGTAGAAGTACACAGTAGCATAACATTGAAATACTCAATGTTAAGTAAAGTATACTTGAGTAAATCTACTTCGTTACTTCACACCGCCGAAGTTAGGCCAGGTCTTTGCAATATGAAAACTATGAATGCCTGTCACTCCCGAGCAGAGGACCGTGTTATAGCAGCACCGGTAGAAAGACCATCCCTCAGATCCCTTCCACTGAGTCCAGCGCCCACACTTCAGATCAGCTGGACTTCAGCCTCCGAAGTTCAGATGATTTCATCTGTGACCTCCACTGATGCTGACTGTTCAAACAGCAACCAATGAGAATACAACTGTACGTGATGTAATCAGAAGCAACACAAGCAATTAAGAAAGGTAACCATAGAAACCAAAGCTCCTAGCTGTGTTCACCGCTGCATTGGCCTACCTGGCAGTGAGGAAAAGAACATTTCATCATGTGACGGCAGCATTAAGCTGGGGAAGGTAACATTGGAGAGGCCAGCTCTTAGATGCATCTACAATCCTATAGAAGCAATAACTCTTAAAGTCTATCAAGGCAATTTATCCAGCAAGAAAGTCGCCAAGTTGGTAACAGTGATGGCATCCTTCAAAAGCCTCTCCCACAACATTATCAATATGACCTGATCGTTAGGGCATTCAGTTAGGACCATGGCTGTCTCATTACATGGCTTTGAATTGTTGAATACTCGATTCTGATTGGTCAATTCAGAACATGTGACAAATTGTTAACCCAGTAGTGCAGATCGCTGTCAAGGACTATAATGACTGTTGCTAAGGAGGATCAAGAGAGAAAAATAAAAATATATTCAAAGAAGAAGCGCTGGACGTCAGATAAATCACCAGAAGAAGAAGACAGACAGGAAGTAAACACTGACAGGAACAACAGAAGAAGACTGACAGGAAGTAAACACTAACAGGAAGACGGTCTGGGCTCTGCAGTGTTTAAGGACTTGTTAGTGGATCAGAAACTGTGAACAGACTTGAACAGTTTCAGACAACCTGGATCAGTGCAGCCGTGAAGTTGTTGTTGCCACAGTTCCAGCCGCTGGTGCACCGTGGAACAGAGGTTTTTTTTCTTATAAAATACTTAGTCATGGAAGATTCATGTGACACTCACTCAGTGTCAGGAGACTGGAAATGGCTTGAGTTAAATGGAAGGACAGATGTATGACCACTTGTTGAGAGAGCAGCAGATCACAGATCTTTTTTCAGACCAGATGATTTTCTTGATTGCTGTCAAATAATTTAACAAAATAACTCAAATGTTTCTAAAATGCAATACCAACCCAAGCTGGAAGGCTTGCCCTGGTTTCTTTAATGTATATGCTGAGTGTTGCTGGGGTATTAGCAGAGGTGGGAAGTAACTAAGCAAATTTCCTCAAGTACTGTACTTGTATTTCCATGTTATGCTACTTTGTACTTCTACTCCATTACAGTTCAGTGGTAAATGGTGCACTTTGATTCCATTTCATGTATTTAATCCTTTTAGTTACTTTATAGATGTGGATTAATGATGGTAAATATAATAAACCCTTAAATCAGACTTTAGTTCACCTGGAGTAAATCCAGCAGCTACCCTGCAGTATACAAAGCCCTTCAAACTAGCTGCACCTTTACCAGCTCTGAGAACACTTTAATGATCAATCATTATAAAACATATCAGAGATATTATACAGACAGACAGACAGACAGACAGACAGACAGACAGACAGACAGACAGACAGACAGACAGACAGACAGACAGACAGACAGACAGACAGACAGACAGACAGACAGACAGACAGACAGACAGACAGACAGACAGACAGACAGACAGACAGACAGACAGACAGACAGACAGACAGACCCGGGTTGCCACTTTTACAAATGTCCCCCCATCACCAAATACTGCAGAACCCCCCCCCCCCCCAGTAAGAGCAGTGAGCTCCTCACTTCAGTTTCTATTTGTTCTTTCCTTTTCGGTCACAGTATCCTGGGGGAAGGCCCACTTGCAGAAATATGCTAATGTGAATATTATTGTGCCGCATACATGTTATTCCACTTTCATCCTTCTTTTTTTTTATTCTTTTAATGTGCAAATCAATGCAACACTACACAAAGCTGTGTCTCACCTACGGAACATCTGTCAGCAGAAGAGAGGCTGCTGCACAGGGTTCAGCTGAACATCTCGCTGTGGATCTGAGGACAGTAAAGACTGTATCATAGAGAACGGTCACTGGCTCTTTGAAGGCTAGTTGTAATAATTTATATATGTTTTGGATTTGAGGTTGCAAATCAACTCATTTACATGAACACTTTGGTATTATTTTGTAATATGTCAGACTGCATCGCATCTAACCCCACAAGATGCAACAGAAGTAGGTCATACCACATCGTTTCAGAGACCATTGTAGTATTAAAGATGAACTGAACTGGAATTTGAAGTAACGCTGATGTATTTTATCTCTTGTCATTGGTGGAATGATTAAAATGACTGAATTTGTTAAAAGGGATAAAATGGTATGGCAAAAGTGTTGTTTTTGTTACATGGGCACCGCCATGTTGGATTTCAACAATTGGCTACGTCACTGGCATGGTAAGCTACTCTGTGGCTAACTAGCCCTAGCAGCACAGCCATATATTCTTTTTTTTTTCTTTTAACAATTTTTATTTGAATTTTCAAGTTATATTGCACTTTGTTAGCAGCACACATTGGTCATAAATGTACACAAACCCCAGGGATTGCCCATCCCTCCCAATCCCACCCAATCAACCCTCCCCAGCAATCCCAGCTGTCCCCTCGAGTTCAGATTTAATAAGAGTAATTGTTCAATATATTTGTCACACCAAGTATATAGGAAAAGTGCCATTACATATGATGTAATTCAATGTACAAGGATAACAAAGCACAGCCATATATTCTGAGGTGATTAGGCTAGCGGACATGTCGGCGGAAAACCAAATCAGCAGGGTTAGAGGGGGGTCGTACTGCATTGCCCCTGACTGCAGTAACGAACTGTATAGAGCTAAGGCAGCTGGCAGCAGTATACATTTTCATAGGTTACCTTTAAACCGCAAACCAGCCCTTAATTCATGGCTAGCAGCATTCAAACTGGCTAACCCTCCGACAGCCCCTGGATTTCAAGTCTATAGCGAGCATTTTTTAGCCACAGACTATGAAGAAAGCTGTACATTCGGTACAACAGGGTCGCTGGTGAGAGTTAGGTCCAACAGGCTGAAACCTGATGCCATCCCATCGCTTTTTAATTTTTCGGGCTATAGCACAGGGCAGACAGACATACCATCGAGCTCTGTAAACACCGCCGATGCTATCCGCCGCAGAGACAGGGCGCTGAAGCGTACACATCGGGCAGAGGAGAGAGAGGTAGTTATGTGTAGCTGTTATCCGGCATGCTAGCAAGTCTACTAGGCAAAGGGTTGGATGTAAAGTCGTTGTCACATACACAAAATACATATATACTCATACGCAGGCACAAATAAGCCTAATGTGTAGGCTTTATAGCATTCAACAAAACTGAGACTGACACATCCGGCATTAATTGAAATTGAGTCACCAAACAAACTACATAGAGACCAAACGATCCAACTTAGGGAAACATGGCCTGAGGGTGGAGTTGGAGCTGGAAATTGATCGTCTTGTAGGATCGTATGTTGGCCTATCCGGTAGTAGTCAGAAACTACAGGTCTGGCCTATACGGGCTCAGATGCGTAACCCATTACATTACTAATTGTTGTTAGTTGCCTATTACCAGAGAGTGTCCTACCATGCCAGTGACGTCATTCAAATTGACAGCGTTCTAGTACTAACAAACGCAATTTTTGTGTTGCTTAAAAAAGCTATGTATTTTTTTAAAAAAAATGTTGTGTAATTTATTTTTAATTGTCATATCCAACACTTTATCAGTGTTGATTATTTTCAGTTCAGTTCATCTTTAACACTGTTCCGACAAGATCTCATAACATGTTTACTCGGTTGAGGGAAAGTCGTGCAGATGGGGGGCGGGGGGGTACATGATAATACATAGCCACAGGCACAGTTCAATTATACTTTATAATACTGAGATGATTTTTTAGCAAATGTTTGAATTCTCCTGAATGATATGGACTGCTAAAGAATTCCAGCTGACCATAGCTCTGAACATGACCGTTTTCTGTCTCATATTTGATTTGGGTGATACAAACCTTCCTTCTGGCTGTGGAGGGTCAGAAGGCCCAGGATCCCTGCTCACTGGTTTTAACCAGTGCAGATGTGTGTAGATCTCTGAAAAGGATCAACACACACAGGGCTCCTGGACCTGATGGCATCCCTGGCCGTGCTCTCAAGGTGTGTGCAGTTCAGCTGGCAGATGTGTTCACAGACATTTTCAATAGGTCACTGCTCCAGTCTGTAGTCCCCACATGCTTTAAAGAGTCCATCATTGTCCCTGTCCCCAAAAAGACAAAACCCATCTGCCTCAATGACTACCGCCCAGTTGCACTCACCTCCATCATCATGAAGTGCTTTGAGCGGTTAGTCAAACCTTTTATCACCTCCTCCCTCCCTGACTCACTGGACCCCCTGCAGTTTGCCTACAGAGCAAACAGGTCCACGGATGATGCCATCTCCCTCACCCTCCACACTGCCCTCTCCCACCTGGACCAGAGGAACACTTATGTGAGAATGCTGTTCATTGACTACAGTTCAGCATTCAACACCATTGTGCCCTCCAAGCTCATCATTAAGCTCAGGGACCTTGGGCTCAACAGCGCCCTCTGTGACTGGATCATGAGCTTCCTAACGGGCAGATCCCAGGCAGTGCGGATGGGGAACATCACATCCTCCACCTTGACCCTCAACACCGGAGCACCTCAGGGTTGTGTGCTCAGCCCTCTCCTCTACTCCCTGTCTACGCACAACTGCGTGGCCACACACAGCTCCAACACCATCATCAAGTTTGCTGACGACACGACCGTCATCGGCCTGATCACAGACGGCGACGAGACGGCGTACAGAGAGGAGGTCAGAGCCCTGACATCTTGGTGCCAGGACAACAACCTCCATCTCAACGTCAGCAAAACAAAGGAGCTGATTGTGGACTACAGGAAGAGGCAGAGAGAGGCACACACACCCATCACCATCGACGGGACTCCTGTGGAGAGAGTCAGCAGCTTCAGGTTCCTCGGGGTAAACATCAGTGAGGACCTGACATGGACACATCACACCAGGGTCATATCAAAGACGGCTCGACAGCGGCTCTTCTTCCTCCGCAGGCTGCGGAAGTTCAACATGGACTCCAGGATACTCTGCAACTTCTACAGGTGCACCATCGAGAGTATCCTGACTGGCTGCATCACCGCCTGGTATGGCAGATGCACCGCCCTCAACCATAAGACTCTACAGAGGGTGGTGAAAACTGCTCAGCACATCACCAGGACGGAGCTGCCATCCATGGAGGACCTCTACACCCAGCGGTGTAGGAAGAAGGCCGGTAGGATATTAAAGGACCCCAATCACCCCAGCAACAATCTGTTCTGTCTGCTGCCGTCTGGCAGACGGTACCGCAGCATCCGGACCAAGACCACCAGACTCAGAGACAGTTTTATACCACAGGCTATAAGACTACTGAACTCCTGAGCTCTGTGAATGTCTACTCACATCTTTTTATAGTACACACACACATATATATATATATATATATTATACACATCTGCCATACATATCTGTTTATAGTACACATATCTATATATTATACATATCTGCCATATACATCTGCTATACATAATATATGCATCTGTCCATACCTCCTCATTCAACAGTGTAAAGTATCTAAATACTTTCAATGTACTCCACATATGTATATATTTCACATCCTCAAATCTTTATTGTTGTTATTGTAAATATTCTTCTGTCTTTTTGCACTATTTTATTTATCTTATTTGCACCATGTATGTTGAGTTGTTGGAGGAGCACGCAACATAAGATTTTCATTGCCAACATATACGCTGTATATGCTGTGCATATGACCAATAAAGCCTTGAAACCTTGAAACCTTGAATAGTTATGTTGAGCATACTGCGCCATAAGCCTTTGTGATACTATGGTTGGTAAGTGAGTTACTGTAATATTTCTGACAAAATTTAACAAAGTATGAGTTGACCTCTGTCTGACACTTAACATGTCAGTGTCTTGAGCATTTCAGTTACTCTGGTCCTGTAGGAGCACTGCAGTGCACATCGTGCTGCCTTATTTTATGCTACTTGTAGTTTGTTCAAATCTTTTTCTGCAGCACTAGACCACATAACAAAACAATAATCAAGCTGCTACAGAACCAAAGCATCCAAAACCTGTCTACTGACATCTTTTATATAATTTATATACTATAGTTGTGATTTAGTAAATGTCCCCTCTGTGGGAATAATATAGGTATTCTGATTCGGACTCACTTTTTAGACTTATCTAGCCTCTGCTTGTGACCGCCTGTCGCCCGTCTGCTCTGACATGCCGGCCCCCAGCTGCTTTATCATAAACATATGATCACATACTCCCACACACACTCCTATACATTGGTCAACACATTAAGCATGTGCCATTGGAGGCCCTTTGTCCCATGTGCAGACTGGGGCTTGGGCAACTTGGCCTTTTGTTTGCAGACTCTGCTTGCAGAGCAGACAATGGGGCTATTGAAAGTGAATTTCCCCAGACACACTTGGCTGTTTTAAGGGGGGGAGGGGGGACGAAAAAGGGAAATATAGCCCCGGGAAACATTAAGAGACCACTGCAGCATTATCATTTTCTCCTGTTTTATATTTATAGATATGTCTTTGAGTTAAATGATTTATTCAAATTTTGTATTGTATTCTATAAACTACGGACAACATTTCTCTGTGTTGGAATTCAACAGACACTGGAATGGATGCCATACATGAAGAGATTTGAGAAACATTTCGAGTGGTCTCTTCATTTTTTCCAGAGCTGTATGTATTAGAAGAAGGAACCCTTACTGGTCCCACAGAGGGGAAATGTACATTCTACATTTGACCCATCCTAGTGTTAGGAGCAGTGGGCTGCCATATGAAAAGTGCCCGGGGAGCAGTGTAGGGAATGGTGCCTTGCTCAGGGACACCTCGGTAGCACTTGGTCTTTCGGGGACTTGAATCGATCACTGTGTGTGTGTGTGTGTGCTTTGACTTAAAGAGTAGGTATGGTTATATCTCATATCTCAATCCCGAGAGATTAAAACAATTGATTCCACCAACAGGTACTGTGTGTATTGTGACCCCTCCCATACTGCTCCATCTGAACTCAGGGGAGAGTTCTGTTTTTGTGTATCTGGATATCTGTGAAAATATATGACAGACAGAAATGATGTGCCCTCTGTTTTAAAAGAACAACACTGTGTTTTCTTGATTATGACTGCTTCTATAATTTAGACTCTAGACTGGGCCCTGGATCAATGGGATCATTAATGAAAAGAACTGTATGCTTACATCATAAAACCGTTGTGCAGTGTGAGAATAAATCAATATATTGAAACAGAACATTAAATGATATAATTCATTGTTTCCCGACGGACCAGATTTTGAACTTCCGGTCGTACCGGATGTTATTGTTTTTAGCCTCAGGTAGCATGTAGCTAATAATGTATCGTATATATGAGTAGAGGGAGAATGAGGCGTGGAGTTACATACTAAACACACCGTCTGTACCTCTCACTCATTGACGCTGCAATAATACTATTACGTGTTTAATAACCAATAAACCTCAGAAGAATTGTATCATAGAATATCATAAACAGAGACGTCATGAGAAGGCTAAGCAGAACGTGCCTTGGACCCGCCTCCGGCCACGTCAGCCAATAGAAGAAGACAGAAGACGATGACGAAGTCAGATGTGCCGAAGACCCGCCCTGTTGCTACTAACCAATAAGAGAAGACAAGACCGGAAGGACCTTAGAGTAGAAAACAACTTGAAAAGTTTGAAATCAGCCTTCTTCCTACGACGCTGTAGACAGCTAACCACTCCAAAGTGGACTGTGGGCCAGTTAAAAGAGAAGTCCTCGGCCGAGTGTCCATTGTAAAGATATCATATCAATGATATGATATCATTATATTAATAAATCCTGTTAAATTTAGATGAGAAGACTCCTGTACTCCACCGTGTGCATGTTCAGCTTGTTGGACAGAAGACTCTGCAAAGGTGAACAAATTATTTGAAAGACCAGCTTTAATAACTTTCAGGCTTGCAAGCTCCCACTTAACATATTGAAAATCATAAAAATAACAAAATACATTTAACACACCCACAGCCCGGCCGCTGACATTTGACTGACAAGACTCTGACCCTGACTGAAAGAAAAAAACATGGGTATCGTCGAATTGTCCACAAATCAGCTCCTCTCGTCTTCTCCTCTGCTCTGCTCTATTCCTTGACCTCTGTGTGAAAGGTCATGGGGTTAAGGAATAGTGGATAGGAGAATTCAAAAGGACTTAGGAAAAGACGACCGGGCTTCAAGAGAATCCGGCTGTACTGACACTATCCAACGTATTCATGATGTCATTAATGTGCGTCTGCTGTGGGGAACTACAGTTCTCTGTACAGGACTACTGAAGGACTCTAGAGACTATGCACCTGTGCTCTGATGGTGTTGTTTACGCTTTATGAACGTGGACAACAGAGAGACATATATTCTTCATTAGGTTGGAATTGAAACAAAAAAGGAAAGTGAAACTTATGCTTGTGACAAACACTGTGAAATGTTAACATTTTAACGTTCATATTTCTGCTTTTGATTAATATAGAGCTGGACGTTCATAACAAAGCACTTTAGCACGTTACAGCGTGCGTTTTAAACTGCTTAATAAGCACCTTAACTTTCATGAAACGCATTTCTCGTCACGATCAACTGTTTCCGTGAACGGCCAAATGTTTTGTCACGGCAAAGGGTGCAGCCACAAGGCATTGTGGGAAGCATTTTCTCCTTTCCATTTCTAAAGGAAGGGCCAGTGTTCCCTAAGCTACAGGAGGTTATAAAGGAAGTTTCAGAGCTCCTTTCCCATCATCTAGAGCAGGGGTGTCCAAAGTACGGGCCGCAGTTGGCCCACAGCAAATTCTAAAAATAAAATGGAATGTGGCCCACACATGAAACTTGCTCTTGACTGTATTGTAGTTCTTAGTATGACCAACATTATCTGCAGTCCTAAGGCAGCTTCTCCACAAAAAAAATAATAATAATAATAAAAGAAAAAATTGCTGCTCGATGACCAAAAATGGCAGAACCAAAGAAATGCAAGATAGCAAGTGAATGCAGAACATTTCAGACACGTGGGAAAATGAATATTTTTTCAAAGAACTCAAGGGAAAGTGTGTCTGTTTGATTTGCAATGAAACAGTTGCAGTGATGAAAGAGTGTAATGTACGACGACACTACGAAATCAAGCATCCAACCTACACGTCCTACACTGCTGCTGAGCGAGAGGTTCTTCCTCCTGGATCATGTGATTATAATTAGCTCTGCTAAATCTTAGGGAAGTGTTTCCTCCCTGGGCATACATCAACATCGGAGCCCCTCACTCTCGCCTGTGGCGTTATATAATCTCTGTACAGGAGCTATAAATAATGGAGTCTCACAGGCGACTGGGCACATATACTGTACTAGTTTCTGCTGAGTTTTTCATTATTGCTTAGCTTTTGAGGAATTTACACAATGAACTTTACAATGAGGTAAATCAGCTATTAATGAAACGAAGGAAGGTGTCACAAGTTTAGTAGGAAGAGTGGATTTAGTGACTCAGTACATCAGCGTAAACATTAGACACAATGAGTTGATGAGATCCAGCTTTTTTAAAGCAATTTTTATTTGATTGAGTCATCCAGCAGAGGATCTAACTTTGGATGATCAGGGCTGCAAATCCCAAACAAGCTGCATCGGTTTTGTCTGTAGTCCCCTGTAGTTTGTCTGTAGTTTCCTGCTCCTGTTTTTAACCATTAAAACCAGCAGTTTATACTGAAGTCCATCACAGAACAGCACCCTGAGTAAAGGCTGAGGCGGGGGTTATTTTCCTTATGTTCTATGAATGAGCTAATAAAGGATTATCATTCATTTATTTGAATGTTTATTTTTGTATCCACTGCACAGAGTGATGATGAAGCCCACCCCCCCCCCCCCCGTCTGACTTCTGTTATTGCACAGTTAGTGTTAGAGAAATGGCTCTGGAGAAAAAAGGCGAAAAAACACAAGATAACAATGAAACATAGAGCAACAGTGAGACGCTACAGGGGGAGAAAACGAGGAAAAACAAGAGAAGAAGGAGGAGGAGGAGGAGGAGGAGGAGGAGGGAAAGAGGCGAAAGAATAGAAGAAAGAGAAAGAGTGTTAAGCCAGATTGAGAGTGTCTGCCTCGGGTGGTACTAGTCACCCTGAATTATAAATGGTCTCTCACTTTCCAAGCCAAAACACACAACCACAATATAATACCCATGATGCATTTCCACTGGCAGGCCACTCGGCTGTCCCCTGGGTTAGCCCTCGCCACTAATCTCTGTCCTCTGCTTTCCTTCCCCTCCATCCCTCTCTATCTTCAGTCTCTGGAGTAAAGGATTTTGCAAACTTTGCCCTCCTCAGCTCTCTCCATCCTGCTCGCTCTGGTCACTGAGTGCGGTACTGTGTCACAGTGAGCTGCAACCTCCTCACAAATAGCCTTTCCCTTCTATCCCCCCACCCCCCCTCTCTATCTCTGTCTCTCATTTTGTGCAAAGAAAATATCCCCATCTTCCACCGTCCCTGAACTCTTCCCGTGCTCAGCTGTCCTACTTTCTCTCTTGCAGCTTTTCACGTGTTGTTCTCTGTCACATTCTGCAGCTTTCATCCTCCCTATCATTCTTGTCCTTTCTCTGTCCTGACTCTGAGATCTACTGACCTCTCATACTGTCACAGTTGGTCAGCAGCCTTTATCTCTCCCTGTAGTGTCAGAAGCCAGGATGCCAGCAAATACAGCATCATCTGAAATCACAAAGTGTGTCTGCAGCAGAGGAGCTTCAGTCTTTAACCTCTGATACAAACACATGATGCTGCTACTGCTGCTGCTGCTGCTGCTGGGGGAAACAAAACATAAGAATGACACCCACATCACAGTGAAGATCCAGAGGAAGTGTGTGTCTTGAATATAATGATGGATGTGTCGTGTTTTTCTTTAGATTTTTTTACTAATGATTATGATTACGGTTGAGTGCCATTAGAGAGTTGTACTTTGGACCCAGTCTCGTTAAATGACTGCATAAAAAAGAACTGGACTGTCTGACACCCCAACATTTATATAATAGGACTTCTTTATTTTTTTGAAGTGTTCTGGTATATGGATATTTTTCCTCAGTATATTGGACTGTATTTCTGTAATATGTAGGATGACCTTATATATAACCCATCTGTTATTGTATTTTATTTTTGTTATACCTTTGTTATTTACGTTCTCAGTGTCATTATTGATTTGGTTTCTATACATCTTGGTTTTCGTATTGTCATGTTGAATTTTTCGGATCTGAGACCTTATACATGTTGTGATCCCTTGTTAATGAAATCGTTCATCTAAATTGGAGTACTATTGGATGGAAAGGGGGAATATGAGAAAATAACAAATAAAGTAAATGTAATTTCTGAGGCTTATTCGGACACAAAACAACCCCACTGTCTTATTGAAGCCTGTTTCAGTCCTGGCTCTTTTTGTATTAGCATAGATTCATGTAACACTCAGGTAGCAGCCCATCGGTACCATCGTACTGAACAGGTAAAGGATCAGTAATCAGCTGTAGCTCATTTATTCTGTACTGGCTAAAAGAGAAGCCACAGTGTACAGTAGGCACACTCTATAGTATCACATGTATGAAGACAACATTTTCAGCTTGTGAATATAAGCATCTCTGCTTATATTCACAAGCCTTTAGACATACTTTGTTAATCTTTGTTAATTTTTCACTCTGGTGTTATTTACATTACATCACACACATGCACTAACAGGACCTGTACACATGATATACAGCTCCGGAAAACCACTCCACTTCTTTAGAATACAATATATATATATATATATATATATATATATATTTTTTTAATGCATTTAACTCAAAGACATACCTATAAATAGTGAACCAGAGAAACTGATAATGCTGAAGTGGTCTTTTCATTTTTTCCAGAGCTGTAGTGGAGATGTAAGTGGTTTCCAATGGTTTGGCTCCATGGAGCAGTTGTGTTGGTGCCTTGCTCAAGGCAATGCCCAGAAGGTGAACTTGCATCTCTTCACTCCACAATCTGTACCTTGGTCCGATCAAGACTTGAACCGGCAACCCTTCGGTTTCCAAGCCAAGTCCCTACAAAAGAGAGAAACTATTGTCATATTGTCTGAGTGATGAGAAGACTTGTCCTGGCTGTAAACCTGGCATTGCATGGCTGCCTGAAGTCTGCTTTCACATAGCAGGTAGGGAGGAGTTTACATCAAATCTATATTTGCTAATTTTCATTTAAATTCCACCTGTCTCCAGCGCTGTATTTGTCCCAGTGTATTCACCTGCTGTGCAGTAACCGATAAAATAATGGAAATATATTACAAGAGAAGGCTTTTATTCCTCCTGCCTGCTGTTCTTCCTGCTACTTTGCCTTGACCAACTTTACAGATTGTGGTCAAAATCTTTTAAGAAACCCCCCCCCCCTCTCGTTCATCATGTTGTGAGGGAGGAAAATCAAATCATGTGCGTCCCCCGATCAACTGCCAATGAGCTCCCCTCCAAATATCCTCTCCTGACAAGACCTCATCTGTTTCCCATTTTCAGACTGTGGAAATAGTGCTCCATGCTGTTCACTTATACACTAATGTGTTTCCATCGCTGCTCAGGGCTCGCCTGTGCGCGCACACACACACACACACACACACACACACACACACACACACACACACACACACACACACACACACACACACACACACACACACACACACACCCACACACACACACACACACACACACACACACACACACACACACACACACACACAGATTAATTCAATAGAAAGTGATCTGGTAAAAGCCAAGTTTCTGGCTGCATTCTCTGTTTGTTCCACTGTAAACTAGTGTGCGTCAGTGCAGGAATGAGGCAGAAGCTATTCCCTGATTTAGCGGTGAGAAATGCTTAATGTGGCAAATATTAGAAAACGTACACCACTTGTGTCATGAAATAATTTTGGCATAATTATGTAAAAATTGAGTCACCCTGTGGGTTCCAATAATGAGGAAGACTTTCAATGGAGTATTGGGTCTCAGCCTCAAAAATGTATAAACGCCTTCATGCAATATTACACACACACACACACACACACACACAATTTATATTTGCACTCCGGGCGCTAGAAGGAAGGCATTCCTCCAGGCTCACCACAACAAGGCAGGGCTTCCTGTCTGATCCCTGTGTCTGGGATCAGTGTATCCTAACATCTCCTGGCTCCCCCCGCAGGGTGACCTGATCCACAACAGCATTTCTGAATCAGAATCGAGTATTCAACTAAGCCATGTAATAACACCTGTTATCGCAACCAATAGCATCTTCTCATTGGACCATTCCAGCCATATGAGCACCCTCATATTTCAAAAACCTTGCGAAGGTTTCTAAGTCGTTATGATATCACACTGATATTATCATCTTTTATATATGATGTATGTTTTTTCGGCGCTCTCTGAAAATGAACCACCCTCTCTCTGCATGGTGCCGTCTGAAGGCTGTGTTCACCAGAATCACATTTATTAGTATATTTTCTAATTATGTGCTACAGCAGGAATAACCATGTTGTTCTTATGTAAAATGTATCCTATATTTAGATGTAAAACCCCCACTGGGTATTGTTTGATCCTGTCTGTTATCACTGAATATTTGTAATGTTTATTTGAAGCATGATTAATCTTTACTCAATTCACTCAAAAACCTTCTGCGGCACCAGATCAGCAAAATGCTTAAATGGGTCATTTTTCAACTGAGTGACAAACGACAGCCTATTTGCTCCTTTGGTAATGAGCCTTTGTTGCCGGTGTTTGTAGCCTTTTAGTTAATAAACAAGCAAATGTTTAATTATCTAAATGAAATACCTTAAGTTAAAGAGGATTATTCATTATTTACAGAGAGGAGAGGTTGCACAGTATTGGGACCAAAATGTACAAATGATATTGCTTCCACACAGCTCCTACACATGGATAAGGACTTGACTGTGATGTTTGTAACAGGGCATATGCAGGGTGCAGACCTCGGGTGTCAGCGGTGCGGGGGGGGGGGGGCAGACGTCTAAATGTGTCTGGATCTGTGGTGCAGAGCGGCCGCTCAGCGGAGCCTACGCTCCAGCTAAATGTCATAAAACAACATTAAACCTCAGGGGTGTTTGGGAGAACAAACACACATGTAGACGGAGACGGAGACTCATCAACTAGCCTCTAAATGTGTTGCTTTCATTGTGCAAAGGATGCTGGGAGCCAGGTCTCGTTAGTGTCATTTCTTTGCCTTGCTGACAACAGCCTAAAGGTGGGGGGGGGGGGGCACTTGTGTGTTTGTTATATTTCTGTGTGCGTGCAGTGGATGCTTAGCTCCTCAGAGTCTGATATGTGTCGTCATCGAGCGTCTTCAGTAGGCTGCCACATCTCATAGAATACTGTCAAAATTATAAGGTTGTTGTTGTGTTCTGAGTAGTTTTTATAAGTTCTGCACCAAATTAATGTGCAGCTATGTTTATGTTGAGTGGAAACAAACAGGAATGCTAAAAAATAAAGGCTATATAGATCACTTAAAGGTCACCTATAATGCAAAATGTACTTTTTGCTGTCTTTTGTACGTAAATATGTGTCCCTGGTGTGTAAGGAGACTCCGAGTGTCAGAAAATACAACCCTCTCTCTTTTCCTCCTTACCCGCATCTCTAAAAACGAGGGTACAAACGAGCTGATCCAGATTTGCTTCCGATATGACGTCATAACCGAAATGTGGGCTGGCTTTACATTAAATTCCTGACACGTCCCAACCTATCATCCCCAATATACAGTCGGCAAGCTGAATCCCCTCTGTTTTGGAAGTTTTATGGTCTGTTTGCATTAGCAAGCATCGCTAACACTCAGAGCTAACGCTGTACTGGAGAGACAGTGTGTAATATAAAGGTCCTGTCTTTGTGGTAAACCGAGAGAGAAACGTTTGAGCTCCATACTGTTTCAGAAATAATGCTGGATGTGGTTTGGAACATAATATGGCGTTCACGGCAGCGTTTAGCTGAGTTTCTCCTGGTAGAAAACTCTCTTCAGAGGAGAGATCAGATGCTCCAAAGGGGCGTGGCCAGCAGCAGCTCCAAAGGGGCGTGGTCAGCAGCAGCTCCAAAGGGGCGTGGCCAGCAGCAGCTAGTTCATTTAAAGCTACAGTCACAGAATCAGCACTTCAGGAACAGGGCTGAAATAGAGGGGGATTAGGCATGCTACAATAGGGGATCTGTTTGGTATTTTGAGCAAAACACTTCAGACATGTTTTGTATAGATATGAGACCTATAATATATTGTTCAAATATAGCATAATAGGAGACCTTTAATTTTGCAGTTTTCTGAGACCATGGTCTGAGGATACACTGCACGGCCAAAAAAAAAAAGGTCACCAGCCTGTGGGGGCAGTGCTATGATCTGGGGTTGCTGCAGTTGGTCTGGTCTAGGTTCAGCAGCGTGCCCAAAGAATGAAGTCAGCTGACTACCTGAATATACTGAATGACCAGGTTATTCCATCAATGGATTTTTTCATGTTCCAAGATGACAATGCCAGGATCCATCGGGCTCAAATTGTGAAAGAGTGGTTCAGGGAGCATGAGACATCCTTTTCACACATGCATTGGCCCCCACAGAGTCCAGACCTGAACCCGATTGAGAATCTTTGGGATGTGCTGGAGAAGACTTTGCGCAGTGGTCTGAATCTCCCGTCATCAATACAAGATCTTGGCAAAAAAATAATGCAAGACAGAAATAAATGTTGTGACATTGCAGAAGCTTGTGGAAACGAGGCCACAGCGAATGCGTGCCGTAATCAAAGATAAAGAAGGTCCAACGAATATTAGAGTGTGTGACCTTGTTTTTGGCTGGGAAGTGTATAACCTCTGTGGTTCCTAAAAGTGGGCATTACAGAAAGCAACTTGGAAATGTTTTCACAATTGGATAATAGTAGAAACTGTGGGTTTTAAAGTGATACATTCCAGGCAGAGGATTAGGTGTGTCTGCAATCTAGAATCAGTAGATTGCAGACAAAACTGTGGATGTGATGAACACATTTTAGAAGTTTGGATTACAGAAAGACTATTGCCTCTATGTCCCAAGTTTCACAATTCCAGAAAATCCACGAGAGGAACGTCTGGCAACAGTCAGTAGAGATCATGTTACATTTTGTTGAAATCGAAAATGACATGCCAAAAAATCCCCACCTGGTATAGATTTAGTGACTACTTCTTGTGTGATCATTTTTGCCCTAAGTACGAACTGTTCAGAATGTTGTGAACAATGTCTCTGAGACATTGACAGCATCAGTTTCCAATACAGGAGGAATTCACCTTGTACCATAACCCTATGAGAATTCACAAAGCAGAAGGTTTCTATCTTTATTTCTACATGTATGGCAGCCATTCCAGTGTCTGTTGAATTCCAACACAGACAAATGTTGTAGTTCATAGAATACAATAACAAATAAAAAATAAAAACAACATTTAACGCAAAGACAAACCTTTAAATAGTAAAACAAGAGAAACTGATGATGCTGAAGTGGTCTCTTATTTTTTTCCGGGGCTGTATAACTGAAATAATATCTACTGTATGTAGGTGAAGTGAAGTCATGCTCTTCCTTTCTATATATCGTCATCAGTGTGATTAAAGACAGAACAAAGATCAGACAGTAAGGAAGGAGGGTTCACAGAGCTAAACCAAGCTGGTAAGAGTTAAGAGCGTATCTACAGAATGTTAGAAAAGGGAAGGAAAATACAAATATTAAGCTGAAACCTAAACAACAAGCAGTTTGTGCATTACTGTGAGTTACAGCAGAAAGCAAATCTGACTGTCAACACACACCACAGGTTATAGTAGCGGCCCGCAATGAGTTACAGAACTATAAAACTGTTAAAACTGTACATTGCTTTGAAAGGATGAATCTCCGTTTGTGGTCTTTAGCGGCATCTATAGGCGGTAATTACAGTTGTAGTCTGACCGCACTTGACCTCACTCACAGAAGTCCACGGTGCAATGTTTTTTTTTCACCACTGGGACACTAAGTTTGTTCGCCACTGGGTCGCCCGCGGGACTGGATGAAAGCACGTACATTTCCGATATAGCGCAATTGCTGATTTTCATCCGAACAGTCACGGAGAACTTTGACCTAGGCGAGGAGCTGCTAAGCTTGGAGAGTATCAAAGACAGAACAAGGGGAGTCGACATTTGTGATGCTGTGTTTCGCAGTCTCGATGCATACAATGTGAACCTGTCATCTCTGGTCAGTCTCACAACAGATGGAGCACCGGCAATGGTCGGGAGAAAGACAGGTGCCGTGTCGCTGCTCTCTGAGAAAGTGGCCAACAACGGAGGTGAGAAACTAATCAAATACCACTGTATAATACACCAAGAAGCCCTCGCTGTTCAGACGCTTGGAATGAAACATGTCATGGACGTAGTTGTGAAGACAGTTCATTTCCTGAAGTCCAGAGGTCTGAATCACCGCCAATTCAATACTTTTTTGGCACAATAAGAGGCAGATTTTGGTGACGTCATATACTTCACTGCCGTCAGGTGGCTGAGCAGAGGTGCCACACTAAACGTTTTTTTTTTTACTTGAGGAAAGAAATAAAAGAGTTCATGGAGTCAAAAGGACAATATGTGACAGAGTTAAGTGACACTAAATGGCTCTGTGACCTAGCGTTCCTTGGTGATCGGAATACTTGTCTCAGCAATCTTAATCTGAAGCTACAGGGCCATGGGAAGCTCATTTCGACACTATTTGACAACGTCAAAGCTTCTGCAGGGACAGTTCAAACAGGGAGATCTCACCCTCAAGTCGCTCGTAGATGACAGACACAGATGGGCACCACGTTTTACGTCACCTGCGTTCAGAAAAGAACCATAACGTCATTAAAAAATGCAACCACTGCTTCTCCGACTTCAGGGACCACGAGAAGGCATTCAACCTTTTCCAAAATCCTTTCTCATGTGTCCCTGAGGAAGAGCCTGCAGAAATGCAGTTTGAGCTCATCGACCTACAGAAGAGCTCCGAGGCCAGAGCAGCATATCGTGACAAGAATCTCATGGAGTTATACAAAGGACTTTCCCCATCCACATACCCTGCACTTCGCCAGCATGCTATCAGAATGGTCTCTTTATTCGGAAGCACATACATTTGTGAGAAGACCTTCTCCACCATGGCCATCAACAAATCCAAGCTGAGATCCAGGCTGACGGATGGCCATCTACATGCTGTCCTTCGTATCACAATGACGGAGATGGAGCCGGACATCAGAGGAATCGTGGCCAACCGAAAACAGCAACACAAATCCCATGCCAATTAAAAAAGGTATGTTGACCAAGCAACCAATATTCAGTGTGACTTAATGACAAGCTTATTGATGACAGGCAATGATATATATATATATTAATGATGATGATGATGATGATGATGATGATGATGATGATGATGATGACTTGTTTGGTAAGCTTCTATTTAAGTCTCTTTCTCCCCCTTGTCTCTCTTTTTCCCCCTTGTCTGTCTGTCTGTCTGTCTGTCTCTGCAGGTTTTCCTGTGGTGCTTTGGTAGCTGGAATAAGGCCCATGCTGGTAAGACAAGAAGCAAGGCACACTGAGACTGTTTGTTCTAAATACTTTTGAAATGGACTGCACACAGGACTGTTATATCCCAAATGTGTCTGTTGAGGGCAGAGAACCCCAGGGATTTTTATGTGCATTACAATGTTTCTCAAGGTTTTCACAAGTTTTGCCAGGTTTAGCCTCATTTATTAATTAAAATGTGTTTATTGCACATTACTGGATGTGGATCAATAAATGTAAACTGTAGAGATGCAACCCGTTCATGATATTTCGGTCTCCTGCTCAATGACCTTTGACCTCTTCTCAGTATCTGTGAGTTTCTGTGCTGAGGCCCAAAGAGCTGAGGAGCTAACCTGTCACATCTTCACCTATAGGGGAATGTAACAATGGGAATAACATCTTTGGAATAACTGCATGTCCTAATTTTTGGCATTAGGTTGGAGCTTACAGCCTACCCCCTGTACCCAACTTGCATACCCTGGAATAAATCAGACCCTATCATTTGAAAGGAAACGGGCTTCATTGGGATTAATTACTGTGATGTATCACCAAATTTGAAATGGTTATCTTGTATTGTTAGCGGGAAAAAGTGGTCCAATAGCACCAGCTTTTCTTTCCAATTATGACATATTACAATATATGACCCAGAGTCAAAACGCACACTAGCCCAGGTAAATAAGAAAAAACAGGGGGGTGTTTCTAGTCTATCAAACAATGTCAGTTAGAATACGTAAAAAAACACCAAATAGATAAATGGCTGATAATGTCACACTGTAAAACGATGTAAAACGTAAATAAAAACAATGATCAGCAAATCCTTTACGTCCTATATCCAATTGAATTCAATACGAAGACAAGATATACAGCTTCGGAAAAATGAAGGGACCACTCCAAATGTTTCTTCAATCTTTTTTTCTACATGTATAGCAGCCAGTCCAGTGTCTGTCCAATGTATCATGTAAAATAGCTACTAGCTTTGTGTTCATACCCTTACTGTGGGCTGTCTGTGAAGCTCAGAGTCTGCAGCTTTCATTCCATCTCAACTCAGCAGCTGATAAAACGGAACAACTTAAAAGATGAACAAATCTGTTAGAAGCCACTATGATGTTTATATCAGCGATGAATCATTTAGAAATACTTCTCTGGCGGTGCTTCCTCCATGATCTCATCATTTCTTCCACATTAGCAGCTCGCTTCCATACATTTGCCTGTAATGCACATCATATCACAAATATATGCAGTGGAGGTTTTATTCGTGTTACACTCTAACTTAATAAAAGCAAATCTGTGTCCTCATTTAAGAACATTCAAAATCCCAGATTTCGTCATGTCACAACGCTTTTGTTTTAATAGTGAGCTGATGCAACGCAATAAAAGAAGGAAAGTGAGGAGTTACTGATCCCTGCTTCCAGCTGCAGCCTGCTGGCGGCAGCAAGTTGTGGAAGGAGGGGAGGAAAACACTTAAAAAGTGTGTGTTAATGTGGCTAAATTGTGACACAGCAAACGCAAGCAGACAGCACATTGCTTTATCATCTAGCAATGAAATGACCTGTGTGTGTGTGTGTGTGTGTGTGTGTGTGTGTGTGTGTGTGTGTCTAAATCTTTGCCTTGCATGTGTTGTGTGTGTAAGATGTTATTAGAAGGCATGAGGGAGTGGTCGGGTATGGGGAAACAGAAGGAGAGCAGAGCGGTAATTCCTCACCTCATGAATCATTTATGAGCATTTGCTTGCGTGTGTGTGTGTGTGTGTGTGTGTGTGTGTGTGTGTGTGTGTGTGTGTGTGTGTGTGTGTGTGTGTGTTGTTGTTGAGGCTGCTGGAACACCAACAATACCAGTTCGTCAAGTCAGCAGCCCTTTCTATCTGCTTCTGTTTAGTCACACAAAGACCGTGGGGGCACCACTCTGGCCTTACATCATACCATTGATTTCCATTAAATGCAATGCAACACTGTTTTGATTAACATTGTGAATCAACAAGGGCTAATTAGTATCTTTTTGCAATGTTGGAGTTTTGGGAAGGAGAGGAAGGTTCTGTCTCAGGACGCTGATCCTCATCCAGTGACACCAAGACTGATGTTCAACAGAATCCAGCCAGGCCTATTTAAACTGACTCCTTTGGTTTAACAGCCCACACCTGTACCAAATAAGTTCAGTCCCCTCGCTGTCACCAACCTTGTTTTCAGCAGCAGCTGTTTTTCTTTCTGAAAAGAACCCTGTAAAACCCGCTGTACACAAGCACTCAGCAGAAGACAGGCACAGGGATGGCTGGCAAGGCATTAAGCCGCTGAGGAGCAGATATTTTACTCAGGAGTTTGTGGACACCTAACATGTAATCTAATAGGAGAGGTATTGTTAGACTTCTATTCATCAAATGGACAACAATTGATCTACACCATCAACTATATATTATTAAAGCATATATAATAAAGCAGTAATGTGCAGGCATGACTGGCAGAGCTGGATGTCAGAAAGAGTCTGTTGTGTCATCGAGGGTTTCAAAAGATTCTTTCAGTACGTTCAAAGACTCAGCCGGTCACACTCACAACATGATTTAAGGATTATTTTTCATAGCTTTTCTTACAAGCATTTATAGCCAGATGCTTTACATCTATATATACCATCTATCTTTCAGAGCCAGGGGAGATTCATCTGGAGGTAGTGGGGGCTCGGGGAACGTTACAGGAAGAAGTATATTTTCAATAAACCCCATCACCCTCTTCACTACTTTTTTATTTTTGTACAGAGCTGACTGGAGTTGTTCTGTTCTCTAACACTGCTTATCTTTTCCAATTTTCCAAAGTCCTGTTATCATGCGGACTCATCCCACGCCCACGCCTCCTCATGTTGGGATTAAGACAGCAGATTCCTCACAACCAGCAGCCTGCACGGTAGATTAAGACCAAAGCAAACCCCAGGTTGTTGCTCAGAATTTCCTTTCTTAATTTCCCCTCGCTCTCATTCTAAATCAGCCTTCTCTTCTTAAAGAGCCTCTTCAAGAGGATGAGCCCAGCTTATAGCTGAAAATCTCCATTTTGGTGATTAAGGCCACTTGATGGATATCACGCTGCAGTCATCAGCTCGTCTTATACAGACCCTCTGACCCTGAAATGCCAATTTGAATTGCATTTTTGCTTTATTCTGGATTTCAAGGATTCTCCTGAACTTGTGACTCAGACAAACATGCAGAAGTGATTGATTACTGTTCATTCTCAAGGTGCAGCAGGGTGGCTCATTTGTCATGTGCTTAGAGACATTGTCGGCATGATACTTCATGATCACATATCAGTGTATATGATCAGCGCACACGGGTGTTACTGTGTCAAACATGATTTGCCAGCACTTGGTTAAACATCCAATACAAGTCTTGATTTACAGAGGCCCCCCGTACTTACTGCAAGTGGAATCAATACTAAGCCCATCAGCGCTTCAAGCTGAGCAGCGAGGCAGACAGAGCCAGCGTCTTGACCATCAGGCTAACTTACAGGCATAGTAGACAATTACCCAGATACTGACCTTAATCGACTTTAGAGCCATTAAAGCCAACCGAATGGGAGACAGAACAAATGAGACAAATATGAAATGAGAACGATCAGGTGTAATGGTAATGATCTGGTAATGATGATGGTACAAGAATGGATATTTGTACAGGTGTATAGCAACTGTATATGGAAGCCCACGTCTGTCTGTTCAAGAAATTCTTTTTACGATTACAATTGTTGTTACAAAATCAAAATTAGGATTACATAATTTAGTGTTTTTCAAATCATTTGTTTTAGTTTGTATGATTTCGAACAGATTCAGTCACACCTTTTTGTTCAGACTGTTGTGTTTAATCAGAAAAAAACAGGTGTGAACAGCACCAAACAACAGACAGGACAAAAAGAAGTGTCTTGAAATGAACCATGGTTTGCTTTATTCCCCGTGTAAAGGCACTTATGGACCAACTACAGGAAGTTATGGGCTATCATCATTCTAAGAGAAGCTCCTTTATGGGATTGGTGTGATTAGTGTGAGCGAGCTAGAGTGTGGTCAAGAGGGAGAGCAGACAGAGATTTTATTTTACTACCAAACTGTTAACAATGAGCGCTCTGCTTCAGTATGACACGTGAGGAAGCAGCCAACGACATTTTTCTAACTTTCCCTTCACTTCATCTCGCATTCCTTCCCAGTTTTCAGACCGAGCTTTTTTGGCTCCAACAAAAACTCTGCAGGTATATCAATCCTCCAGATCAATCCAGCTGGAAGCTAAGGACCATTAGACCATGTTCCCACTGGTAGAGCTTTACTTTTGGCTCATTTCTCTATTGCAGATAAGATGTTTTGAATGAACCAGAGAAATCCAAAATATTCAGAATAAATGACACTTTGTCAACATTTGACCTGCTGGACACGCAGAAAGTGTGGGTCGGGTCGAGGACAGCACATTGCATTTTGTTCTGTTGAGCTGATGCTCTAAAGACACTTACAAAAAGTGCAATAAAGTGGGCAGCAGCTGCAGATGATAAGGCAGTGGTTCCCAAAGTGTGGGTCGCGCCCCCCTAGGGGGTCGCGGCGGTATTGCAGGGGGGTCGCGGGGGAGGGGTACGGTTTGCGTGAACTGCAGAACCGCGTCTGTTGTTAAGGTGGCACGTAATACAGTTGTTTAGTCTACATGCCACCATGAGCCTATACCACCTTAACTAACGGACCACTCACCCTGGGGTGCGTTTCCCAAAAACGTTTTGATAACAGTAGCCATGCGTGAGTCTGAGAACTGAACATTTTAAAATGGAAAAGTTTTTAACAGCGGGTCCAATCAAGCGTAAGCCTACTTTACAGTACGAGCCATCAAGCACTCCGACTCAGAAAAAGACGAGGAGATATGACGAGGTGTACATCGGGCTGGGCTTCACTAGTACGCTGGTAGGTGGTGAGGAAAGACCGCAGTGTGTTCTATGTTTAAGAGTGCTAGCCGCTGACAGTCTAAAACCCAGCAAGCTTAAACGTCACCTGGAGACCACACACCCTGAGCATAAAGACAAGCCGGCTGATTTCTTTCAGAGAAAATTAAATAACTGTCGTATCCAACAGACTAGTTTCGTAGAATCTGCGTCTGTCCCTGCCAATGCTCAGCTTGCCTCCTATAAAGTGGCCTACCGTGTCGCACAGTGCAAAAAACCACACTCAATAGCTGAGGAACTGATACTGCCCTGTGCTATCGATATGGTTGCCACTATGATTGACGAGGCAACAGCAAACAAGTTAAAAGTGATTCCTCTCTCTAACAACACTGTTGGGAGACGCATACTTGATATGTCAAGTGACATAGGGGAGCAGGTCAACGATATGGTGCGTGCAAGCACCCGGTTTGCTCTGCAGGTGGATGAAGCCACCGACAGCAACAAGGACTGTTTATTAATCACATACGTCCGATTCATTGCTGCAGGGGACATGAAAGAGGACCTGTTGTTCTGCAAAAAACTTAAAACGCGAGCCACTGCTGATGAACTTTTCAAAGTAATTGACACTTACTTGCAAGAGGCCAATCTGAAGTGGGAGGGTTGTGTTGGGGTGTGTACAGATGGGGCTCAGGCAATGGCTGGGAAGCACAACGGGCTCCAAGCGCTCATAAAGCGTGTGTCGCCCAACGTTCATTGGACTCACTGTATGATCCATCGAGAAGCGTTGGCTTCTAAACAGCTGAGTCCCGAATTGAACGAGGTGATGACGGACGTCATTGCCACAGTGAACTACATCAAAACGCGCCCTGTTAAGGCCCGACTTTTCTCTGCGCTATGCGAGGAAATGGGATCCAATCACACAGCTGTTTTGTTTCACAGCGAAGCGCGATGGTTGTCACGTGGGAAGGTTCTGTCCAGGGTATTTGAGCTGCGGGAGGAAATTCGGATTTTTTTGGAGGAGGAGGGTCATGACCTCGCGGTTAATTACAGTGATGAAAATGTTCTTACGAAAGTTGCCTACCTCAGTGACATGTTCCAGAAATTAAATGAACTAAATCTGCAGATGCAAGGAACCAACACCCACCTTCCGCATCTTGCAGATAAAATAAAATCATTTTCAAGGAAATTGGAAATGTGGGAGCGGAAAATTGGGGAGGGAAACATAGACTCATTTCAGAACCTTCATGCTTTTCTTGAATCCAACAACATTCAGAACACAATCGTGCCTTGTATGAGAGCACACATCTCTGCCCTACAACAACATTTTCAGAGGTATTTTTCAGTGAAGGATTCAGCACAATATGACTGGATCCTAGACCCCTTCACTGCAGCCGCACCTACTGACTTCAGCACTGCTGAAGAGGAGCAGTTCATTGATATCACATCAGACTCCACACTGAAACTGCAGTTTCAGGCCAAGTTACTGACTGCATTTTGGATTGGGGTGGAGGAGGACTACCCACTATTGGGTGGAAAGGCAATGGCAGTATTACTCCCTTTTGCCACGTCTTATCTTTGTGAGGTGGGCTTTTCTGCAGTGGCCTCCATAAAGACCAAATACAGGTCAAAGCTGGACATTGAGAATGAACTGAGGGTGGCCATCTCACAGTTGCCACCACGATTTGAAAAGATCTGCAGTTCAAAGCAAGCCCACACTAGTTACTGAGATGTATGAAATATTTTATGAAAAAACAAATCTGGGGTATTTTTTCAAATTCAGTGCAGATGTTAAAAAGATGAAATAGGTTCAAAGTTGTACAATTTAAAAGTAAATGTAAGTTACTTTTTTTGTTATTTTGTCACTCAAGAAGAGAAGTTGCAGTTGCAAAGTTGTTAAAACAGTGCTGTTGCACAAAACACATGAATACATGTTATTTTGAAGTGTCTTGTAATGGTGATTATGCCCTTATTGTTTATATGTACTGTTTGCGTGAATTTCAAAATACATTTTCAAGAAACTAAAAGTTTCGGTGTTTAGGGGGGGCTCCAAAATATGTTTAGGTCTTAAAGGGGGTCCCAGCAGAAAAAGTTTGGGAACCACTGTGATAAGGGAGATGAATGGATTTATTTAAAGTGAATTTAATTTAATCATTCGCAAGTCCGACAACGCCACCCTGGGAATTTCACCCAGGGAAATAAACACAGGTTCTTAGTCAACAATAAGACACACAGGTTCAAATACTGACGGAACAGGAGACATGTTCTTACAAAATATAATAGTTTACTATGCACAAAGTTTAAAAGACAATCAAACAGCTCTATGTCAAAAGGGGAAAACTAATTAGAGGGCTGAGGCTTTCCAGTGGGGGAGTCAGGGTCGCCAAGTGAGTGGAGGGATCCCACAAAAACAAAAGCACCCCAGTCACACGTGTTCCACACTCACACAATCACACAGACGAAATCCAAAACCCGGGGGGAACACAGCACACGAAAAGGAGGGGGAAACCACCACCCTGGACACCAGCGCCACCACCTTTGGCTCTCAGTAACTAAAATGGGAAATAAGAGGGAAAAACACAACCTGGGTACGGTTACAAAAAAACCACAGAATAAAGCAATTAACAACAAAAGCAAAATCATAGAAACCAAAATAAGCTGCATCCGTTCGGGCACTCATGCAGCGAAAACAAAACAATCCAATAGCACAGGGAGTTAGCCCCGCCGTCCAGTCTTTAAAATCCCACCAGCAAGGGAGCGGACCTATGGCAATGCCAAGCTGGTCAAACACAGTATAACCAGAAACAATGGATTAGCAGAATGCAGGATCAGCATGAGGTAATGCTGTCAGAAACACTTCTCTTTTTTCGGTGTAGCAAAACAGCAGCGGTTCTTTAAAGCTTGGCCCTAGATTAACCATAAACACACAAATATACATTGATAGGAAGATGGTAATAGAGTGAATGGACTGAATAAATCGCGTAGGGCGCACATACCGATCAGGCTGAGAGGGGAGTTTCATGCTCGTCATGTTTATAGCTGTTTGACAGGCATCACAGGAAGACCCTCAGCTAAGCAAGACAAAACGTAACTACATTTAAGTATGATGGAGAATTTAAGGAACTTTACCTGAAGCCAGCTATTCTTCTACAACATACGTACCTACACCGGTGGCAAAAGCGAAACAGTAGAAACAGAAAGTGGGCAGGTCTGGGCACCAACAAACAAGAGGCAGACAGGTAGAAGCCTCTGCCCCTTTATAGGGTGCCCCCCCTGGTGGTGACAGGCTCACAAGAACACGCACCAATTCAGTGATTAGAACTCATCCTGCTACAAAAGCATAAAGATACAAACTCAGAACAACAAGAAATATGCAGCATCTTTTACTTCAAGTAAGCCAAACCATTGCACGTGATGGTTCATTAGCGTCCCAGTGAGGGAGTTGTAAACTGATTGGCCAATGCAGAGTGTATGTGCTCATGCTGGAGTGTTAAACCATGTCCTGGATATAGGAAGTTCCGGATTGACATCGAGCTAGACCAGTACCAGTGTCTTGCATTGTGTTCTGGCAACTAGTGGTAGCCAGTGAAGGGAGCGGAGGAGTGATGCATTGTGAGAGAACTGAGGGAGGTTGAAACCACGAGAGCTGCTGCATTCTGGATGGGCTGCAGAAGTTGGAAGACGTTTGCATGTCGACCAGCCAGTAGGGAGTTGCAGTAGGCGAGTCATGAGATGACCAGAGCCTGGACCAGAGCCATGACCAGGACCTGCGTTGCCTCCTGGGACAGCAGGGGACGTATCCTCCTGATGTTGTAGAGAGTGTATCTGCAGGATCGGGTTGTAGCACCGATGTTAGAAGTAAAGTACAGTTGGTCGTCCAGTTTCACACCCAGGTCAGGTGCAGTCTGAGTCGCGCACACATGGATGGGAGAGTCCTTACCTGGAAGGGAGATCAGTTCAGTCTCATTTTAGGATGAGCTTCAACAGCGTAAAGACATCCCCTGACAGACGTCAGCCAACAAGGTAAAAGATCCGTGCGACCACCTTTGTTTCAGACCGGGGAAAAGACTGAATTAGTTGACTGTCATCTGGGTAAAAATGTTGATTTAGGATCTCATTAGTTTGACTGTCTCTCATTGAGTTATCTTGGTCAGAAATACACTTCTATATGTAAGGATACAGCGGAATTCCTAGCCATATCAATATTATCCCTTGACTTATGAATGGAAAAGCTTTTAGTGTAGCTTCCTCCCTGCATCGTAAAGCATGCTCCCTGATAGAGTCGCAGTGCTAATGTTGTGCGGCAACCTCCACAGCTGTTCTCACTTCAAACAAGCTCTTAACCATGTTATATGTATGATGCACGGCGGAATGCGCAAAGGCTTTCAGATGTATTATTAAGTGAATGAAGAGGTACCTGTGTGAATCAAAGCTTATTTAAATGTGCACTGGTGTCAGCGGGGTCCGTGTCTGAGCCCACAGAACATGAATCCAAGTTCGATCTGCTGAGGTTTTATTAGTCTAATAAAAAGCACAGCGAGCACCAACTCTGCAAGGAACAACATGATTTCACAACAGCTTCCTTACACTGTTTTGCCTATAATATGAACAAATATTATTTGACAAAGCAATGAACATGAGTGAGTTTCAGTGTAGAAACATCTGTGTATCACATGTGGAACACCAGTTCTGGAAGTAAATAATCCAAATGCCTATTGCACCATGGCAACTACAGCATTCATGTCTTATTGGAGTTTTTATTATAAACATTTTCTGTCAGCATCCTGGTATGTTATCATCATGAAAATGTAAAATATTACAAATCTGACCAGAGTTCAATGCCAGCTTTTGGTACTTGGCGGTCTTTTACATGGTGACCGTACTTCGTCGTGTTTTTCCGATGCACTTTCTTCACTACTTGGATCAGAACAATAAAAATCCCATCAAAACCTGTGCTGGCCAACGTGTGCTGGCCAACGTGTGCTGGCCAACGTGTGTTGGCCAACGTGTGCGGGCCAACGTGTGCTGGCCAACGTGTGCTGGCCAACGTGTGAAGACGTGTTTTCTTCTTGATTTGGTGACCTTTTAATGACCAATGCTTTTCTAATGTTATCTCTGGTGCTGAACTCTTTTGAATGCAGCTTGCCTCCTCTGAACTAACTCCAATATAAATGTGCATGCTTGCTGTGTAGGGTACCCCCCCCCTGTCAAAACAGTGAAATTGAATGCCACTTGTGATCAGCTCCGCTCAGTAAACACGCCTTACACACTGTTGCTACCACCTCTCCCCTACCTCCAGCTCTCCTTTCTTCTTCTCCACCACCTCTTCCTCAGCACTCCTCATCTCTCATGAAGGCTCAGTATCAACCAATTAGGAGAGACGAGTGACACCCCCCCCACCCACCCCCCCTCCGGCAGAAGAAACGAGGCCTCTTTGTCTCTTTGAAAGACAAGGCACAAAAGGCTCACTCTCAAACATAGTGCAGCACTAAAGGATCATACTTCCATAATTGGCTGTCTCCGTTGACGTTCAAAAGGCAGCCGATTCTCCTCAGATTGGTGGCAATAAACAATACAGGATGAATAAAACATTGATCCCAATTATTCATGTCAGGGATATAAACAAATGATAAATATTTTATCCGTGGTGTCTTCCTGCCACGGTACCTTGTGTGGCCCTCGGAGGGGCTGCGAGGATCAGAGGAGGGGGAGATGATCTCTCGGTGCCGGGGCGTTTTGTTAAACATTAATGGAGCCAGCGCTGTACGGAAGTGGCTTTAATCTTCTGCCGGCGGAGCTGCTATCTCCTTCACCCACATCCCTCTCCTCTCATCTTCAGTCTCCATCCTCTCTGCTCACCTCTGCAGCCCCCCCCCCCTTCTCCTCGCCTCTCATCTCGATCCCCTCTCCCTCCACCTTTCATCTCGCTGCCCTATTCTCTCCTCTTTAACACCCCGTCCTCCCCTTGATTGACGGATTGGACTATCACCTCTCCGTGCTCTGCAGTACATCATCTCAGATCTGGGTTATTCAAATTAGGTTTAAATCAAATCTTTTTTTCTCCCCCTCATAGCAGGTTCCAGTTCAGACCCGTTTTTCATTCTTGCTCTCCTCCTCTTTCCTCACAGGAATCATGCCAAAGTTTCTTGATAGAGTTCCAAACTTTTCGTTTCTACTAATGTAATAAATAATGTCTGTATATTAGGGCTAATCTCATTCAGAGTGATATTTGTAATAATGCAGATGAATTCAAGATACAGGCTTGGATGACTTTACTTAACAGCATGTCATTCTTTCAATCACATTCTTTACAAATGTAATCAATCAAATTATTATTATCATTTTTATTTATCACAATTTACAAATTAGCCTAAGGGGGCTGTATAATCGCCACAGCATAACCTCTCTCTGTAGCGATCACATACTGTTCTTATTTTATATTACAGATTTTAGTGGCCTTAGAAGAACACCATTTCCAAGAGGACCAGGACCCTTATGCTGCCTTCACATGAATCACAATTTCCCTCTTGGCTCACTGCGATGTAAACTGTGGCACATAAATATTTTAAACTTTTGAGCTCAATGCTCAACTTCAACTTCAACCAGCGGAAAATAACCGTAACGTCAGCGCAGAGACGTTCCCCGTCGGTAATGTGAAGGAAGCATAACAAGGTAAATGTAACCAGCTTTAAAATCCTCAAGGTAAATGGTAAACGTATGAAGATATGTTTTTACTGAAAAGAAAACGGATTCATTATATTTAGTTGGAGAGGTTTCTGGAGGCTAGCCAGGACAATGTAACATCATGACTGTTGGCTCACTAGTTCAGAGGCCGATAGCAGCTAGATCTAAATGTAGAGTGAAAACAGACAGTAGGAAACACACAACATTAAACCTTAAACATTCTTTTCTATTGTCAGCATTGAGGGCTGGGATGTTGGTCAACTGTAGCATAGGGCCAAAAGTCCAGTCCAGAACATCCTCATTATTCTCATCCATGTCATGCATTCAGTTTTTCCGGTTTGTCCAAGTCTTCTAATTAGTGCTCTACAAATAAACAAACTACGGCAGATGTGTAATAATTAATGCAGCCCAACCATTTATTACAGTGCATTATTGTGAGGACTCAGCACACGCAGATGAAAGTATGATTATTCTTTTTTTTCTCATCGTATGAGCTAAGACTCCCGAGGTGCGCTGCCACAAAAACATCCAATCACAGAGCTTACTGACTGATCCCAAGGCAAAGAGAACTGGCGATGTCTACATATCGATAGCTAAGGATTATGGGTAGTGTAGTTTCTTCTGCTATCCTAAACTCAGAAAAAACTGTGTCTAAGAATCAAAAGGGGAAAACACAAAAGCGTTGTACACATTTTAAACTAATTCATGTTGTGTAATTAACGGGGATAATTTGGTGTTTTTGAGTTGATGAGTACTGCAGATATCACCGTGAAATCACTCGACAGCGAAGACAATACTCAGAGTGTATGGGACGGGAGCTGCGTCTCTAGCTACTTTTGAGCTAGAAATGTAACAGAAAGCATTATAATGGTCAAACTATCATCAATTTAGGATTTTCAAATAGAAATAAGTCGGGTGTGCGCCATGATTTTTTTTCATGCCGAGAAAGCTGACGATCACGTGACATGGGCACTACCATTACCATTAGTAATCTATAGGAACAAATATTGTATCCATGTCACGTTTTGAGAGGGTTTTTTGTGAACATACTACGTTTTGCCCTGTGGACCAATGTAGATATTACATGTTTTTAGAATGGGTGGTAAAAAAAACCCATTTAGCAATCCTTTAAATGATTCAGCTCAACGTACATGTACAGGGGGAGTTTTACAGGAGAGGCAGCGGGGGAGGAGAGAAACCAGAAACAGGCCACCCAAAATGATTTTAGAATTACCATTTTATTCACCGAATACACCATAATGGTGTTCAGTTTGCCCTGCACCATTATGGTCTCACACGTGCATTATTTCCAAACACTCATCCACATGCCCGGTCACCAGCTTTAACACCTGAGATTGGTTGCTTTTCATTCTATTCAACCTTTTCTCCCATTTCATCAGCAACGTGTTTTAATTTCCTGTTCCTCCCGAGCACTGGATATGACGGCCATGTTAACGGATTAGTCTACTCCCTCCTGGCAGTCCCTTAAAGCACACTTTCCTTTTCCATCTCCATTCTTCTTAGTCTTTTGCTCTCTCTTAAATTGTCTGAAAATTGTGTTGCATATTTATTCCTGCAGAATTAGCATCACAAACACTCTTCCCAGGCTCTTTGTTATGCTTCAGGGGGAGGGAGGGTGAGGGAAAGTAGATTACGCTTTCCGTTTCTCTGAGGCACACTCAAAGCTGGCTTTCTAGGCTTCCTCATGCTTTTGAGCAGCGCTCGGGGCTTATGGAGACGCACTCGATCTTCTTGAAGTAAAGACGACTATGACTTAAAATAATGTGGTTTTTCTGGCATCACACACCGTTCCTCTCTCTCGCCCTCACTTTCCCTAAGTCTTATTATTCCTCTTCTGCCTCCCATCCCTACTCATCTCCTGTCTCATCCATGCACACATTCTGACCACATTTGACTCGATTAGAACTCCACATTTTACTGAACAGCTTATAGATTTTGTTGGAAATGTGGCTCAACTTGTTGGTGTAAGGCCAATGTGTTTCAGAAGATATGGGGGAGTCACAAGGAAAAAATTAAGCAGAATACCAAATAATCATTGATAATGAATGATAATCAACATATGTTGTTCATAGTTGCCACAGAGTGCTCGACAAATCAATGTTCATATCTCCATGACTCAAGATCTCAGGATCTCTATTGGAGCCAACGGGAAGTTTGACATCAAGCATCTTCAAGTTCAATAAAGAATGGTTTTGCATTCAAGGCACGTTTAATGCAACCTGGCTAGGGTCTTTTCTTTTGAATCCTATGACTTCAGGTTTGCCCATGTACTATTACACCTTCCAGACCCTTCAGGTATGTTTAACAAGCAACCATGATTTGTGTTGAAGTTCTTCAGGTTTGCCCATGAACAGATGTCCCATTTTGCATTCAGGTCATTTAAGTACCTATAAACGTATTGGTACAGGCAGTTAATACTGGCGACAAAAGGCAGAGAGCTCAGAGCTAGAAAACACACACAAGATAAAACAAGCCAGCAGGCATGATGAAGTTCAGGTGAGCAACAGGAAAGCAGAATCAGGTCCGAAAGGAAAAGCATAAGCTTCGCCGAGCAGCTGCCACGGATATGAGCCTGTTGCATACTGCAGGCTGGTGAGGAGAAACAGGTGAGACAGGCCAGGTGTTATAAGTCTGTATTAAAACACCACAGTAAAATAAAACGGCTCTGACACTGAAATGTGTTTTACACCCAGAGTTTGAGAACGACGCGTTCGGCACAGTGTGCTTCCCTTTCATAAAGGCTAGTCCCTAAAAAGGAGATTCCCATGGAGATAAACTGCATTGCTGATAACGTTTCCAGAGAAATGTCTTTTGTTGACTACATTTGTCTAACATCAGTTATGTTGTAATAATACTCCACAAAGGGCAGCAAGATAGCATCAATTTTCACACTTTACTTTTATATTCTATTTAATATTCCATTCCTTACACTTAATGCATATATATAAGATCTTGTTTATGTTTAGTTTACTGTACATTTTTATTCAAACATTTATATGTTCTACTTTTTTAATGCTATTTTATTTCTACTGAGATTTGTATTCATATTTTGAATTGTTTATTTCTAGTCTTTTAATTTGACTGTGTACAACGCCTTGTCTTTTTATGCTGCTGCAAATGCAAACATTTCCCGAATTGGGATCAGTTCATTTCTAAAGGGAGCCCTTGTGTTTTTACACACAGTATGAACACAAGTAGTTATGTGTTCTCTTCAGTGCACTGGATTGAGTATTACACAGAGAATATTCACAACAAATGTCATTATTAATATGAATACATAAGTTAGCTGTTTACCAATGCTGCACAGCTGCTTTTAAGAAGAATAACAAAAGCACTAAACTTGTACCTCTCTTTCACCAGGCAGGAATGCAAAAAAAAGGATTCAGCATTGAGCCGTTAGACTCGTGATGCATTACCAGAAGGTAATAAAGAGAAGACGTACGTTCGTCACAAAGTTGTCACAAGACAAATACTCTTCATTTACACATGTTGTAATGAACTGGCTAGCTACCCTATAAAGTATTTAACCCCATAATTGTAAGCAAAGTGTGTTAATCCCATTAATTAAGTGTTGGCTATTATTAGGAATATTCTTTGTTTGAGGACAAAGAGTTGGTCTTAAATAGACCAAGAAGCTTCTCTGCAAAGTATAACAATATTTATTAACATAACAGCAGAGTAAGTCCACAAGGGAAACAGAGCTGCAGTCCTCCCCCCCGCCACTGATCCACAGACCATGTTGAAGCAGTTAGTGTCTACCAGCAGCGTGGAGGAAAGGCCTCGATCTTCTGTTTACATCACGCATTTCTACTCTCTGCTCCTTCCGGTCTCATGTTCTCTCATTGTTTGGCAGCGGGGGCCGGATCCTGTTGGCCCCTTGTCGTCACATTTGCACATCCCTGTCTCTTCCCAGAAAGAACTCACTCCACTCGTGTCACAACCGTTTAGCTTGGACATGGCAGTATTTCTGTTTAAGACACACTTCCTGTCCAATGGATCGACAATAATCTTCCCAGTTATGGTTTTAAAACTGAGCCTCTTTTAAATCTTAAACTCTATCTACCACCCGGATTTTGTTGCTGTGTTTTCCTAGCAGCTCGAGCCCTACAGGGCAGCACCGTGAGTGGCAACACAGCTTTTTACTGATTGTGTTTATGCCTTTATTAGATAGCTGACCGTGGTGACCAGACATATCGGAGGAAGAGAAAAGATTTGACATGCAATGAAGGTCCGAGACGCATCCATTACCACAGGTTGTGAATAATAATGCAAACAAACATTAGGAAACAGAAAACATAAATGGCTGGCGTTATTTGCCATTGCATTGTGAGGGTCCCGTCCCCTCTGCAGGGTAATGCACTTGTAAAAGACAGTACTGAAGGATCTGTTAGGGATGTCCCTTAGAGGCCGTCCCCTGAGTCTGATGGATGCACAGGGAGAGCTCGCAGCCAATCCAGGCTAAACGCTCCTGACAGCCCACCCACCCCTGTTTAATTGGACTGCCCCGGGGTAGCTCCCATCCGTCCTCATCATTTTATACACCTTGTTCTTCTAAGAGTGTGCAGCATCATTATTTATTGATCAGATAACATGTATTTGTTCGATTTGAAATGACTTGTATGTGAACTGCAGGCCTGTTGATTCCCAGCGCTACAGATGATGTGAACATTAACACACGTCTTACCTTTCAGATACCCAGTGAAGTCTTTTTAGTTTCCACACACACATTTTGTATTATTATTTCTTAATGTCTTTGTTTTTGTCCATGTTACATCAACAGTGCATTGTCAATTTCAATGGAAATGCAGCTGCTACTTTTCCAATTGTGTATGTTTTGTTCTGTGACTTTGGGGGATTTTATGTTTTTCTTTCAAAAAGTCAGATTACATCATTTGAGTTAATGACATACATTTTCTTGTGGAGAACTAATATTCGTTGGACCTTCTTTATCTTTGATTACGGCACGCATTCGCTGTGGCCTCGTTTCCACAAGCTTCTGCAATGTCACAACATTTGCATTAATTTTTCGCCAAGATCTTGTATTGATGACGGGAGATTCAGACCACTGCACAACGTCTTCTCCAGCACAACCCAAAGATTCTCAATCGGGTTCAGGTCTGGACTCTGTGGGGGCCAATCCATGTGTGAAAAGGATGTCTCATGCTCCCTGAGCCACTCTTTCACAATTTGAGCCCGATGGATCCTGGCATTGTCATCTTGGAACATGCCCGTGCCATCAGGGAAGAAAAGATCCATTGATGGAATAACCTGGTCCTTCAGTATATTCAGGTAGTCAGCTGACCTCATTCTTTGGGCACGTTGCTGAACCTAGACCAGACCAACTGCAGCAACCCCAGATCATAGCACTGCCCCCACAGGCTGGTGACCTTTTTTTTGGCTAGGCATTATATATTAGTCTCATGCCTGTGATGTGGTTAGCTTTGCATTAGCATTAGCTTGACATGGCCAGACTGTCTTTGTTTACGTTTCAGAGACACATCTACCACCCCCCACACTGACTGAAGTCACAGGCATTACCTGCGTTCTACTCGTGTCAGTAAAGGTTTGGACTTTAAGGAGTTACATAAATTATTAAAAAGCAACTACCTTATATTTCTGCTTCACAGTAATGAAATAATACTATCGTTTCTGGTGAACTTGAGTCCAGTGTTGGGCAGCATGTGAGCTCTGCTGCTGAGCTGTTTGTTTGTCAGGAGACTTCCAGTCCCCAGTGTCTGTATTTGCCTGAGTATTTGCCTGAGTATTTGCCTGGAGAAAACATATCTATTATTATTAGAAGCTCATGCAAAGGCAGAAAGCAGCTGCCTCTATGTCCCCGAGCTTAATGATTGTTAGTTTTGTGCCTCAAGGACCAAAGGCAAAGATTGTTTGACGTCTTCGCAACAGAAAAAGAAAAAGGACAGATGTTAAGATCAAAGACCGATGATTCATAAAACATGATGTAATCAACATGTGTGAAGAAAAGTTGGAGATGTCATTCAGAACATGGTCCCTTTGAAAAGTTCATCTTCAAATCCAGAATACTTTGAGATTCTTTAGTTTAGCTAGTTCAGTCACGGGGGGTTTTCAAGTTTTCATTCGTTATAATTACACTAACAATGAAAGTGTATAAACACAGCACAGTGTAATTGCACAGATTTTTGTCAATTAAAACAAAGAAACTTGCTTTACAAACTATTAAAGCTCTAGTTCGTGTTAATGCTCTTTTTAAGTTCAGTTGTATTGCACATGCTCACTGCTTGCTCTCTAAACAAACTAACATCGTGCAGAAAGTCTATGCAAACACGGTGAGATGGGAAACCTAATGTAGCGTACAGCCTCGCATCTGAGGGTCACCAAACAGCAGAAAGGCTATTTCCTCTGTGTGAGCCATCTCCTATTTAAATAACCCCCACAAAAAGAGTGTGTATTAGATAATGGAAAGCAGGTTTTTAAATACATTTAAATGTTGATAATATTGCTGCTGCATAACAACTACAGAACCCTAATGCAATGTAAACACATGCTATAATATGCACTGAATAATAAAACGCTGACTTTATTTCACATAACCGCATTAAGTTAGTTGAAAGCAATAATATCAAGTTTAAATAAAAATGATTAGGTTAAACTTAAACTTATTGCTTTCAACTTATCTAATACAGTTATGTGAAATCTGTTGACAAAATACATTTAATTAAAGAGTGGTTTGAAATGTATACGAACATGATAAGCCAGCAATAACATTAAGTGTTTTATTACGCTTATAAATGCATAACCTTTGTGTGGCAGGCAGAGGCATTGCGACCCATCTGAAAAAATATCATAGCATTACAACAGGACGTGTGTGTGTGTGTGTGTGTGTGTGTGTGTGTGTGTGTGTGTGTGTGTGTGTGTGTGTGTGTGTGTGTGTGTGTGTGTGTGTGGACAGTGCGCCATCTCACACACACTGCTTCAGAGGATTTATCATTCCCATAAAAACACCTTTCCTTAAGTTTTCTGTTGATCTGCATCATCATGGATAGCTATCAACATCTATTTTCCCTGGTGATAAAAAACAGCACTCAAACATCTGACTCTTGGCGCATAAATGTGAAACAATATGTTCAAACTGAAATCTGTAAACATTTAAAGTTTCTTTGTTCCATCAATTGAACACAACGTTAATATGTTGAATACAAACTGAATGTGGGACAATAACTAGTTTATTCTATTAGATCCCATAAAGGGAAACCACACCCTAAAGGGAGGTAACGCACATGCCGTCACTGACGTTGACTGTTCTCCCTGGATGTAGACTTGGGAGTTTTCTAGGACCCGCCATAAAACAAACAATACGTTGTTGAAGATGAAAGATTATGTTTTTTTAAAGGTTTTTCTGGGCAAACAGTGCCTTAAATAGAGTGATAGAAATGAAAGGGGAAGACAGAGGGGATGACACGCAGCACATGGGGTCCTCTGCTTGAGGACCAAACCCCAGTACATGGTCCGTCAGCTCTATCAACTGAGCTTAAACGACGGCCCGCTGAAAAGTTATTTTAACGTGTTTATGATGTAGATAGACTAATTGTATTGTCTGCATGTGTATATTCTTACAGGTGGTGAAGTTGGGTTTGTGCTTCACAATGTTGGCTAGCTAGTTGGTTGCTGCTCTAACAGTTACTTCATGCTTTCACACTAAGTCAACGTAATGGAAAAGAATAGCATTGAATGTGAGTATTTACATTAAACACACGTAATAAAATTGAATGGAACGTATACATATAATTTAAATACTTCGTATTAAGTATTCGCTTTTGGCTTAAGTGTTTTTTTGAGTGAAGATGATGGATACAAATGAGATGCGTTTGCGGTCAGCTGTACGTTACAGCTCTCAGCTCGGGTAGATCAGTCTATTGCTGCGCATCGAAGGAGCCAAGTTATGGCAATGTGACATGAAGTCATGGACCTGTGTGTGTGTGTGTGTGTATATGTGTGTTGGGGGGGTGGGGGTGCATATTTAGCAAGGGGTCTTCGGGCCCTCCCAAGCTGTCAAACACTTTATTTTTCAAGTTAAAATTCAAAATACAAACTATAATGAATTAAGGGCTGTCAATCAATTCAAATATTCAATCGCGATTAATCACATGAGTGTCCACAGTTAACTCGCCATTACTGGCATTTATTCAAAATGTACCTTAAAGTGATATTAAACGTGTTTTTGTCAACAAAGCAGTGGACGAATAGGATTGCTTCATAAGAAATGTCTGTTTATTCAATATAATAAAGATATTTCTTTTTTGCAATAATCCGCAAAAACGTTCAGCTAAACATTCTGTTTCTTTAAGCAGTTAAATCATCACGGCCTGGATCCTTCAAACTTAAAACATGTTGCTTGTGACATTTTAAACTCGACGTACTCCAGAAGTAACTTAACTCACGTTGACAGTACGTTCATATTACCCCGATCTTGTCGAGAAAACCACCTGGAAGGCTTTATAGCTCAACTTGCCATTCAAAGGTTGACTCACAGAATATTAGGTTGGATATTTTTTCTTTGTTATTTTCATTATTTGTTGTAAAGTTTTTAAGGGGCAGGTAAAATAAGATGTTCTTCTCCCTGCTCCTTTCCACCATGTGCTATAAAATTAAGTGTACATGTTTGGTTTTAAAATAACGGCCCTATGTGGAATAAACAAATAAATAAAGTGACTTCTTCTTGTCCTATTGTAGTGTTTCGGGTTTCTGCTGTCATCAAAAACCTTACCATGGTTTCCTGATTTCTTTTCAAACTAGGAGCGGGCCTAGGGTCATAGAATGCATGTTTAAAATAAGTTGCGTTAACGTGTTAATAACATTAATAATGCGTTCACTTTGACAGCCCTGAATGGAATATATTGCAGTAAGGCCCTCTGGCATTCCGTACGACTTTCAGATATTCATTTCACTGTGTATCAACCCCTCTCTTTCTCCTTCCTCTTTTCTATTTTGTTCCTCCAAGTTATTTATTTAAATGTGCATATTAAGGGTTTCATTAAAATGTATGCTCATTTAAAAAATATTCTGCACATTCAAATATATATCCCACCTTCCTGTCCTCTGAAAGTCTAACTGTGCTAGCTGTGCATCATGCTCTGCTGAGGCGGTATATGCCCCTCAGATCATCGGACAGACGAATAACACTTAGGGACTTTTGTGGAGTTTAGAGAAGCGGCTGCTCTTCATCTGAGGTGGAAAAGTGAAACTAACAGGAAACAGCCTGCAGCCTGTCCTGTGCTGAGGCTGATCTCTGCAGAATGCACTCCAGTGATCATATTCAAATCACAAACAAGTTCACTCACTCGTGTTCACTGTAGGGCAGATTATGGACTCATCACCACATCATGCGGCACACGTTACCAACAGCTGCCATACCTTGATATAATTGAAGATTTTGTAAGGTTACTTCCTTAAATCCAGAAAATGAGATGGCAGGCAATAGCTGAGAGTAAGGAGCCTGCTGTGACCTACAGGAAGACCTTACACATTGCTCCTCTGGAACAGTAATGACCCCGGGAGGAGGTGATGACATGACTCCCACATTCTGTATGTGGATGAAAGCTGCTCATTTAGAACATGAGTTGTTGCTCGTATCATTCATTTTAATATATGCATTATTTATAAAAGCCCTGCTTCAGTTGGAGGCCCTTTGTATTGCCTGTGGACAACAGAGAACAGGAAGCTGAAGAAGAGCAAATACATGCTAAATCATTTGTTGAAATGCATTCAGTTCAAGCTTTGGATGAATGAAACATGAAACATGAACTGTTGCGTTCTAACAATAAATACATAATGCACTACAGGCCCAAGGCAAATATCTATTAAATGTCAAGCAACCCCCCCCAGGCCTGTGCCTTATGCTCTGGAATAAAACAATGCAGACATTATATTCAATGCACAGAGCTTGATATTTTGTCAGCTTTCTGTAGATAAAGAACAGCGTTCAAACAGCCACAGAGTATGGTAGAGAAACATGCACTTTGAAGGGTCTGAGCTCTCTGAAGCTTCGCTGAGATAAGATACCCGGCTCAAAGGAAACGCAGCGGAACATCTCTGAAGGTTCTACTCTGTGTGCTTCTCTCTTATCCAAGTCAGCACACAGCACTCAGGGTTGATTGTACAAGACAAGACAATATTTGTGTGTCTGTTCACGTGACCTCCTGTCCCACAGTTATGTGCTGTTTCTGGATGCTTCTCAGACAGAGAGGACACTGCATGCTGTGACCTGTCAACACTGTGCCAGGCTTTGACTGTGGTTAAGCATGTTGTTTTATTTTCACAAACATGGAGTTGAAGGGCCAGTTTGTTGTTTTTTTGCCTTTTTACATACATGGAATCCAACATGTTTTTAATATAACCTGTTTAAACAAAAAAGACACAAATACATTTAATAATGACAATAACCTCCTTGGGCCGTGGACCCTACTGATTTGAAAAAACAATTGCACTAAAGCTGGATAGGTGTTAAGGCAGCGAAACACTTTGTAAAGACACGTGTGTAGCTCATTCCCTTTGAATGTTGTTTGAATGTTCACCGAAAACATCAACAAGCAAATGAATAAAACATGCTTGGCTTTAAGTTCATATTTACGGTGGCCCTGAAGTGCAGATCAAAACAAAAAATCAGAAAACACAACGACATTTCAAAAATCAGAGAGGTTATTCCTTTATGGACAACATCTCTTGTTTGTGATTGGACAGAACCAGCCGGAGAAACACTGATGTGAGGGGTTGTTTGACCCTTTGTGATTGGTCAGAACTAACTACGCTTTGGGGGTTCTAAGGGACATGATGATGTGGTGATGGGTTGACAGCATGTCGAGGACATATCCTTTGTTAAAATATTCCTTTAAGATTTCCATCTCTTCTTCCATTCTTTCCAACTCAGTTTTAAATGTGTGCAGACACAGCTGAGTAGTACCAAACAGGGAACACATAGCTCTTGTCGGGTTCTGACCAATCATAAAGCGTCAAACAACCAATCACAGAAGTGTTTCTCTGGCTGGTTATTTCAAATCACAAACAGGAAATGTTGTCCCCTTTCCGTAGCTTTTAAAATATTGTAGTGTTTTGTGAAATGTCGTTGTGCTTTTGTGAGTTGTTGTTTTGATTCGCACTTCAGGGCCACCATACATTTTCATTAAAGGAAACTAACAGATGCTGGTTCCTCAAAGAAGTACAGATTTGGGCCGGAGTCAGGTCCGTTTTCCGCCATGGCAGCGTCTTTGTCCACAACAGCGTGGTTGTCGGCTCCTTTCGTTGTTCATAAGCCATTAGTGCCAAGACAAATTGAGTTTAAGTCCCGGGTTAGTAAATAATGTGGGTCAGTTGGAATGTGGTTTGTATGCTAGTAACAACGGTTTCATTTTTTAAAAGCATGTGAGCCACACACTGAGCCTGCGTTCCCCTCACATGCTAAACCTGAAGTCAGACAAGTGCATTTGTACCTTTTGCCATACAGTAAACCCCCAGCCCCACCCTGTCTGGAATGAATGCAGTGCCATCTATGTGGGAGTGATGTGTGGGTGTCCGCTGTCTGCACAGCATCACACTCTCCCTTATAAATATCTGAACATCTCTGAGCCCTCCGCAGCACCAGAAGCAGGTGTGCCGTGATGAGGCCGAGAATGAAAAACTTCCGACTGTTTCATCAAGTGTTAGAGGACTCAGCAGCTGTTTGATTTCCTCAGCAGGGGCTTGTGTGGGCTTTGAGGTTCCCGCTGCTCGGTGCTCTGCTGTCGCTCAGCAGCTGCACAGACACAGCAACTTCTCTGCGCCCTGTCTGCTCTAATTGAGTAAATAGTGTTAGTCTAATAAGAATATCTGAGTTTGTTTACATACAGGATCAAAAGTTAACTACTGGGTGTCCAAAAAGTTTCTCGTCACAGGGAATATGACATGCAAACAGCTTCCAACATTGCTTGTGGGATTTGAACACAGCGATGCAGGAGATCAGAAGCCCTGGAGCCCAACGCCATTTTTAAAGCAGCGTGGAAACATGGTGAACATATGCTCTCACTGATACATCTGATTCCAATCTCTTATGACATCATGTAGAACAATACAGTGCTGCTATGTATTCCATTAACACAGAAGTTGAGCAACAACAATTATGAAACCAAAGTAAGATTGGCAATGTTCCAGGATCTGTTAAAGTCAGACGACTGTGGTGCAGCATTTACATTTAAAGGGGAGCTGTTACGCTCATTTGCAGGTCCATATTTGTATATGTTTTGGGTTCTATTAGTAGATATTTACCTAATTTCTCTTTAAAGGTCCCCTATGATGCAAAATGCACTTTTAGATATCTTTTATACATAGATATGTGTCCCCGGTGTGTAAGGAGACTCAGAAAGTGTCAGAAAATACAACCCTCTCTTTTCCTCCTTACCCACAACGTCCCGCCCACGTTACACGTCACAACCAAGGGGAAACCTCCGGGGAATGAGCAGTGAAACACATAGGGAAGTACCACAAACTGCAGTTCATCGAATGGCCGCGTGGCCTGGCTCCAAAACAGAGCAATTTACATAGACCCCCCCCATGTTAAAATGCCAATTCTTACAGCAGAAATAAACATGTTTACAGCGTGGTACAAAAATTGCTCTTGGTTTCTATAGCTAATTTCTAGGAATGCACTGATTGCAAAAATGTCGGCCGATGCCGATACGGATGTTAAGAATAACATTTTTGCCAATGGCCGATGTTTTACTATGTAACCTGTAATGGTAGCACAATGCAGATAAGGCAGCCTATCCCTTTAAGAGAGAGAGTGGGGGATACGTGTGTGCATGTGTAAGCGTGAGAGAGCGGTTGAGCGAGCCATAGTAAGTTTCTGGAAGTTAACGGGGAGTAGCAGCAAGTATAACAAAGTCACAAATATAAACGACGGCCTCCCAAGAACACTGAAGAATGGATTTAAATTTGGAATAAACAAAGGCAAATGTAATTCGGCTGTGTCTAGGTAGTGACTTAGCTGTAGTGCTGGAGTGGTCCCAACATCCTTCTTCTGCCTCTTATGGTATGCAGCAAACAGCCCTTCTCTGTGTCCAAGGTCCTCTTGCTCTTCTTCATCAACCAGAAGCAGAGGTTGCTCAGTCTCTGCAGCATCTTGCAGGATCAATTCTGGAAAAACATTTAACAGCAGAAACAAAAGAGCCCTTATTACCATTGGTGTTGGTGATGCAGTGTTAGACTGAACAATGCAATTATTGATGCTGTCAATAAGATCAGACTACGAGAAAAAAAGTTGCATTGAAGTCAAAAATATTTACCTTTAACTTGTTGTGCCACCTCTGCCTTGATGTCACGATTGACCAGTACATGGTGCTCCACCCACAGCAGAGGAAAGGCTGGATCAAAGGCGGCTGCTTTGAGGTAGACTGGGTCTGAAAAGGGGGCAGTGATCCCATCTTGAGTCCCGGCCATTTTCACGTTAATGAAGATCCCAAGAAATCTTTTGTTCAGGGATTCCTGGAGACTTCCGACCAGGCCCCTCAGGAAACGAACTTGAGGCTTCAGCTTCTCAAGGTGATGATTGAGGGACAAGACGGATGGAACAACTGCACTGATTGTGAAGACCTTCTCTCCCTGTGTCAAATCAGTTGCTTCTCCAAACGGCTTCAAGATGTTTCAAGGTTTCAAGGCTTTATTGGTCATATGCACAGCATATACAATGTATATGTTGGCAATGAAAATCTTATGTCCCATGCTCCTCCAACAACTCAAAATACATGGGGCAAATAAGATAAATAAAATAGTGCAAAAAGAGAGAAGAATATTTACAATAACAACAATAAAGATTAGAGGATGTGAAATATATACATATGTGGAATACATTGAGAGTATTTAAACACTTTACACTGTTGAATGAGGAGGTATGGACAGATGCATATATTATGTATAGCAGATGTATATGGCAGATATGTATAATATATAGATATGTGTACTATAAACAGATATGTATGGCAGATATGTATAATATATATATGTGTGTACTATAAACAGATGTGAGTAGACATTCACAGAGCTCAGGAGTTCAGCAGTCTTATAGCCTGTGGTATGAAAACTGTCTCTGAGTCTGGTGGTCTTGGTCCGGATGCTGCGGTATCGTCTGCCAGACGGCAGCAGACAGATTGTTGCTGGGGTGATGGGGGTCCTTTAATATCCTACCGGCCTTCTTCCTACACCGCTGGGTGTAGAGGTCCTCCATGGATGGCAGCTCCGTCCTGGTGATGTGCTGAGCAGTTTTCACCACCCTCTGTAGAGTCTTACGGTTGAGGGCGGTGCAACTGCCATACCAGGCGGTGATGCAGCCAGTCAGGATACTCTCGATGGTGCACCTATAGAAGTTGCAGAGTATCCTGGAGTCCATGTTGAACTTCCGCAGCCTGCGGAGGAAGAAGAGCCGCTGTCGAGCCATCTTGGATATGACCCTGGTGTGATGTGTCCATGTCAGGTCCTCACTGATGTTTACCCCGAGGAACCTGAAGCTGCTGACTCTCTCCACAGGAGTCCCGTCGATGGTGATGGGTGTGTGTGCCTCTCTCTGCCTCTTCCTGTAGTCCACAATCAGCTCCTTTGTTTTGCTGACGTTGAGATGGAGGTTGTTGTCCTGGCACCAAGATGTCAGGGCTCTGACCTCCTCTCTGTACGCCGTCTCGTCGCCATCTGTGATCAGGCCGATGACGGTCGTGTCGTCAGCAAACTTGATGATGGTGTTGGAGCTGTGTGTGGCCACGCAGTCGTGCGTGAACAGGGAGTAGAGGAGAGGGCTGAGCACACAACCCTGAGGGGCTCCGGTGTTGAGGGTCAAGGTGGAGGATGTGATGTTCCCCATCCGCACTGCCTGGGATCTGCCCGTTAGGAAGCTCATGATCCAGTCACAGAGGGCGCTGTTGAGCCCGAGGTCCCTGAGCTTAATGATGAGCTTGGAGGGCACAATGGTGTTGAATGCTGAACTGTAGTCAATGAACAGCATTCTCACATAAGTGTTCCTCTGGTCCAGGTTAGAGACCGACCGATATGGGTTTTTCTAAAGCCGATGCCGATACCGATATTTACCGGTCAGAGTCAGCTGATGGCCGATGTGTCCTGCCGATATTTTGGGCCGATATGCTATCGTATTATCCTTAATTGGCATGCTAAAAATCATACTAGTAAGAGGAGGCACGACACTTGTAAACTTCACACGATTTATTGAAAATTGAACATTAAAAAAATCAACATATGAATTAAATATAAAATAAATAAATACCAACTCTGAGTCTTAAATGTTCAATATATAATCAACATAAAAATAAATATGAAATAAAAATATATTAGTGCTGCAAACACACTAGTAACAAAGGGCATACTAGCAACATAAAAAATTATGTAAACAAGTTTCAAGTTTCACAGGCATGTTTTATGCTTCTCAATACTGCCAGTTCAAGAAACGGAGGTTGTCATGTAGGAAACACAACTGTTCGGCATGTTCGCCCTTGAGGTTGCTCCTCTTCTTGTCATAAATGTTCCCAATCTCACTAAACACCCTCTCGCTGGGAACTGAGGAAGGGGGTGGACAAAGGAATTTTCTTGCTAGTGGTGCAAGAAGGTGTAGACGGGATGCATTTTGCTTCCACCATTCTAGCGGTTTACCAGTCTGCCTATTTATCACTGGCTCCTGGAGGTAGTGCTGCAGCTGGTCAGATATAAGGTGGTCTTCATCACTCTCCTGAGTAGGAGATCCATGAGGTCCCAAGATGTTGGCATACATTTGGTCAATGACACTGGAGGGACCAGGTACTTCCTCAACTTCCACCCTTCTCTGTTTCGAGTGTAGTCCTTCTTCTGCACTTGTGGCCATCTTCAGCTGTTCAGACACAACAGCATGCTCCTCCTTTATCCACCTTTTTGCTTTATCAAGTGTGCCCTCTGAAAAGACATGGCCCTTATAGCGAGGGTCCAGGAGTGTTGCGAGCACTAGACATTGTGTGTCCTCCATCTTTTGGAATCTTCTCTGTAAGCTTTGCAGCATTGACTCTCGCAGAGTTTTGATCCCAATTGTGTTTGGCCCCTCTGTCTGAAGAATCATCTTCAGCACAGCAATGCTCGGAATGACGCAGGAGATGGAAGCCTCTGACTTGCTCACCTCAAGGGTGACTTCCTCCATAGGCTCCAATGTATCAATTAAATTGGAAGCTATGTCCCATTGATCAGGGGATAGAGTGGCAATTTTTCCATACTCTCGAGCGTAGTTGTTCAGAGCTCTCTTCTGCTCCACCATTCTCTGCATCATATGAAGCGTGGAGTTCCAGCGAGTGGGTTCAGACTGGAGGATGCTGTGCTCTGGTAGGCCAAGTTCTTGTTGAATTTTTTTAAGCTTCTGCTTTGCAAGAACAGAGTGGTTGAAATGTTTGGCGATGTTCTTTAATTTGGCATTAATGTCCAGCACTACTCGCTGACTGTTGATGCCATCATTCACCACAAGCTGTATGGTGTGTGCGCTGCAGCTGAGATCAGGTATTTCCGCCAGTCTGAGACCTTTGACCATGTTTGCCCCACTGTCACGGAGAACAAGTACAACCCTGTCATGGCTGATGTCCCAGTGCTCCAGCAGACTGATGAACATGTCACCAATATACTCCCCTGTGTGGGAGCCTAACATTGTTTTTGCATTTAGGAGGACTTGCTTCCTGTCCCAGTTGTGGTCAATTAAATGGCATGTTAGACTCATGAGAGCCTCAGTGTCCCCAGACCAACAGTCTGTAGTGAAGGATAAAAAAGGGCCAGCCTCCTCTGAAATTAGTGCTTTGACTTTTCTCTCCACTTTTCCAACTATGTCCTCAAGCATGTCGGTGCGGTAGTGCTTCTCCGATTTTAATTTGTACCTGGGCTCCATTGCAGCCACCAGCCTCTGGAATCCAACACATGAAACACAAGCGAATGGCAGATTGTCTGTGGCAATCATTTCTGTTATTAATGTGTCTATTTTCTTTGATCTGGTGTCTGAATTTTGCCATTTCCGATGGGCATCAAACATATCTGTTACGGTTGGCTGATGAGGTTGGGAAGTGGATGTAGACACTGCAGCTGCTGGAGCTTTTTGTTGCTGAGCATCATTGTAAGCCTGGAGATGATGTACTCTCAGGTGATTCCAGAGGTTTGTGGTGTTTTTATGTTTGCTCTTTGCAGATCCCAAGCTCACATGTACCTTACAGAGCTTGCAGATCACCTTACTTGTAGCTGGCTCCTGTGTCCGTAAAATGCTGCCATACTGGGTTTTTATTTTCAGCCATACTGGGATGGTTTTTCTTCTGACATCAGACAACAATTCCTAAACAGAACAAACATTCAAGGTTAGCATTTAAAAGTGCCTTCAATGTTACTATATCACCATATGTTAATGAAAAATAAAATAATTTTATTTAGATTTTATTATCCATAACACATTTATTTTATGCATTATAAATAACATATGTTCTATATATATACACTATATATTCATGTATATAGTAGAAATATTATGTAGGCTATTATATAAAAATGACTGTAGGGGCCGACTCATCGATTCATAACAACAAGAATTAACAAATGTATGACTTCTTGCAGTCTGTTAGTCTATTAATTATTCATTTTAATATGTTTAACAGAGTGCAAGAAGACTTCCATGATGTGACAACTTCAGATAGTTACTTCAAAACGGCAAAATACGTGTTCAGGTTATACAGTTTCACTGTGGAACTTCCATGCCTTAAACTTTCATATGTTTCCGTTTCAACAATATAAAACTCCGTCTCCCAGCATGCTGCGCAGGAAACCGGAAATAAGAACTAGAGAACATCTGTTTGATCCTTTTCAAATTCACAATCAAATCGAACATGTAATACATCGCGAAAACAAATTGACATGGGATGACAATGTTTTAAAACGTTCACTTGCTATTTGTGCGTCCTCTTTTTGTTAACATTTCACTTAGATTGTCCGTTACTTAAGTTTAGATCGTAACATAGCAGTCACCAGCGTTGAGGGGGCTTAATTGCGCTCAACGCTGGTGACTGCTAACGTTTAAAACATTGTCACTTTCCATTCTTCTTCAACTCCGATGCAGTTGAAAACGAATGGACATGGGATGACAATGTTATAAAATGTTCACGTTAGATTTGTGTCCTCTTTTTGTTACATTTTCACTTAGATTGTCCGTTACTATATTTTACTTTTTTCCTTTCTGTAAATGAAGCAACATCACAGATTACAACTAATCATGAGAGAAAATATGCGACTTTTGGACATTGGAATGTAAAAATTGATGCCTTACCTGTAGACCGTCTTGCTCACTCTTGAAACCTCGTGTCCCGGTGTGCGTTCCAAGTTGCTGCCCGCAGATGTGCCTGACTTAAAATCGGCCGATGCCGATTGATTAAAAAATAGCAAAAATCGGCCGATTAAATCGGCTTGCCGATCGATCGGTCGGTCTCTAGTCCAGGTGGGAGAGGGCAGTGTGGAGGGTGAGGGAGATGGCATCATCCGTGGACCTGTTTGCTCTGTAGGCAAACTGCAGGGGGTCCAGTGAGTCAGGGAGGGAGGAGGTGATAAAAGTTTTGACGTCCACCAACTCCTTCAACAGATTCCACTCTCGTGGTGTGAAGGACAACTCCTTATGCCCAGCCTTTTCTAGAATGGTACAGAGCTTTAAATGATCACACTGGAGAACTGCCTTTACTTGCCTCAGTGTTGAGTTCCATCTTGTGTTGACTGCAGCAGGGATGCCTTTCTGTTCCCCAAATTCACTATCAAACACATCTCTGAATGTTGTGCTTGTGTGCAGCAATGAGCTAAGTTTTGATAACTTGGAAAGAGAAGGACATGCCACTTTTGTTTCTTTCAAACCGTCTCCCACCACCAGCTGAAGAGTATGCGCAAAACACTGCAGGCGCTGTTTCTTTGCCATAGCAGCATCTACCGTTTGCTGTTCTTCCAGGGTTAAGTCACACCAGAGATCAGGGTCATCAAGATGATCTCCGTCATCATCCTCTTGTTCACTGGGGAAGCACACAGTGAATGCCTTTCGCATGTTAGCAGCATTGTCACTATTAATGTAGTCCAATCTATCTTTGATGTTAAACGTTCTGCGACACACTGGACTGTACTTACTGTCAATTACTGTCAGAAAGTGCCGGAAACTCTTGTGTTCCACAATAGACATGGGCAGGTTGCAATCAATAATCAAGTCGGACAGTATTGCGTTGGTGATAGCCTTCTGCTGTGGATGACTCATGCTGTAATGCGCTACACGACTGTCCAAGAATTGTGAGATTGAAGGCTGTTGTGGTTCATCTATGATGCTTCTACTCATCTGGTATTCTTCAAATCTGTAACAGGTAAGCATATAAAACAGATGTCAGAAAGTCCCTTATAGCCACACATGAATTGCATTTGAAACTATCTCCTCATATATCAATGCTAACACTGTGTTAATATTTATTTCTGTATTATTATGAATTGTATTGTATACTGTAAGATTGTGTTTGTTATAACATTACATTGATAAAACACATTTCCATTTTCAGTGTACACTTACTATATTCATTTATATTTGTCCTGCTTTACCTTTCCATCAAGCAGCCCTTTCCGACAGGAAACTGAAGTATGCTTGTTAATTCACTCTCTCCAGCACACCTGATTCCATTGGCAAAAACAGCAGTTTTACCTGCATCACACAGAAATTGCTGGTCTACTGCTGGCTCAATGATTAAGTTAAATTGTGCTATTCTATGTCTTCGTTGATAGTTCAGCTTTGTTGTGATTTACCTAAATTACATAAACGACCTCAATGAGGCAGCAGTAGACTAGCAACTCCTTTGTGCTGCAAAGTAAAATAGCCATTTTTGTCAATGGAATCTGGTGTGCTGGAGAGTGACATATACTTTTTTCTATCGGAAAAAATCGTCTGGCAGCAAGCTCAAATGTACACATTTATAACATAAAGTACATTAAACTGACCTTGATTTGATTAGGCTTGCTTTAGTTTTGCTGCTGGCAGCAGTCTACTGTGTATGACCCACTGACTAGCTGCTAAGTACATACAATCTCACTTCAAAAAATCCTAAACTATCCTTTACAATATGAGTATGGATAAGTTCACTATTTTTGCACTTTGAGCCCCATTTCTGGTTTGTCTAGGATGAAATAGTGTGTTTGACACCGACATTTTAACGATTGGTCCCCCATGCTTCATGTACGGGCATTCATAAAGCGGTCCTTAAACCTTAAACGTTCGTTTTCAAAGATGTGCAACTCACCGAGTGATCACTGGTTAGTGGTGATGCTCCAAAACGAGTGTCTTAGTGAAATACAGTTTCTGTCGTGTTTAATTTGTCATTTTGTATTCCAAATATCAAGCGGAAGTTAATAGCCTACTCAGTGAGGTATCTGAAAACATAGCTAGTTCCACAATAGCAAATTTGCTGTGGAATAACAGGATGGAAACCAAATATTTCGCCGATATATTTTTTTTAAATAACTACGAACACCACTTACCACTCGGTGAGTTGCTCATCTTTGAAAACGAATGTTTAGGGTTGTTTTAAGGACAATGTTATGAATGCCTAGCCAACCATTCTGAAGCAGGGGGTGATTCCAAATTAGCCTAAAGCTGGAGACTGGACCAATCGTCAACATTTCTATTTCATCCAAGACGACCCAGAAAGGGGGCTCAAAGTGCAAGATAGTGAACTTATCCATTAATGAACCCACAGGAGATACCGTTTAGGGCAGGGGTCTCAAACTCAATTTACCCGGGGGCCGTTAGAGGTAGAGTCTGGGTGAGGCTGGGCAGCATCAGGTTTCCCACAAGAAAAGTACTAAAAAACATTCCAATGTTATCAAATGTCTTTATTTTTATTTTTTAACACAAAATAAGATGAAAAAATAAATTAACAAATTCATAAGAAAAAAACAAATCAATCAGTAATAAATAAATAAATGAAAATAATAATAATAATAATACAGCAGATATAGAAGACTGAAGAAACCACATATAGTTGCTGACTAGAGAAATGTAATTATTATTATTCAGATTCAAATATTTGTATTAACAGTTCTTTAACGTTTAACTTTCTGAACATGAATGGAACATTGAACATAAACTGTTCTGAACATGGCTTCTTCTGCCTACTTCTTGCTGCTAGAGATCTGGCAGCGCTTCCTCTCGCATAGCCGAGCCACATTTGGCTTAAGCAGGGATGAAGCAGTTGAGACCCTCAGTAGGGCTTGAAGATGCTCATCAGTAAGTCTGGACCTGTACTTGGACTTATTGAAGTTGAACGTAGAGAACAGCTTTTCGCACAAGTACGTGCTCCCAAAAAGACACATGGTCCGCTTGAACATTCGTGAAGTTCAGGGAAGCTGGGGGGCAACTCTCAAAAATTGCCGAGCTTGTCTGCTTTTCCACTCACCTCCCTGAACTTGGCTTTGAGTTCAGAGTTGCACTGCAGGTCAATGAGCTCCATTTGAAGCACAGGAGGGGCATCTTGCACATCAACGGAGAAGGGGTCCGCAAAAATTTGAAATGTGGCTCTGTGCATCTTGAAGTCTGCAAATCTGTGATCAAATTCCTCCTGTAGCTTCAAAATGACATCCACATACTCCTCACCACTGAATGGTGTGCCTGCATCCATGAGTGCCTTGCATGCTGGAAAATGGCAAAGGTTTGTCTGAGAAAGCTGGGCTTTCCATAACATAAGTTTTGTAGAGAATGCTCTCACGTTGTCATAGGCAGCACTAACAAGTTGCCCCTGGCCTTGTAACTTCTTGTTCACTACATTAAGCTCATGTGTGATATCAACAAAAAAAGCTAAGTCCATGAGCCATTTGGGATCACTTAGCACAGGAACAGCAACCCCATCTTTCTCCATGAAGGCTTTCACTTCCACTCTCAACTCAATAAATCTCTTCAACATGTTTCCCATGCTGAGCCAATGTACCTCGGTGAAGTAGAGCACATCCCCATATTCTGACTGTGCTTTAAGCCCCTGGATCTGATTTAGTTGATGCATTTCACAACGAAAGACATCACATTGTCAAACTTCAGGCATTTGCTGCAAACAGCCTGCTGATGGATAATGCAGTGCAGAGCAATGGCCTCCTCCACCAGTCCATTTTTCCTCCCTGTCATTGATGGCGCTCTATCGGTTGTTATTCCAACAAACCTCTTCCATGGCAAACCGGCATTCTCAATGGTCTGGCCATGCATTGGAATCACTGTGAGCAACTCCTCTATGACTTCAAAATTGTCTTCAACACCACGGACATAGATTGCGAGCTGGGCAGTGTCGGTGATGTCTGTGGTCTCATCAAGAGACTTAGTATACACTGAAACTTTTTGCTTTCTCACACCGTTGATCATAAATGTCACTTGACAGGTCAGAAATGCGCTCTGCCACGGTGTTGGCAGAAAGGCTGATGTTGCTAAACTGACCTTTATTTTCTGGACAGACAATACTTGCAGCCTGTAATATGCACTTTTGGACAAATTCACCTTCTGTGAATGGCTTTCCTGCTTTAGCAATCATCTCACTAACCACGTAGCTAGCTTCGACTGCTGCATCATTCTCTTTGGTTGCTTTCTTAAAGAAATCTGGTTGCCTCAGTAGATATGTTTTAAGATTAGCAACCCGGTTGGCTCTCTCATCTCCCTGGTATTTTGCATACTCCTCAGCATGTCTAGTTGTGTAATGACGTTTCAAATTGTATTCTTTGTGCACTGCAACTTTCTCTGTGCAAATAAGACACGTCGGGATGCCCCTGTGTTCAACAAAGAAATATTGCACTTCCCACTTTTCCTGAAATTGTCTGTGCTCATCACCAACCTTTCTCTTCACTGCAGGCTTTGAAAAAGACATGTTTGGGGCTGTGTAATATATATTTCCACTTGATGTCACTGTCGCGTTGAAGTTTCAGTGTTTAGCCGATACGTCTTTTCCGCTTCTTTTTCTGTCCCACTGAGCAGCAATTTCCGCGGCCGCCTCCGCTTCTGAGCCCGCGGCCGATGTCCCGCCCCCGAGAGCAATATACCCCACCGTGATTGGTAGGTTCGTTCAGCTCTGCACACAACACTGAAAAGTGCCATTCATATCAAACTCGCGGGCCGCATTAACATTAAACTTTCATATTGAGGTGGGGGCCGCAAACTATCGTCTTGAGGGCCGCAGTGGGCCCGCGGGCCGCGAATTTGAGACCCCTGGTTTAGGGTGTTCGTAAGCCAAGGTGACGTTTACAGTCTCATTCATATGTAGCTAGCTAGCAATTAGCCGATAAGCTAGTGTTGGCTTTCATTCAAAACTTACCGTTCTTTGTGCAACTTCAAATGTAGAACGAAGTTGGAAGTTGTCGCGTCTCCGTCTGTTATCTCGTCCCGCATGTTTTACAGACTGCAGTTCTTTTTTTGTAGACCACCTCAACGTTTTTAAATCCAAACGAAACTACCCGTGGTATCATTGTTGCCTACTTGGCGCCTTATAGCTTTGTTCCGCCTCATTGGTTGTCCAGTACTTTGATTGGTTGGATGCTGTCCGATCAAAACAACGTGGATCTAATTTGATTGGATGTCGTGCCACACACGTTACGCACACAGCGTACGCACACACGATGCACACAGGTGCAAAGAGAGATAGCGGGTCCATGTCAACATACTTTTTAATCTTTGGGTTTGGGGGAAGTAGCAAGTCTTTTCGAGTCAAAAGGGGCAAGTCCAAATCCAAATGCGAGTCACTGATGTTAAAGTCCAAGTCAAAGTGCAAGTCTTTTTAGATTTTGTCAAGTCAAATCTAAAGTCATCAAATTAATGACTCGAGTCTGACTCCAGTCCAAGTCATGTGACTCCAGTCCACAACTCCGTTATCAGGTGTGTGTGTGTGTGTGTGTGTGTGTGTGTGTGTGTGTGTGTGTGTGTGTGTGTGTGTGTTTGTGGGGGGGGGGGGGGTAGTCTAGTGAGTCTGCATTGTGACATAAGCAGAGCTAAACGTGAAATGCTTGACAGCTTGTAAAATCACATGTTTTCAAACCAACTGACTGCGGGTTCCGTCACAATGGCTGGGTTGGCAGCCAGTCCCGGTTCCCGAATGATTGTGAGCAAAGATACAAAAACTCAGATTTCCAACTCTAGAGTTCATGATTAATCCTTGACAGGGTTAAGGAATACATTATTATACAGAGATGTATTTTAAATACAATAAATCTCATCAGTGTCGGTGGGGGTTATTTTAGGCTTCATCAGAGTGGAGTGTGCAGTTGTTTCATGACCAACAACAACCTTCCTCTCTCATGAGTGAGGGTCATGGTTTAGAATCTTGCTACACTATTATTGGAAAAAAGCTATTGCCAACATTTATTAATAGTAAAAAGCAGTTTATGTTTTTCTGTTGTCCTTCAAAATTTGACACAAACATTTGATTAAAGACTGAAAACCTGTCACTCTGTCTCTCAGTGAATGTCCTGTCCTCTTCGGCTGGTCTGTGTTCAAGAAAAGCAGGAGGGCAGCAGCCAGACAGAAAAGTGATTGAGCTATGAATGTGAATGAACAATCATTGTTAAAGCCAACCTCTGTTTTTATTTTATTTAAAATAAAGTGTTAAGAGACTTAGTTTCAGATTCACTCATCCATGACGCAGTGATCACACACACACACACACACACACACACACACACACACACACACACACACACACACACACACACACACACACACACAGGTAAATGCTCTTATATCTCACAGTAGTTATGCTGTCCTCGTGCTGCGTTCTCTAGCTTGCAGAACTAGACAGCTAGCTAACAATTTGTCGTCTATTAAATAAAGTTGATGAACTCAAGCGAGGCAAGAAGTGTTGGTTTTTCTTCCGTTTACTTTGTTCACCAAGCAAGTATTTATACAGGACATACGTTTTTTGTAAAACTGAAACAAACAGAAACAAAGGGATACATAAATCTCACGAAGATAATATTACAGCACATAGCAGGTAGCATGATACCACGAGAGCTAGCATGGCTAAGTGACAAATTATCCTAGAGAAGTAGAGACATAAATTCAACATAAACTCTTAATTATCTACATGGCATTGAATGTGGTAACAAGAATAGGCATTACAGACTAATAATGTCCAAAGCTCGCGCGTTAAAGGTAAGTCTTTGAAGAGGAATCCGGCAGAAACTGTATCCGTATGTTCTCCTAACTCAAGTCAACTCGACAATGAAAAAGAAACTAAACCTGCGCGACTTTGTAAATAGTATTGTCCGCTAGGTGGCAGTATTTCCCCACATATAATACGCAAGCTACCAAATGCTTAAGGAGGGCAGAACAGTAGTGTTGTAGTACTCGAGTCCGGTCTTGGTCTCGAGACCACTCTTTCACTCCATACGGTCTTGTCTCGGAATTGAAAGCAAACCCGGTCTTGATTCGGTCTCGGACTAGAGCTGTATGGGTTGGACTCGTACTTTCGAGGGAGACCTCAAGACCGTTTTTTTTCCATCACATAACATGATACACCGTTTCATTTTTCATACTTTTTTAATGAATTATACATATTAATTATACATATTCATAAAACAAATTATAATGAATCCATTGACTCACATTGTATTGAGTGATCCCAGAGTGCCACGCTCCTGTGAATTCGTTTGTCCAACCTGAGATATTTGTCAACATTCTGGTCCTCAGTGTCAAGATGAGTGAGCAATCAGCGGTCATCAAATTTGCTTTCTTAAACCACAAAAATTATATTTGCAGCAAAGTTCTAGGGAGAAACACAGCTTAGAATGCAAACTGTGTAATATAATAATTACTGAGACGTCTGCCACCACATACAATTTCCACCGGCACGTCCAAAGGAAACACCCTGAGAGGTAAGTGAAGCTAGACTTGTTACGTCACGTTAATGTTAACTGTTAACTGTTAGCTAGCTGACGTTAATGTTGTTAGCTGTTTCCAAGTAGTTGGCTTTGTGACATTTGATTCAGCATTAGCTTGTCTTTTCCCTCAATGCCATGATAAACTAGATGACCGTTGGCTGGCTATCGTTAACAGTCAGCAATGGTTGGCCAGGAGGAGTGAAACGGGAGAGAGATTAACGTTAGAGGGAGAGGCGACAGACACATGAATCCTGGATTGAACAACGTTAGAACTAAAGGGCTAAAATACGCGATTACTTGTGTTCTACTGAGCAAAGCCCTCGCAGCGGTTTCTCTTAAATTTAAAGTGCAACCTGCATTTACTGGTGGTTTAAGTTATATCTATCTCAGGAAATGTGTTTCTTTTGTAAGTGATGTAGCTAAGCTATGCAACAGATGCCACTTGATGGAGCTGACGAGCTAGCTAACGTTAATGTAATGTTAGCTGAGCAAGGCACAACACAGCTTAGCAACACAGAACACTTTTCAATTGGGAACAAAGATCAGACGTTTTCAATGTGCACAACCACAATGCATCTTGATGAACTTGCAGTAAGGACAGGGTGTAGTGGGGTCCTTTGCTAGTTATTATTAGCATTGAAGCTAAGGAGGTTTTTTTCCCCCCACAGTTAACGTTACAGTTACTAGCTCATGGTACTTTGCTGAGCTGAAAATGGCACGAGTTATATATTTCCTCACATAACTCAGCAACTAGGCCTGCATGTCTCATGATAATGATACTCAAATTTGTGTTATTAAATAACCTACCCTGTGCATTCAAGTAGGCTACAACAGTATTTTAGCTAATTAAAGTGTGAGTGAAAGCGTTTTTCATGCCAATTTCCTATTTAGACCCCTGGTCTTGAAAGTTGACTTGTATTTGTAGGTCTCGGTCTCGACCCTCCAAAGACTCTGTCTTGACTCGGTCTCGACCACCCCAAAATCCCAAAGTCTTGGTCTTGACTCAGACTCGATATAGGTGGTCTCGTCCCCATCACTGTCTCACAGGTGTTCATTTATCATTCAATTAAACTTCACAAAAAGTACAAGTGCTAAAAATGTGTTAATGATACATGAAAGATTACTTAAAGAGGAATAAATGAGAAACTAACTGCTTGTTAGCATCACCCAAGCAACAAACTGTTCTGTCTGCTGACGTCTGGCAGGCGGTACCGCAACGTCAGGACTAAAACCACCAGACTCAGAGACAGTTTCATCCCACAGGCCATAAGACTGCTAAACACCTGAGCTCTGTGAAGTGCCTCAACAACCCAAAACATTTATTTGGTTGTATCGTGTGATGGAAACTTCTGAAGCAATGGAGACGAAACACAGAGAGACGCGGTAGAGCTGGAACTTTGATGGCAAACACTGAAGGTTCATTATGAAGTTAACGGCTGGAGAACTGACAAGACATTTGCTGCAGCCACGAGTTGACAGAGCGGTTGCCCGACCAATTCTGAAGAACTCTACTACAATACAAGGTTTTAACTAGTTCGGAATGGACAATCAACATTCTTCAGTCGCCAGACTCAACAAATATGGACCCTGAATCTAACTAAAGCTGTCGTACATGGCAAAAGAATGTACGCTACGTTCCAGATAAGAAGGGCTTCTAGATGTCCATGAACAATAACTGTCTCATGTCAGCTTGTGCTTGGTCATAGACTGGCATCAACAAAGCGCCCAAGCTGCCCCTCCTTAAGGGAGATTACAGCAACCTGAAGGCCAAAGAACTATACTATAGTACTTCACTGTACAATATGTAATCCTAACTCTTAGATTTTGTTGTTATTATATCTATATTCATGACCCCTTATCTGACTTTTCCACATGATTATCATTTCATAACATGCAATGTTTTGAAGAGAAATAAGAACATATTTTGTTACGATGGAAACACAGTTGCTGTGGTGTGTTTCACTGTGTGTTTGTGTGTGTGTGAGTTAACAGAGACAATGAGACGGAGTCCACCCTCTCTGAGACCTCAGTGCTGAGAGTGAACAGAAAGCTGGAGCTCTTTCCTCCGTCAACAGTCTGAAGGTCATGTCTCTGTGAAGGTCATGTCCTGCTTTAATCCTATTAGCTGCATTTGGTGGTGCTGGATATGCCGGAGTCTCTCTGTTTGTCCATCCCTGAGGCTGGCTCTCTGCTGTGTCCTTGGACACTGCGCTCGCAGTTCATAGCCAGTATGACTGCCATACACACACACACACACACACACACACACACACACACACACACACACACACACACACACACACACACACACACACATACACACACAAAACACACATGCACCACGCACACACTGTGACACAAGTAAGCATATGTGTCACAGAGCACGCTTAGTGTTTTCACACCAGCAACATCACCCTCCTGCCTTATCAGTCCCAGTGTGGAGGGCTGGGAGGGGTGTGTGTGTGTGTGTGTGTGGGGGGGGGGGCTGAAGCTGTTAAACGGATCCAAGAATAAACACAGAAGCTGTTAGAGCTGTATTAAATAGAAATGCCTCTGGCTCGCTACTCACTCCCCAGGGCCATGACGGATCTGAGTGTGGCTGTGTGTGTGATAACTGTGCACATGTTTGACTCTGTGTGTGTGTGTGTGTGTGTGTGTGTGTGTGTGTGTGTGTGTGTGTGTGTGTGTGTGTGTGTGTGTGTGTGTGTGTGTGTGTGTGTGTGTGTGTGTGTGTGTGTGTGCTGCTCCCAGGGGTTTAGAGCTGTGTTTCGGTTTCCCCTCACCAAACCTCTCCAAGATCATTGGGTGCTATTCTCATCTCAGCAGTTGGCATAAATGGAGATTGTTCACTTTTAGTCCCAACAACCAGGCTCCTGATTGGGTGTAAGGCGGAATAACAGCCACCCCCTCCATATCACTGCCCCAGGACTGGCGGAGCTTTCTTACCTTCACAGTGTTTCTCTGCATTCGAGTAATATGGGCTAACACTCTTTGCTATCATTCAAAATCACTAGGATTTTTAGGAATAATAGTTTGAATAATTACGAATAATCAGTGTTTCCCTTACAGTTATTTTCAAGTGAACACTTAAAGTAAGAGATGGAACCGGCTAAAGGGTTTAATCCAGTCAACAAAAGAAACAGCAGCCAGTGTGACAGAAAGTGAAAGCTTCTCAGCTGGACCGTCTGAAGTGAGGAGACCGTCCACAGAGCTGAGCTGTCGATAAGGAATGGGGACCAAAGACAGTGTCGCTCTTGTAATATAATATTATGACTTTAAATCTCTGGTTATTTTTCGCTTTAATACTTTATAGCTGACAGACATAACTCCGCCTTTTGATATATTTTATTCTCTCGCTGTTTGCAGCTGTAGGGACGATTCAGCAGTGGCTTGATCATTCCCAAGCGTCCTTCCCCAATTCAACCACTTGCAAGACAAAACAAAATACTAAAAAGTATAACAGTAGCACTCGATAGAGAAGTCATAATGTTGAAAAAAAAGTCATTTCATTTACACAGATACAAAGTGTGCTACCGTTAACCACTATATGTTTCCGGTCATACCGGAACAAATCAGTCTGTAGGAGAAAATCTACAAAATCTGTGTGAGATTGACCAACAGTGCCTTTGAACTGTTATCAGCACAACTCTATATTTTAAAAGCGGGATTAATGTGCTTTATCCTCTTAAATGTTCGTAAATTAGTAAAACTTTATATTTGGCTGGTTTTGCTGACCCACTTCATCATGAGCACAACATAAAACACACAGACACACAGACACACAGACACACACACACACACACACACACACACACACACACACACACACACACACACACACACACACACACACAGGACGTAGTTAATGCTTTATCGTTCCTTTATCTAAGCCCAGAGTCACAAACCTACACTGACTCATGTGAAGGTTTTCATAAGTTGCAACCAATGAGAGCTCGCGTGTTGCAGAGAGTGTTCTGCACGGTATTTGAGGAAAGAGAAAAAAAAAAATGACGACAACGACGCGACAAAGAACACAGAGGGATGACAAGACTAAGTTTAGAGGAAGGTTATCACTAGAAAAGACACAGCTGGGAAGGGGAGGTGAAACACGGGCAACAGGTGAGCACGATCACACAATCAGAAAACTAAAGACAGGAAGTAAGACAAGACAAGACAGGAAGAAAGACAAAACAAGATACATTTCAAAATAAAACAGTAAACTATAAATACAAAAACTAAGATCCTAACAGAATGAGAGATGAGCATCGTTGATAGCTTTTTCAGCCGCTAACCAGTGCAGGCTTTATTGCAGCCGAGAAGCGAGTGTTAGTGCAGCATATGATGGCAGTACTTGTTGTCTCGAGAAAGCATGTTAAACAAGGTTAAAGCTAATTCTGTAATCATATCATTATTGTAATTAAGTCATGTAGAGACTGTAACTGTTTGGCTGACTTTACTGTCTGTTATTTTAGGGACCATTCCGACGACGTGGTGTAGCTGTGTTTGGACGCCAAAGGACCCTGAGCAAGCATCACTGTTTGACGCGCAGGGAGTGAGACTGTGTTGCTGCAGTTTCATTCCACAGGCCATAAGACTATTAAACACCTGAGCTTGCACTATTTTGTTTGGCTTTTCTATTTAATTTGTATTTAAATGGTTTGTCTTGTAATTGCAGAGTTGAGGAACCTATGACCTAAGTTTTTCATTCATTGCATAACTACACTGTTTGAATCTTGATTTGTTGTGGAGTAGAAGTACAAAGTAGCCTAAAATGTAAATACTCAAGTAAAGTACAAGTATCTCATAATGACTTAAATATAAAGATAAATGTAGTTACTCACACCTCTGCTGGTCATTGAAAATGTCACGATTTGTCCCAGTACAAAGGGTTGACTATTGGCCGTCTATGACTTTAGACCTGATGCACTGACCTCTATTATCATGAAAGTGTTTGACAGACTAGAATGCAACAATCTAGTCTAATGCCTGACCCGTCAATGTGCTCCCAGGAGAAATCGTTCTGCAGAGGACTCCGCATTCCTCCAGTCGATGCTTGAAGGCCTAAAGTCCAATGCTTACTAATGCATCTTTTTTCTTTCACCCTTTAATAACGATATTCCAGCACAGCTGCAGGACACACTTCTAATGATGGGCGTGAACTGGTCCGAGTGAAACTTGATCTGACTTTTTTTTCCTTTGCTTTATTTTCCTTTTTCTTAAACAACCAATACAGTGTCAAAGACAGAAAAACAGGAGCGCAGGTTGTTAATTATTTTTTTAACCCCTCCCCAGAATAAGACAACATTAATAGTACAAAAACATTATGAATGATAGACAAACAAATGGTTGAAATCACAGCACAACAAAACTAAAACGTAACAAATCAAAACAATACCACTACTTATACTACACATCCCACAATTGTTGAAGCTGTTTTTGGCCTGTGGAAAAATGTAATCATAAGAAATGACTCAGGAAAAGTTGCAGATAGAGCCATAAGAAAAGAATGCAACGAACTTTTCATTTGTTTAATGTTTAATGTTGTTTTTATAGTCAATAATTAAAGCTTTGTTAGTTTCAGGTTTATTATGTGCAATAAGTTCATTTCAATATGTTTTGCAATAAATATTGAACCAGTCCATGCCTCAACTCGTACCGATTTTTTTATTTTGGCCCACTGTGTATTTAATTTTGACACCCCTGTTATAGGGTATTGTTGTATTTGTTGTCAGGCTCAGATAAATCCACATTTTTATTGAAGCGCTGAGTAAAGATTGAATCACTTGCAGATACAGCGGTGGTTATGGCTGCAAGAATGTGTGTGTTTGTATGTGTGTGTGTGTGTGTGTGTGTGTGTGTGTGTGTGTGTGTGTGTGTGTGTGTGTGTGTGTGTGTGTGTGTGTGTGTGTGTGTGTGTGTGTGGAAAAATGCATTCTACTTGATAGCAAACAATGGCTTTGACCTTCAAGCTGCTGCCAGTAAAGTTAGCCATAAACTATTCCAGGAAATAATCTGAAGGTGTGTGATTCCGTTCAGGTTTGTAGCTCTGCCTGGACCCTTTTAATATTCCTCCTGCTGCTGCTGGTGGTGGAGAATCCACAAAGCCACCGTGAGGTCAGAGCTTCAGTCGGCAGAGTCCTGAGCTCAGAGCTGCAGAGTGTAGCGGCTCAGGGACGAGCAGAGAGCCACTGGAGGAGGAGAAGAAATAGGTCACAGCTGTTCTCCATCTTTCACCAGCACTCCCCCACACCAAGCACTCCAGCCAACCCCACCCCATCCCACATCCTCAGCAATTCCAGTACCCCAAAACACATGCACGCACGCACGTGCACACACACACACACACACACACACACACACACACACACACACACACCACTTGGAGCATTCTCTGAGCCCCAGACCTTACGGTTCGTGTGTTTATTTTCTTGGTGCAGGGGGGAAAAAGAAAAAAGCCAACATTCCACAGGACACAAGATCTGCTGGTCCGTGGGGCTGAGAGGAGGAGGATGAGAAAAAGAAGTAGGAAGGACAACATCAGATGTTTACCAGCGCATTGATCGAGAGGAGATTTAACACGTGGAAGGGTTTAACTATATTTTACCCCGGCTCTGTTTAACTAAAACTGAGGCGTATCATATCAGGAAACAAGAGGCTGGTTTCATAACGTTCAAGATTGTTTCTTTTCTGTGGAACTTTAGGGCAACATAAACCCTAATTGAGTAAAACAAAGGAGCCGTTTACCCTAATGCTCAAAAAGCTCCTCTTTAGCACATGATCTGAAGCTTCCTGTCCGGTGCTGGATCCAGGGCTTGTGAGTTCAGGAGGTTTAGATCAGCTGGGCACAGAGACTGGAAGCAGATGGCCCTGTTCCCTCCAGAGGAATACTTCATTTTGGGAAACACGTTTAGGTTCTTTCTTACTTGGAGAATCTCACATCCTTGTGTTTTATACGCAGCAACAGTCATAATGTGTTAACAGAGTGTGCGTGGTGGCATGGAGGAACAGTCAGTCTCTGTCTACAGATTAAAAAGAATAGATTCACAATATTTAACATGTTTTATTAGTTCATTTTTTAATATTTCAATGTACAAAAAACAACCAACCATTTCATATATTTAGATGAGTTGGTTGTTTTACATTATTGCAAATGTTTGCAACTCTTTTCAAACCCAGATCACTCCTGCAATCAGAATGAACGGTGTTTGGTCGTATACCTTTGAGTGTGTGTCACCAAGCTGCATAATGTGAAACCAGAGCCATCCACAGAGAGAGGTTCTGCTTGGTGTCCTTCCTCTTCCACCTCTTCCACCTCCTCGCCTGCTGGCAGTGGTGGAGAGTAACTTATTACTTTCCCTCCACTGCGTTACTGTACTCAAGTATTATTGTACTTTAGACGGGTATTTCCACTTCATGCTCCTTTATACTTCAACGCCACTACAAGGAACCACTGGGAACCTTTTTACTGCTCTAAGCTTAAATCGACAGCTTTAGTTACTTAGCAGATGTATTATATCTACATCTAAATGAACACATATGTAAATATGTTATTCAGAATCAGAAATCACATTTGGAAGGGTATTGAAACACAGGGATGCATAGTGTAGTGATGGCAATAATATTTTTATACATATTCTGAATTGAGTGATTTTTTTGGGGGGTGGGTGGCTCCCTATGGCTATTCCCACCACTCTTAAACAACCCCCCCCCCCCTTCACCACACTGTCCCCTCCAATCAACATATGGGTCCCAGGGCCCTCTACTGAGCACACTGACCAACTGTTGGTCAGGGATTTCAGAAGAGTGCAGTTTATATTTCCACCTGGCCTCTGTTCCTTTCTCCTTGCACACATGCATTCATACGGTGCTTATATGTCTGTTTACATATGTATCACAGCTTTAGCAGTTTCCACACCAAAATGAGTCACATATCATCTGTGAAAAACAACCTGGATTCCTGCCAGCTCGAAGGCAGCTGCACTGACCTCAGGTCTGACCCTTCTGTGGAGGGGAGAGAGGCAAGCATTAGTTCCCATGTGGCGACCATTGGTGGAAAACATAAACAGATATACTTATGAAGTAGACAAAATGACTAAAAAGTCTTATGTCATACATTCTAAATCATGTGTAAGACGGATCAGCTAAATGTCCTGAAAGCAGTGGATAAACAGGGAGGACTCTTTTTAAGGTTTTAGTTCATCAATGTGAAGCTAATTTTAAAAACCTTGCATACTGTTGACCAGTAATATTAAGCATCATATTAACTACTAAAAACTACATCTTCAACTCTCTTTGGTAGAGTAAGAAAGTGCAACTTCTCCCTCTGAAATGTAGTAAGTTTTAAATATAAATTGCAATAAAATAAACATACTCAAAAAAGACATATTCTACAAATGTTTCAGGTTGATGTGGAGTGTGTGGGAGAGAAACTCCCTTTGGGGGGGACACAAGGGATCTTAGAATTTGCAGACCATGCACATGCACTAAAGCCTATAGAACACACTACAGGGAAGGGAACACCACAACAAGCTTAATATGACCCCTTTAATCAAAATGCAAGGACCATATAAATACTTTTGAATAAATGGATGCAATTTCTACAGATTAAAGGAGTCCTTTGCAGTGACCAACACAGAGATTCATCAGCAGTCCTGTAGTTATGCTAACTTTTATTAAACATTTGATCTTTTCTGCTGGAGGTGTGAAAAGGCAACTGTTTGCTAACATACTCTTCACACAACCTATTCAAGTTTTAAATGTCACTGTTGTGTTTAAAGCTCCACTGCCCCCACATGGCCAAGAAATCCATTGATGCGGATATAAAGCAGCACTGAGGTTTTTAACCACTTTGAGAAAGAAGTCCACATGCAGGCTTCACATTACCGTTAAAATTCCTCGATTCAAACATCCAGCATCTGTTTGGAGTCTATGTTTCTGTCCACAAGCCGACAGTTTTATTGTAGCTTTGAGTGCAGTGTTTAAGTAAATGTTTTTAGTTACATCCCAGCAGATATCAGCTCTCTTCCACAGCAGCTGCCTGAGTTTCAGCTCACACAAAAAGAAAGGCAGTGTGTCTGTCTGTATTCCTCTCTATATTAAATTATTTCCATCTTGTTTTCACACTGCTCTACTATCAGACAGCAGACATGCACATACATGTATTGCATGAATCAGTGCAATGCGGAACCTTCGATCTTCTTATGGTCGCCACATACATACCTTACCTTGCATACTTTTTCATCAGCTGATACGCACGATTTGTCAAAGAGACACAGACAATCACACACCAAGATTGCAATGTTTTTCTGGAGTGTTGTGCAGAGATGAGGAAACAGGAAATTGGTAGCGTCTCGTTCCCTTCTGCCAAGCTTCAACTGCTAATTGAGCATATGCTTTCCCCCATAGTTCCTCATTAGAGAGGGAGGAAGGGGGGAGACAGGGGCTGAGGAGAGCACCAGGAAAGAGACCGGGGAAGAAGTGATTGAGAGACAGAGGGAGAGGGAGAGAAAATAAATGATGGCAGGGGAAAGAAATGAAAGCATAGTTGTGAAACTGCCTTCAGGTGGTAAACTCTGCTGTGAAGCCCTGTGGTGCTGGTGAGGCCTCCCCCCCCTCCTCAAGCCAAGCTGACTGCCATTCCTATCAGAGCACCGCAAGCTATGACACACACACACACACACACACACACACACACACACACACACACACACACACACACACACACACACACACACACACACACACACACACACACACACACACACACACACAACAATATTCAGCACATTAAGCCCTTGTTCCTGAAACACAGCATTATTGAAAATAATTTGACTAAAAGTTCAGTATCACAAGTTCTCAACCATAATTGTTGCCATCAATGTATTAGGTGGGAAATCCTCCAGTCATGTGACACCAGGTGGATTACACCTTTTATTGTATTGTTGCATCACATGAGAACATCTGATCCATCTCAATGAAAGCTCCAGTAAGAACACCATGGTTAGACTAGATGTTTAGCTTTTTTTAACCCCAATGAAGCTGCTTAGTCCTACTCTGTGTTGTATTAGCGTCATGATGCTAGACCAAAAAGAAATGTTCAAATGCAGCTTAATAAAATGTGTCCTTTCATCTCTGACCATAAAAGTATTTGCTACAAGCAGACTTGTGAATTCTTGCGCATGAGGACTGAAACTCGCACATTGACGATCGGACTTGGACTCGAACAAGTTTTGTCTACAGTCCGGATGTACCCCAGGTTTGTGCAGCTGCGAGGTTAGTTCCTGTAACGCCGCCCCCACTATTCTCAGTCTAAATGTGTGAAGATACCCAGCCCCCCTCATCGTGCTGTGTGCTTTGAAAGAAATCAGGTATAATAACAGAAGATTGAGGAAAACACTGTGACAATGTCAAACTTCATGAGCAAAAGTTCTAATACATTCTTTATTGTCGGTACCTCAGCTCCTAAACCGTAGTTTGCTCACCGGCAAGTTCTGACCAGCTGTCCGGACTATCCTGTATCACGGAGAAAAGATGAACGGGCCGTTCAGGTGCCGTTGGAAACATCCCTTATCGCTGGTTCTCCACAGTTACCAATAAACAGACACTAATACTAAACTGGACTCCCCTCTCTCTAACTACTTTGTTTCTCTTTTTCTCTCTCTTCTCTTATGTGTAAGTAAACGTGAAATGCTGACAGAGGGTCATTGTGTTTGTTGTAGAGCATTTTTTTTCATGAAGCATTTAAAAAAAAAAATTAAAGATTTTTCTGGGCAAACAGTGCCTTTAATAGAGTGATAGATATGAAAGGGGGAGACAGAGGGGATGACACGCAGCACATGGTCCCAAGCCGGATCCGAACCCGGGTCCTCTGCTTGGGGACCAAACCCCAGTACATGGTCCTTCAGCTCTATCAACTGAGCTAAACAACGGCCCAACTCGACTCAACCTTAATAATATTAATAATAAGCCTTATATTTGTATAGCACCTTTTATACAATAATTGCAGCCAAAAGGGCTTCGCAGCATTTATAGACAGCATCAAAGCAATGCAGAAAATAAGAGGATAAAGAAATGTAGACAATAACAAATATTGATTGATAAGAACCAACCCAACAGCTACATGTAAACAAATATATCCCCTCAGATTAATACATGATGACTCAGACTTGTGACACGGACTCGGGTTACTTGGACTTGGGCTCAGACTCGAAGAGTAGGGACTCAAGAGGGACTCGGACTCGAGAATTGGTGACTTGACTACAACACTTGGTATGCATCACTCAGTGGGAAAAAGGCAGAACAAAGTTGCAGCTTTAGCCTGGCCACTTTCAAAATAAGCAAAGAATAAACTCTGATCTGTCTTCGGGTCCGTACAGAGCTCTACAGCACATTCACATTTTCTGCATATCATCTTTACCCTGTATCACCATGACGATGACCTTTTAATGAACCAACCGTTGGATTGTCATTAAATGTGATTCATATTCCCATGTTCTCCTTAGTGTACGGCACCTTGGTGATCCTCTTGTTTTTCATCTTGTGAAGCCTCTATACATCGCCATCCCGCTATGTCTCCTTCAACCCTGTTCGGAAAGCGTAAACTGATCTGAAAGCTCTCAAATTACTTAAATCTCTCCCAATCATAGAAGGCTGCACCCTCCCGCAGGCCAAAGCTCCCCCTGCCATAACAAGCATACTCTCAATCCCCAGGTTTATCTTTCCACTGTCACTGTGGATTGAGTTTGTCATTATCGAATCTCCGTTGTTTTCAGCGCACATTGTGAGGATGTACAGCAGAGAGCCGAGCTCCACATGGGTTTACACAAGCAAAAGGTTTTCACTTAGTGGTCTAGTGTCATTTGTTGGTTAGCCAAAGGACGCTTATCCTTATGTCACCTCTGGGAGTAATTAAAAGCTGGAAGTCAGTGCTAACATAAAGCTTCTTTGACTTTTAAAGACACATGTGTAAAGGCAGCAGCCGTATATCTCACAGTGTTGCTGTCTACAAAACTAGTAAGAAACTGTTATGGAAATGTGCCAAGGGGAGAACAAAACATCTCGGAGCATTTCACTGGTTTGAGTTCTGCAAGAAATGTGTTGGATCTTTTTAAAGCTCACTACTCTAATGATACACAGTGACATGACACTCCAGGCTGGAATGTGTGCATAGCTTAATGCCACATGTTGTTTTGTGCACGAAAATTAAAAGCATACTTGGTAACGCTTGTTTTTACATTGGCTATAAAAAGACAGTTTTTTTCGACTCCTTGTTTCTGCTGGCAAGTTGACTCGCTCTAGAAGCATCAAGCATGACGAGGAGAAGAGGAGTTGCATCATTCCTTAAATGTGAGGCTTGGAGAGAAGCAGGCAGAGAGTGAACTAACAACAAAGAAAGGGAAAGACGGGGGAAAGAAGTGAATGACAAAGGGGGAAAAGTCGTCATCAGTTCTAAATGAAGTTGGGTGAAACACTGACGTGTGAGAGCACTCATCATCACACAGGTCACACACTGAATACACAACTGACCAGGGCCCGTTTTTGGCATAGGCGACATAGACGGTCACCTAGGGTGCCAGATTTTTGACTGTTGGCACTCATCCTAATTTTCTGCCCTGATGTAAGAAACATACATTACTAATTAAATAGAACAGCCGTTCCCAACTTTTTTCGACTCAGGGCCCACTTCAGAATAAAAAAGAATTCTGCAGCCCTCATCCAACCATAAACAATACGGAGTCTGAATAAAGTTCTCAAACGACTTCTTATTTCATTTATAAAAGGAGCTGCCCATCAGTAACACACAGAAACAACAAACTGAAAAGTGAGGGGCTGTCTGCAGCAGGCAAATTAATAACGATTTCAGTCAGAAATTGAGAAATGCATTCTTATACATAACAATTGCACATATGTTACACGCATCAGATGTAGTGAGGTAAATCACACATACAATGGTGTAAGAAAACCGAAACATCAAAACAAGTGCATTCAATTAATAGGCCTAAAGAAACGCTGTAAATGCAGCATGTAGGCTCAGCCAGATTGCTTGGCGTCGGGCTCCCTGATCAGCCTGTCGGGTGTTCTTTTCCCCATAATGACCGCCTCGCTGCACATTACCCCTTACTTTTACACTTCGTTAGCTGTGGATGTTTTTTTTGTTTTTTTTTTACCAAAACCGACCAATCAGGTGTAATATCAATGTTGTCCCGCGGGAAAGTTCCTACCATCAACTTTCAATTCAAGTTTTGAAATAAAAACCCATTAAGTTCAAACAAATAATAATTATAATGTTTTGCAAATTATTTGGCGGCCCACTTGCAATGCCTGCGGACCACAGGTTGGGAACCGCTGAAATAGAGGAAACGCCCTTTTCACCCCGGTTACATTTTTCATTTGCTGCTGAAAAGTGATGAAAGTGGGGGATAGAGACTTATCAGGCGCCCACAGCTCGAGCTGAAAGAGGGACAGAGCGCACGGGTTACAGGGATTGCTCTTAGCATCTGGTGCTAGCTGTACTACCGGATATAAATAGGGGGAGAGGCTCTGATAACGACAGGTCAGGTAAGGTAAAGGACTCTCTCAGTGTTTAAATAGTTACCTTTCAGTTAATCTCAGTGGGTCTCAAACTTTTTTATCATCATTTATGAAAATAAACTTTCCAAGGCACAGCTTCATGATTATTAGGATGAATAAAAAGGTATGAAATTATTCCAATGTGTACTCTAGGACAGTAAACCAAATCTATCGTTTAAAACGGGAGAGATTAGTAAAATATGTATAAATAAAAAACATTTAGCTAGGTAAAGTAAGATAAACCTTAAAACGTGTCGGAAGCTTAAACCAGTCTTTATTGACGCTTCCCAGGAGGGAGAAAGAGGGGAGAGAGGGGCTCTGAGACAGATTCAGGAGCCCAGGCACACAACTATAAATGAACAACACAAATAAAATAAGTTACATTTAATTGTTATTGGCTAGGGTATGTTATTTATGTTCACATACTTTTTGGATAATTAAAACGTATGCAGATCTTTTTCATAAGGGTGTTTAGAGTTATACATCCGAGATAGTCTCTAGTAATTCTATGTGCACCAGATTGAAATTGCCAATTAAAATCTTGCCTAGGGCAGCAAAATGGTCAGAGCCTCTACTGAGGGACATTTTTATTTCATTACGTTCTGTTTTTTTTAAATACTGTCCCTGTAACTTATACCTGTTAATACAGCGATACTATTGAATCAAGACAGTTTTCTCTTTGTGAATCGAAGAGTCATACAAACCATGTACAGTGGGGCAAAAAAGTATTTAGTCAGCCACCAATTGTGCAAGTTCTCCCATTTAAAAAGATGAGAGAGGCCTGTAATTTTCATCATAGTTATACCTCAACTATGAGAGACAGAATGAGAAAAATAAATCCAGAAAATCACATTGTAGGATTTGTAAAGAATTTATTTTCAAATGATTGTGGAAAATAAGTATTTGGTCAATAACAAAAGTTAATCTCAATACTTTGTTATATACCCTTTGTTGGCAATGACAGAGGTCAAACGTTTTCTGTAAGTCTTCACAAGGTTTTCACACACTGTTGCTGGTATTTTGGCCCATTCCTCCATGCAGATCTCCTCTAAAGCAGTGATGTTTTGGGGCTGTCGCTGGGCAACACAGACTTTCAACTCCCTCCAAAGATTTTCTATGGGGTTGAGATCTGGAGACTGGCTAGGCCACTCCAGGACCTTGAGATGCTTCTTACGAAGCCACTCCTTCGTTGCCCTGGCGGTGTGTTTGGGATCATTGTCATGCTGAAAGACCCAGCCACGCTTCATCTTCAGTGCCCTTGCTGATGGAAGAGGTTTTCACTCAAAATCTCACGATACATGGCCCCATTCATTCTTTCCTTTACACGGATCAGTCGTCCTGGTCCCTTTGCAGAAAAGCAGCCCCAAAGCATGATGTTTCCACCCCCATGCTTCACAGTAGGTATGGTGTTCTTTGGATGCAACTCTGCATTCTTTCTCCTCCAAACACGACGAGTTGAGTTTTTACCAAAAAGTTCTATTTTGGTTTCATCTGACCATATGACATTCTCCCAATCCTCTTCTGGATCATCCAAATGCCCTCTAGCAAACTTCAGACGGGCCTGGACATGTACAGGCTTAAGCAAGGGGACACGTCTGGAACTGCAGGATTTAAGTCCCTGGCGGCGTAGTGTGTTACTGATGGTAGCCTCTGTTACTTTGGTCCCAGCTCTCTGCAGGTCATTCACTAGGTCCCCCCGTGTGGTTCTGGGATTTTTGCTCACCGTTCTTGTGATCATTTTGACCCCACGGGGTGAGATCTTGCGTGGAGCCCCAGATGGAGGGAGATTAGCAGTGGTCTTGTATGTCTTCCATTTTCTAATAATTGCTCCCACAGTTGATTTCTTCACACCAAGCTGCTTACCTATTGCAGATTCAGTTTTCCCAGCCTGGTGCAGGTCTACAATTTTGTCTCTGGTCTCCTTTGACAGCTCTTTGGTCTTGGCCATAGTGGAGTTTGGAGTATGACTGTTTGAGGTTGTGGACAGCTGTCTTTTATACTGATAACGAGTTCAAAAAGGTGCCATTAATACAGGTAACGAGTGGAGGACAGAGGAGCCTCTTAAAGAAGAAGTTACAGGTCTGTGAGAGCCAGAAATCTTGCTTGTTTGTAGGTGACCAAATACTTATTTTACCGAGGAATTTACCAATTAATTCATTAAAAATCCTACAATGTGATTTCCTGGATTTCTTTTTCTCATTCTGTCTCTCATAGTTGAAGTATACCTATGATAAAAATTACAGGCCTCTCTCATCTTTTTAAATGGGAGAACTTGCACAATTGGTGGCTGACTAAATACTTTTTTGCCCCACTGTACATACATACTGTATACAACAAATACACCAGCAAAGCCCCCTCCCATCTCTCCCTCCTCCTCCTCCTCCTCCTCCCACTCGGCTGCATTTGATTCTACTTATGAACTCCTCAGCTAAGGAGCAGATGGGTCTCAAAGAGGACACTGACAGGCATCAGGGTGAAGGCGACAGGGAGACGGATGATGTGCAGCAGCATCACGCCAATGCCTGCACTCATACAGCAACACTCATACAGTCCTATTGTTTCCAATGTTGCCAACTCCATAGTGAGGAAAGTAGCCATTGCCTGTCATTAGAAGTGGCTAAATGACGTCATCGCCAATTTGCATAATTTACAATATGCATGTAACTGTTATGGAAGCTGTAGGACTAATAATAATGAGTAGGGGTGGGTGATACTGCAAAATTTGGTATCGATAGGATACAAAGTACATACAGGGCCAGTATTGCTGATACCGATACTTTTTACTTAGAAAAACAGCTAAGCTACTTTTGTGAAGGGGACAGCAATGTGTCATCACATTTGAATGAAAATTAAGTTCTCTTTAGGGTGGGTTTTCAGGTGTTCGTTTATATTTGTGTTGTTGCCACAGTATTCTGAATACATCGCAGCTTGCAGTGTTTTGATCTCCAACTAAATAAAACCAAACAGCGCTGCATGCTCTTCCTCTCTGCCATCATGCAGCCATCAGTGCACTGCTGGGTCACGTGACTGCACGGCGGCAACACTCACAGTATAGCAGGGGAGGGGCAGAGGGAGAGGAGCGGTGTTTGCACATGCACAACCACTATGATATAAAGGGAGAAGTGTAGCTACTGAATCTAGAGAAGAAAAAACGGAAACTTAAGTATCAATCTCATCGCGCAAGTATTGATCGATACTGATACCAACGCTGGTATCTATACATCAATATTGTATATTAATCTGCCCACCACTAATAACGAGTAATAACGTCGTGGGAGGGACAAAAACTCAGTAAAAACATCTTAAATATGTTTACAAATGAATTTTCCTCTGTAGATTCTTGTTTTTTTGCCATTGAAATAAGCCCTCACTTCCTAAAATAACTTCATGACTTTCAATGCTTTGACCCACATTACATAAATAGGCTACATGTCGTCATTTTACATTTTAGAATATAACATTTAATCAAAAGACTGTCATGTGGGTTGGAACTGCTGGATCTACATCCAATCCTCCTCCTCTATCCGAATTTGGGACCTGCAAAGTGGCCCCTCAAGCCAGAGCGGGATCAGCTGCGGCTTTGCGCATGCTCGAATCGTTTGCAGTCTGGACGTGAAGAGTCTCGTCTGTCCTCTTTGGGACGGCGGACGGGCTCAGCACCCACTGCTCGTTGAGGAGAGTAACTGTGACAATTAGATCTGTATGGATATGCTGCTGTCCATCCCGGGCAGCATTCCCTCACTCCCCTTCAGCTTTCTCCTGTCAATCCCTGAACGCTTAATCAGGGATGCATTGAACTAAGGTGTCGTGAAGGAGGCGTGGCCCCAGGGGAACAAATGGAGGGGGACATTTTTGGTGAGGAAAAAAAAAAAGGGGGAGAGAGACTGGTTGAGGTCCAAAGAGGGGCAGGGGAATATTGGAGCTAGCCTCTAGCTGTAGGTGTTTTTGTTTAATTGTGGGAAAAGTCAGTTTGAAAAAAGGGGGGTGTGATGACATATAGGGCTAGCCAGAGGAGCCTTGAGAGCTCTGGAGCCAGAGGAACCATCAACTACTCAACCCCAGCGTGAATGCCCCTATTTTGCCTTGGACTGCCCCTATTTTGCTGGTGCAAGTTTTTTTTCTGTGGATATTTTTTCTTCCTTTTGCTGTGATTTTTGCTTCATTGGAATATATTTTTGAGGAGTAACTTTGGGACTATTTTTTTTTTTTGCTTCCGTTGGACATATTCAGCCTTTTATAAAGGCTGCAAATTAATATAGTAAGTGTTCACTGAAAATAGAAATGTATTTTATCAATGTAATGTTAAAACAAACACAATGTTACAGTATACAATACAATTCATAATAATACAGAAATAAATATTAACACAATGTTAGCATTGATATATGAGGAGATAGTTTCAAATGCATTTTATGTGTGGCTATAAGGGACTTTCTGACATCTGTTTTATATGCTTACCTGTTACAGATTTGAAGAATACCAGATGAGTAGAAGCATCATAGATGAACCACAACAGCCTTCAATCTCACAATTCTTGGACAGTCGTGTAGCGCATAACAGCATGAGTCATCCACAGCAGAAGGCTATCACCAACGCAATACTGTCCGACTTGATTATTGATTGCAACCTTCCCCTGTCTATTGTGGAACACAAGAGTTTCCGGCACTTTCTGAAAGTAATTGACAATAAGTACAGCCCAGTGTGTCGCAGAACGTTGACATCAAAAACAGAGAGCCTCGCTGGGGAGAGACGTTCAAGATTAAAAACTCAATTGAGCAACACTGAGCATGTTTCAGTTACTGTGGACATTTGGTCTGACCGAAAGATGAGGGGATTCCTTGGTGTCACTGTCCACTGGATAGAGAAAGAGACAGCTAAAGAGAGGATACAGCTAAATACAAATCTCTTGGCCTGCAATCGCCTCAAAGGCTCACACAGCTGAACGAATCTGTGACCAATTTGAGTCAATATGCGATGAATACAACATCAAAGATAGATTGGACTACATTATTAGTGACAATGCTGCTAACATGCGAAAGGCATTCACTGTGTGCTTCCCCAGTGAACAAGAGGATAATGACGGAGATCATCTTGATGACCCTGATCTCTGGTGTGACTTAACCCTGGAAGAACAGCAAACGGTAGATGCTGCTATGGCAAAGAAACAGCGCCTGCAGTGTTTTGCGCATACTCTTCAGCTGGTGGTGGGAGACGGTTTGAAAGAAACAAAAGTGGCATGTCCTTCTCTTTCCAAGTTATCAAAACTTAGCTCATTGCTGCACACAAGCACAACATTCAGAGATGTGTTTGATAGTGAATTTGGGGAACAGAAAGGCATCCCTGCTGCAGTCAACACAAGATGGAACTCTAACACTGAGGCAAGTAAAGGCAGTTCTCCAGTGTGATCATCTAAAGCTCTGTGCCTTCATTTACGTGAAAATGGCCGAGACTCGAGATGGGATCACTGCCCCCTTTTCAGACCCAGTCTACCTCAAAGCAGCCGCCTTGGATCCAGCCTTTTCTCTGCTGTGGGTGGAGCACCATGTACTGGTCAATCGTGACATCAAGGCAGAGGTGGCACAACAAGTTAAAGGTAAATATTATTGACTTCAATGCAACTTTTTTTCTCAAAGTCTGATCTTATTGACAGCATCAATAATTGCATTTTCAGTCTAACACTGTATCACCAACACCAATGGTAATAAGGGCTCTTTTGTTTCTGCTGTTAAATGTTTTTCCAGAATTGATCCTGCAAGATGCTGCAGAGACTGAGCAACCTGTGCCTCTGGTTGATGAAGAAGAGCAAGAGGACCTTGGACAAGGAGAAGGGCTGTTTGCTGCATACCATAAGAGGCAGAAGAACGATGTTGGGACCACTCCAGCACTACAGCTAAGTCACTACCTAGACACAGCTGAAGGACAGAACGCCCTTTTGTTCTGGGCACTGAACATGAAGTCTCTTCCTTCACTCTTCCGAGTGGCCACCAGAGTCTTGGCAGTGCCTGCCTCTAGTGCTCCAGTGGAGCGAGTTTTCAGCCATGGTGGCATCATACTATGTCCCCATCGTGCACAAATGACTGACAGACTTTTGGCCAATTTGATCTTTTGCAAATGCAATGCAGCATAGGGCCCTGACATAGAAAAGCACAACTCTGTTCATTGTCATGTTTGTGACGCTTCACATCTAGTCCCCATCACACACACACACACACACACACACACACTTTTTTGGGAGTGAGGATATCTTGTATAAAGTGGTGACATGTTTGAAAAGGTTAAGGTTATACTTAGGTTTTGAAATGAGTTAAAAAGACTGAAAATATTTTTTATAAAGTGGTAACACATTTGAAAAACTTACATTCAACTGTTTTTGTGATCCTCCAAATATCTGTTTGAGGGTGAAGACATGTTTTTTAGTTCAAGGCTAGATTAAAGTTTTAAGGTGAAGATTGTTTTGCAAAAATGAGGATCTTTTGAGACAGTTATAGTGCAGTAAGCAGTGGAAATACAATGTCGGCACGTTCTGTGGAAATTACATTTGCCTTTGTTTATTCCAAATGTGTTTGAACAATGTTCTTGGTTTGATAAATATATACAGATCTTAAAAGCAAACATGATTTGTGTAACTATTATTTCTCCGTTGTTAAAAGGACTCGAAAGGACTTGAAAGGACTTGAAACTGAAACGGTAGGACTTGGGACTTGACTTGAGACTTGTCGGTCTTCACTTGGGACTTGACTTGGACTTCCTTGTCTTGACTCAGGACTTGAAAGCAAAGACTTGAGACTAACTTGTGACTTGCAAAACAATGACTTGGTCCCACCTCTGGTTAGTGGCACTTAACACATCAGCCCCACCCTTGCGAGGTTGTATAACATAGCTCCCAAACTTTTTTTTGGTAAATAGGCTTAGAATACAAGCTGATTGTTACATAACACCAGAAGAAGTCTCTAGATCTGTCACTAGTAGCTTTTGACAAAAAATAAAATCGCGGAGAATCCACCAGATTTAGCGAGGAAGCCGGCAAGTTGACAAGACTGTTTGTTTCATCAAGTGTGCATGACAACTGCTTGTTTTGCTGAATCCAAGTACATAAAAAATGTAGTGAGCAGTTGCCACTATTTATTTTCAGTTGTAATGTACCTGTGGAGTTTTGTGGCCTTATGTAACACAGCAGGGCTTTGATGACAGATCCTTATTATTTAGTCAAGCAGTATACTTAAGACTGAGTTGAGTCAAACTTAAGCTACTAAAACAAGAACTTGAGACTTGGGGCTGTATTTTCTTTTTGCAAGTGCTACAAAAAAACAAGGGCTGTAGAGTATCAAGTCACTGACTGTGTGGGAGCTCCCAGCACTCCTGCTTTATAGGTTGATAAAAAATGAAAAAAGCTTACAGCAATTCACTCACAGTAACTCACAGTGGTGACCAAGTCATCTCCTGGATAGTGTAGAGCCACACAATGTGATTACTGCAGCAAAAATCTCAACAATATGATTTGTTTATGTAATATAAGGAGAAAAATAGGGGTCGTAAAGGGAGACCTTTACTTGGGGGTGACATGTCCTTTACCAGCACCAAATTTGGCATCCGTCATAAATAATGATTAAAGAGTTTTTAATTATCTCCTAATGGAGGACTTAATGTCATTTATCGTCTTCCATCATTATTCAAACAAAAAGTAGTATACATAACTGACTCAAATGAACTTCTGTGAACGTAAAGGATGCAGCATTCGAACATTAACTCCCAAATCTATATTTTTTTATTCAATTCATTATGTTTTTTCATTAAAAATATGCTGTATGCTGTGTACTAGTGATTTGTCCAGCCCATCAGTCAGTGGGGGGGCCTGTTGGGGGTCCGGCCGCTGAAGCAGAGTAGAAAACAGAGTCCCTGAGGAAGGGCAAAAACACACCACTGTCACTGCAATCATTCCAACAGTGTGAACTTGGCTTCAGTGACCAAAGTCTGGCCACGGGGGCCTCCGGAGAGAGCAGGCTGTGGAGAAAACTGGTGGAGGGGGGGGGGTCGTCTGAGAGGAAGTGTGTTGTGCCTTTGGAGATGCCATTCTTGCAGCAGCTGGTGCCCTGGCAGGATTATGTACAGAAGAGAAGCCACACTGACAGAGAAAGATGGAGGGCATCAAACCCCCACACAGTCATGCCCCTCCCACCTCCTATCTCCCTCGCTTGGGGTAAACAGTTCAATAAAAACTGTGCCAGAGATAGCAGTGATGCTCGCTATGATGCCGGTGACGCCCCCTCCAACCATCTGATATTGAGTTAACAGCGGCTCACACTGAGGAGCGGCTCTCAGGACGCTCCGTGGGAAGGCTCTGTGTAAACGCAGGCCAGGGGGGGCATTCACAGTGAGGGGGGGTAGCATTTTAGAGGGGTCTATGCTATTCTCTTGTGTGTATATATATTTTTGTATACTATGTGTATATATATATACACACATACACAATCAGACAACAACAAATAGTGTTTTATAATTTACAAGTAAAAAGTCTTCAAAAAGTTGAGATCAAGCTGTTTTTATGATCAAAAATAAATTTGACAGAAAATCCTTTTCTCAGAAGATGCAAAAGCACTGAACGATTATAATTTATGAACTATGTTTCTCCATTACAAGAACATTCTGACCATTAACATGACTCAAATCAGATTAGTCTGCATTAGTAACAAAAACAAAGATAACAAGGATGATAAACTACACAACGATAATAACCTCATTTAAAATCAGCAAACTTTGTCTTTCACTAATCAACACCTGGCCTTATAGGACTGTAGCGCAGCAGACAGCAGAGATCCTGCTGGCTTTTACAGCTCTCTACATGATGGAGTGATGATGGTTCACTGTAACTAATGTTGCCCTGTGGCTGGGAACAGCTGCTCACCTGGGGCCACATTTATAAATGTGGCACACGCTCAAAAGACGGCGCACAGCCATTTTATAAAAATAAAAAGATTTATTAAAAAAATCAAGATAAATAAAAAAACTATGATGCCTCTGCACAGAAACGGCAGAGATGAGAAACTGCAACACCATGGCCGAAGGAAGAATGGAAAGAAACATACATACAGCATAATACCATAAATCTAAATAATCTTAACACAAAAAGTATGGACATTTGTGTTTGGTAGATATTTATTTGATGTAACAATGCTACTTGGCATTACCGTTGGAAAACCTGTTTTCTTACCTTTTTCAAATGGTGCCACATTTGTGAGGAACATGCATTTGTGGGAGGAGCAGCTGAGCTGAGTATGTGGGTTGCTCCCATGAAAAATGTGACAAATCTCCTCTGCAAACGCACCCTATCTCCGGTCCCGTATGGCCGCCAGGAGGCCTGACTGCCCTTCACTGTCAGGCCCACTTGCACTGGAACCTGAACATGTGGAGGAACATTATGTTCAGCAATGAGTCCAGATTCTGACTACGGAAGTTGGATCGTAGGGTCACAGTGTGGAGAAGACGTGGAGAACGCTTTGCTGATTGCTGCACCAATAGAGTAGGAGTGGAGAGGAGGGAAGGACCTGCAGTCCTGAGCTCAACCCCCACTGGGCGTGCTGTCCGTGCCCAAGGGACCAACACAACCACGCTGGCTGACTTGGGACAAATGCTGGTTGAAGAATGGGATGTCATCCCAGAGCAGTGTGACCAGGCTGGTGACCAGCATGAGGAGGAGAGGCCAGGCTGTGTATGGTTCTTCCACAATTAATAAATTGTTGCCAATATGTCTTGTTTCATCAGACTTCAATCATCCAATCCACCAAACAACACCAAAAGAGTCAACAGCAAAACAAGCTGTTTGGCAGATTTGTCACATCTTTCATGGGTGCACTCCACATTCTCAGCTCAGCTGCTCCTCCCACAAATGCATGTTCTCACAAATGCGGCACCATTTAAAAAAGGTAAGAAAACAGGCTTTCCAACGGTAATAAGATGTATTGCCATGAAGCAGTGTTACAACAAAGAAATAATCTACCAAACTAAAATGTTCTTACTTTTTGTGTTAAGTTTATTTATTTTTTATTTCAGTCAATTTGTCGAATAACTTACCCCTTAGAAGGGGCAAGTAAAGCTACAACACCACTTTATTTTTAGAAGTCATATTTTCATGGCCCTTTTTTATAGTTTTTCTTTTCGTTTTTCATTTGGATTATCAGACATCCTGAAGTAAAGGTTTTTGTTGTTGATTTGATTATCTCATATTTCATATCCTAGAGGACAACATCAGTAAAAAATTGGCTCATTTTACCCCACTCTCCCCTACTGCAAACCTACACAACATGTTCTGACGGTTAAACACAGCATGGAGAACATGGAGATTTTTTTGATTTATTTTGAAGAAACAAAGAACATCCTCCTGCTGGACGTAGGTTTGCTATAAAATTGGAAATACATAGTTTTTTAAAGAATGTACATCTATCTGCAACCAGCAGGCTCCACTGTTTCATCTAGCTCATCTGCGTGTTTTACGTACATGATGCTTACTCGGTATGGAGAAAAGTATCTTTTCTGAATTTACGATAGTGCATTTAGCTCCCATTTGGCTTGGATTAGCCATACAAGCCTTAATCTTACCGTGTATTCTGCGTGGTACTGCATGCACCTGTTTGCCCAGTTACTTCACACCAATGGTGTTCTAAAGTCATTAAGTAAGGGTATTTTACACATAAAACTTGTTAAAATGTTTCCAAGGTAAATGTGTTTCAGGGGAAATTGATCCATGCTGGATGTTTCAAATAAGAGATGCAAGCCCATGCTAGCCTGTTCATCAGACAAACATGACCTGTATTCCTTTAATGTTAAGAATGAGGAAGCTGCACTCGCTGAATTTCCTCTAGATACTGTCCTTTCTGTTGATTCCCACAATTTCACAGTTCATGTGAAAGTCATCTAAAAACCAATTAAAACAGGTTCACGCTACATTCCTCCTCATTTCCACAGATCACAGGGAACTGCCAGCAGAATTAAAAAGGTAAGATCTGGTAATTACCTCCAACCCGGCCGAAAGATTTCTCCAATGGGCTTATCACAGCCTTATCAGACTGCAGGCTGATTACTGAATGAAACCCTCTGATGAAAAATTAAACATGAAATAGCTGAATGGAGTGCAAAATAACAGAAAAGAGCATGCACACACAGAGATGCCATGAGCTTCTGGTGCTGGGAGATTCTGGATAAAAACTCCTCTGGCACCTCCTTCTCCTGCAGCAGCGGACGGATAGGACGATGAAAGATTGATGGCTGTATGGCCAAATAAAAAGGGGAAAGACTAAATGGAAGAGAGGTCAAGTGTGAAGATGGGATGATAGGTTTACATCCTATTTTTGAGGGGGGGAGGATTAATGGCCTGTCGGATAGCAGCCCTGATTAACCTGGTTTATTTTGCTCAATTGCAATGAGTGACAGCGCTTCATGGGTGTGTGACATCTCTGTCTTTATCCACAGCTAACCTGGGTTAGTACTGGCCCTATCTGCTGAAGGACTTCTCATGGTGTCAGTGCTAGAAGCGGAAAAACGACTTTATTTACTGTTATTGACTGCCGAGTACGCTCATGAAGTGGTCATCTGCATAATAACATGAGCCTGTGTTGTCAGAGGTGACAGTTGGAACAATAAAAAGACTGGTATTCTGTTTAATGATTCCCTTCAATGCAAGCAGACCTCTTATGGAACCTTCCCATCTTTTGAATATGTGGCGCTTCAGCTGAAATGCTCCTCTCGAGCTATGTTCCTAAACATCTATAGACCCCCCAAATACTGTGCAAGCTTTTTTGATGACTTTGCTGAACTGCTGTCTATAATGTGTATTGACTTTGACCGTCAAGTCATTGTTGGTGATTTTAACATCCATGTTGACAAGCCCGAGGACAGAGGGGCTGAAGAACTGTTCTGTGTTCTTGATAACTACGGACTGACTCAGCATGAAACGGTCCCGATGCACAACAAGGGGCACACTCTAGACTTCATCTCAAAAGGGTCTGAACATCTCTGAGGTTGCGGTGACTGATGTTGCACTCTCTGATCATTCCTGTGTCTTCTTTGATAGCTCTATTTCTGTTCACACAAATGTTCAAAAATAAATTACCACAAAAAGGTACTTCTCTGAAAACACAAGGGAAACGTTTGTTCAGAAGTTTTCTCCCACACTAGCCCTCGCTAACATCACAGTAAATGAGCTAGTCAATCTTTTTAATTCAAAAGTTTAAAATGTCTTAGATGCCATTGCTCCCACTAAGGTAAAGGAGGTATGTGGCAAGAAAATATCTCCATGGAGAAAGGCCATGAGCGTGAGAACAGAAAAAAAAGAGAGTCTAGAAAAGCTGAACGCAGGTGGAGAAAAACAAATCTCCAGGTCATTTTGAAATCTATAAAGGAAGACTTGGCTTTTATAATTTGGATTTAAAAAGGCACGACAGTCCTTCTTCTCTGACATCATTGCCAAAAACACAAACAACTCACGTGCCTTGTTTGCTACTGTTGAGAGACTAACAAACCCCCCAGTGTCAGTAGCCTCTGAATTTCAATCCACTAGGGCCTGCAATGCATTTGCCTCCTTCTTCACTGACAAAATTCAGAAAATCAGACAGGCAGTCGGTGTTTCTGTATCAGGTAGAGCAAATGAGTTGTCCTTGTGTCCACTCAAAATCAATTCAAACACCATGACACAATTCCATCAGATTAATGATAAAGACCTGGATGACATTATTCAACATCTGAAGTTCTCCTCCTGCTGCCTTGATATTATAACTACAAGCTTTTTTAAAAATGTTTTTCATAGCATGTCCTCAGAGCTACTTCATATAGTAAACAGGTCTCTTCACTCAGGTGTATTTCCACAGGCCCTGAAAACTGCAGTAATTAAACTGCTCTTAAAAAAGAATAATCTGGACGCTTCAGTAATGAATAATTACAGGCCCATATCAAACCTCCCTTTTCTAGGTAAAATCATTGAAAAGTAGTTTTTAAACAGCTGAGTAATTTATTGGATGCAAATAACAGTTTTGATGTGTTCCAGTCAGACTTTGGACCGCACCACAGCACTGAGACTGCTCTTGTTAAGGTCTTCAATGACATCCACTAAACCCAGACAGAATCTCACTGTTAGTATTATTGGATCTCAGCACTGCATTTGACACTGTTGACCACAACATATTACTAGACCGACTAGAAAACTGGTTGGGACTTTCGGCAACAGTTCTAAATTGGTTTGAGTCCTACTTAAAGGACAGGAAACACTTTGTTTCTATAGGCAGCTACACACCAGAGCTGACAAACATGACATGTGGGGTTCCTCAAGGCTTCATCTTGGGGCCTCTTCTCTTTAACATCTACATGCTACCACTGGCTCTGATAATGAAAAGCAACAAAAAAAAGTTGCAATAGCTATGCAGATGATACACACATTTACATTACCATTTCACCAGGAGACTATGCTCCAATTCAAACACTGAGTAAGTGCATTGAACAGATCAATGACTGGATGAGTCAGAACTTTCTCCAATTAAACAAAGACAAACCAGAGGAGATTCTTTTGGAACAAAGGAGGAACGACAAAAAGTCAGTACTGAGCTTCAGTCAGCACTGTTCAGAACAACAGCTAACGGCAGAGACCTGGTGTAGTCATGGACTCAGTCACATTAAAACAGTTACTGAGTCCGCCTACTATCACCTGAAGAACATATCTAGGATTAAAGGACTAATGTCACAGCAGGGTCTAGAAAAACTTGTCCATGCTTTTATCTTCAGTAGACTGGACTACTGTAACGGTGTCTTTACAGGTCTCACTCAGAAATCCATTAGAAAGCTGCAGCTGATTCAGAACGCTGCGGCTCGAGTCCTCACTAACACTAAGAGAGTGGACCACATCAGTCCAGTTCTTAGGTCTTTACACTGAGAGAGTGGATCACATCACTCCAGTTCTGAAGTCTTTACACTGAGAGAGTGGATCACATCAGTCCAGTTCTGAGGTCTTTACACTGAGAGAGTGGATCACATCACTCCAGTTCTGAAGTCTTTACACTGAGAGAGTGGATCACATCACTCCAGTTCTGAGGTCTTTACACTGAGAGAGTGGATCACATCACTCCAGTTCTGAAGTCTTTACACTGAGAGAGTGGATCACATCAGTCCAGTTCTGAGGTCTTTACACTGAGAGAGTGGATCACATCACTCCAGTTCTGAAGTCTTTACACAGAGAGAGTGGATCACTTCAGTCCAGTTCTGAGGTCTTTACACTGAGAGAGTGGATCACATCACTCCAGTTCTGAGGTCTTTACACTGAGAGAGTGGATCACATCACTCCAGTTCTGAAGTCTTTACACTGAGAGAGTGGATCACATCACTCCAGTTCTGAGGTCTTACACTGAGAGAGTGGATCACATCACTCCAGTTCTGAGGTCTTTACACTGAGAGAGTGGATCACATCACTCCAGTTCTGAAGTCTTTACACTGAGAGAGTGGATCACATCAGTCCAGTTCTGAGGTCTTTACACTGAGAGAGTGGATCACATCACTCCAGTTCTGAGGTCTTTACACTGAGAGAGTGGATCACATCAGTCCAGTTCTGAAGTCTTTACACTGAGAGAGTGGATCACATCACTCCAGTTCTGAAGTCTTTACACTGTCTTCCTGTCCTTCCAGTGAAAGCTTTGTCCATCAGATTTTTTTGGGAAGGTGAAGGTGTGACTTACTGGCACTGGCCCTCTTCTTACCAGATCAGTCCTTTCTGAGTCAGACAGGAACGCTGACCATTCATCTGGGTCAATTGGAGGCGCTGTTGATCTATCTTGGTAGCTGGAGCTTGTTGAGGGAGTTGATGGGAAATCCATAGCAGTGGGTGCTGTAGAAAGACCTGTAGGGACATTAAATAAAAAAAATAGAACTATAACATAACACAAGATATTTTACAGATAAGTAAGGCAACACAAAACAAAAACTGTTATATTAACTGACCTGTCATGCCGGCCGAGTTTGAAACCGGTGTATCAGTGAATATAAGTGCTGGTAACTGTTCCTCAGTGGGTGTAAGTGTTGGTAACTGTTCCTCAGTGGGTGTAAGTGCTGGTAACTGTTCCTCAGTGGGTGTAAGTGCTGGTAACTGTTCCTCAGTGGGTGTAAGTGCTGGTAACTGTTCTTCACATTCAGGTGCCTGTAACTGTTCCTCGCTTTCAGGTGCCTGTAACTGTTCCTCGCTTTCAGGTGCCTGTAACTGTTCCTCGCTTTCAGGTGCCTGTAACTCCGCTGGGGGTGAACCTGCAAAGACAATATAAATAAATAAACAAATAAATAGCTATGTTAAATGTGTCATCTCATATAAAGGCTATGTAGCCATTTGCCGTAAAGAAAAACCTCCCCTGCTGTATCATCAGCTGTGGAGGCACTGACCCTTGATGAAACATCAGGGGCAGGTAGAGTTGGTGGCACTCCCAAGTACTTCAGTGTTCCTGAAAAAGTAACATTACACAAGTGCATAGTCGATAGAGCAGAATGAGTTTATTTTGCCATCATCACTTACACACTCATCAACAAACAATTCTACACCTAACAATTCATATATTTTATTGGCAAAGGAGGCATAATTACAGTATGGTGAACACTTACATGGTGATCTACTGCAGCCTAAATATGAGCGTAGCGCCGCTACATCACTCGACATATTAATATAATTGAAGTCTATTTTCATCACAGAAGTCTCCCAATACAGCATGGTATTTTCTCATAAAGACCAGTAAGCCATCTCTGGACTCTGCCCGTGTGAGGTTTACTTACGTTCAACAGCACACAGCAATGCTAGCTGGCAATCCCTTAGTTAGCACTAAACCTAGAAGGTTAGCAGCCAAGTTCACCTTCGTCTGTTTCCTCCAACTTAAAACCGATATCTGTTGGGATAAGACTCAGGACGCAGTCGCCATCAGACTTACCAGTCGCATTACCACTATGTCACATTTATAAAACACTACTAAACTGTCAACAGTTTCAGGTGCGAAATCAGATAAATTTGCCTTCATTCTCGTTTTCATGTAGCTTGCTACTGGTGCTAAAGTCCACCTCAGTCAGCTATCTTTAGTTTAAGCCCGGCTAGAGCTAGCACATAGGGTACATGCTTGTTTGAACATCCTAAACACCCCCAATATCCTTGACATCTGAAATACACCTAGGTAAATGTATATTAATGGGAGACATTTCACTGTTGATGGCGGGGATGTAGCTCAGGTGATGGCTATATACAGGGTGCGATTTGACAAAAAAACAGAGGGGGGGATGTTTTTTATTTTTTATTCATAGACAAGAACATTGGACTTTTAACTTGCATAGGGAGAAAAAAACGCAAAAGGTAGGCTATATATATATACACCTGTTCACTAAATAATTCACTAAAATAGCAAAACGTGCTGTCAACAATTCAGGGACAGGTCTGGAAAACTAGACTAGGTAAACAGTCGGCTCTGGTGACGAATTTGTGGTGGCTTTTTCGGTTTTCCTGTCGGGGCATTGTCTGCAGCATTTCGGCCCTCTTTTATCCACAATTCTGCAAATGTGTGCGCAGGAAAGGATGCCACCTCTGGACCATTGACACCAATGAACAGTAGGCCATTCAAAGTGGAGACGTGCATTCTGTTTCGTTCTTCCGTGAGGATGTGGTTCATCGCACTAAAGCCACGCTCGCACTCAGCCGTTGACACAGGGAGCGTGGAGACAGCGATGAGCACTTTTTTCAAAGTCTCCGCAGTGACGCCATTGCATTTCAGTTCATGAAATTCTTTGAGGAGTGTGGGCATATTTGTGACTGCTATAGCAAGGCTTTTATGAATGGTCAGAAGTTTGTCATCCCCATAAAGCAACCGTTCATCTTCATCGGAGGGCCAATTTGAGGGGTTCAGCGCAGCCGCCGCAGAAAAAATGCCGTTGTCATCGAGCCTGCTCTGGATGTTATCGGCCAAGGAGATGAAAAAACGCTCATGAAAGGTCTCTGCCTTCCGCTGTTCTCCGTCACTCGGCTGAGACACATTAACCCCCTTAAATGTTTGCTTACTGCCCAATTCCTCCTTCAGACATCGTATGTTCACTCCATCGGCATTCCTCATAGCCCTCAGTGTCCGCACGGCAACGCCCACCTCAGCAGTAGCGGTGATTGCTGTGGCATCTCGTCTCTGAAGAAAGAGGGACAGGGCCTGCATCGTTTCGAGCGCGTCTTTTACGAATGCCATCTCCACCACGAAAAGCCACTGAGTCATCTTAGCATGCATTCCCTTACATTTGGCCCTGTCTTTGGTTGATCGTGATGTGTCTTCGGCCAGTGACGCGAAGAGTTTGACCAGGGCTGGATAGCTTTGCCAAAGAGCCGTCACAGATGTGCAAGACGAGGATAGCCAGCGCACGTCAAACACCCTTCCTATCCTGCGAGCTTGCATCTCCAAATTGGAAGCGACAAGCTCTAGCTCTCGCATGTTCTTTGGACTTTGAGAGAAGAAGGCGTACAGGGAGTCAGTGAACATCTGGAAATGACTTGCATCTGTAATTTGTTTGACAGTGTCATGGACGGCAAGTTCTAGTTTGTGATTCATGCAGTGAATGACAATCAGGTTGGGGTTGATCTCCTCACGTAGGAGTGTGGCGACCCCCTTGTATCGGCCCAACATAGCGGCGGCCCCATCCGTCGCGAACCCAATTAGTCGGGAGCGCAACATGTCTTTTGAGATACCCTGCTTCTCAAGGCACTGAAGCACAGTGTCACGGATCGCCGATCCAGTGCACGACTGCAACTCAGCAAGTTGGAAGAAGAAATTGCAACACTCCCCTTCAAATGGAATTCTAATGTAAATGATCAGACATGTTTTATTTGAAACTGTTGTGCTCTCATCAATGAGAATGCTGAACTTGTCGGGTGAGCTTTTAAGGAAGTCCACCAGACGCACTGTCATTTTCTCTGCAATAAACATCAGCATATTCCGACATGCCTTGTCAGAATGCAGCATGTTACCGAGGTTAACATCGTTGAGTTGTTGCAGTTCAACCAGGTGAGGCTGCATTTTGAATGACAGGTCAGTGTAGCAGATCATGTAAGCTGTGCGAATGCAGTACTCTGTGGTTTTTAAACTATGCTCATGATGCTTTCGCCACAGAGCTGCACTGTTCTCATTTGCCTTTTCAATTGCGGCGTCTTGTCTTTTTTGTACAATTTCAATACATTTGATATGGCTTTGACATTTTCCGTGCTTACTGATTTTGTCAGTTAATTTTTTTGCCGTTTTGGCTTTTATGCCTTTAATGAAGGCAGAGTCTATATGAAGCCTTTCCTGTGTGTGTGGGCCTAAATCCCTGACGTCGGAACAAGCTTGGCACTTGACTGACCCGTCTGTGCTGACAGCTAGCCACTCACGACCCTCTCTCCATTTAGCAAAGCACCCCGGCTCAATGCACCCTCCTACCACATGCGTTTCAGAGTCGCTAGCAACATCGGCGTTTCTTTCATCAAGTGGCTGGGAATCGTCCTGCAGGCCTACATGAACGCCAACCTCCAGCGAATTTCTTGCGCTATCACTCTCAGGTGTTAATTTCGTTGTTTTATTATTTGGTCCCGTAAAGTAGGACGATATGCTGCTCTGAACGCGTTTCATGTTTGCATCAGCGCTGTTTTTCCTGCAAAGTTCCCGCACTAAAATATTACAATGTTTTTGTTTTCGATGACGTTTCGAAATATGCGCAGTCTGCCAGAAGGCTGCTGAATAGCCTACTCTGACACTGAAGATCGTTAGATTTCAAGAGTTTAAGTAGTCTAGCAGTTAAGTTGCATTCATCGCTATCAAGGGGGGGAAATCCTTGTCCCCACCGGAGATAAAAATAATTTAGCAGAGGTAGGGATAGGAAAACCAGAGGGGGGGAAATCCTCACCATCCCCCCCTACAAATCGCACCCTGGCTATATAAGATCATTACATTAAATAGCCAGCTAGCGAGCTAGCTAACCCCTATCATAGCTAGAGCTGCTACCTCAAGTGAGTTCAAAACATACTGTAAATAATCATGCAAACATACCTTTATCTTGCTCTTTTATATCATCCTCGTCCATACTTCCTTTTAAGTGGCATGCTTAACATTACATTACCATCCCTTCCAAACGAATCTTGAGCTTGCAGTGTCTGTCTATGAGCGGGTATTGGCTATGCGACGAGGTGTCTAGTTGATGCGCATGACCCCAACGATGGCAGGTATATTGATCATGAAATCTGAATTTTCTTGGATTGAATTATTCATTCATTAAGTCATTCATTAAAGCATGTTGTCACTTTAAAAAACAGGGGGCCCCAAGCAGCCGCTTAGTTCGCTTATGCCTCGGGCCGGCCCTGGCTGCTGCTGTTACTCTCTGAAGAGCCTCATCAACAGTGCTGTTGTCATTAAAGGCCGGCCTTTTGAACCTTGGATCGAGTACAGTGTTGTATTGCATTCTGTGGAACCTTCTGTCCATCGATGTTGAGAGAGCAGTCACCAAATCTGTCACTTTCCAGTTGGTCAATTGTGTCTGGTGGTAGGCTGTGATTTTCTGCAGACCCCTGCAGAGGAGTAAGATTTTGGAGGCGGTCACATAGCTGAGAAAACAGTAACTTTGTTTTATAATGTGGTATACGGACTTTGCTCAGTTTATTCTTGTGTAATATGACTGACATTCACATCTAAAGTATTCCTTAATATGTTATTATATAATAAAAAATAATATCATAACAACAGTCAACTGTACCTCTCTGTGCTGCTTTCCACGGTGACCTGCTCAAAGGGTTCCAAAACAGTGCAGGTCTCCTGTAGTACCTCCCATTCTCATTGCATCAGTGCATCAACATGTGCGTTGATAATGGCCAGGGTAGAGATGATTGCATCCTTTGACTCCAGAACCCGTTTCAGCATGTGCAATGTAGAATTTCACTTTGTAACACAATGTTACTTGAGCCTCAGCTCAGGCATATCCATTTGGCGCTGAGTAGACTTCAACTTATCTGTTGCTATTGTGCTCTTATGGAATAATTCTACCATCACCTTCACTTTGTCAAGAGTGGGCTTCATGACCTTCAGGGCATCTCTTACCATCAGGTTGATGGTATGCGCGAGACATGGGTGGTGGGTCCATTTCAAGATTTGAATGGCTTTGGTTATGTTGGCTGCATTGTCACTAACACAGCAAGCCACTTTATTTTCAATGTCCCACTCCATTGCCACTCTTAGCAGTTCCTCTGCCAAGTTTTCTGAAGTGTGTCTGTCGCTAAACTCAAAACAGTCCAGAAGACAGGACACCGTTTTATAATGTTCTATAAAGTGACATGTAACAGGCATGAAAGAGGTGGTGGTTCTTGATGTCCAGCAATCAGTTGTAAGGCAAACTGCAGTAGCTTCCTTAACCTTTACCTGCACTGAAGCACTGTCTCGGAATGATTTCTTGAGAGAATGTTTTCTTGCTTCGAGGAACATACATTAGATTGAGAGCCTGTGTGAAACTTCGGAATCCCTTGTCCTCCACAATTTAAAAGGGTTGGAATTCACTTGCAATCATTTTGGCTAATTGTTCATCCACTAAGTTCTGTCTTGCTGGGGTCATTGCCTTTGCCATAAATTGGCTTATTGAGCTCTCTGTTGCTGTTGGTTGTTGTGCATCCCAACATCATAATTAGTGCCATCAATAATGATTGATGGCACTGCTTTTTTTCTGATGTGTTCCTTTGCAACCTCATGAAGCTCTGAAATCAAGACAGGACAGACATTTGATGTCTGCTGCTGTGGTTTAAAGAATGATGGTGCACTGAGATAGTATAATACTCAAATGTAAAATATGTGACTCTAATCATCTCCTATATACACAAGGCCAACTCCACAGGCACAATGCCCTCAAAAAGATCATGCAGGACATCAGGTGGGAAGCCAGTATTTTGTATCAAAATATTCCAAACTCTCGCGATACTGTCCCATTTTACACCCAATTCACTTTGACCATATGCATAACATCCTGTATGTCGCATTCATGACTGGCTTTTGTCATTTTCAACATCATGAGAGATAATTTTGTCTCGTGTAGCATTGCAGAATGTAATGCGTGAAGGCACAAAACAACATGAAAGGGACCATGAAGAGGAAGACTGTGTGTCTGAAATGGATGGTATTTGGTGCCTTCAGAGCCAGGAGCAGCACTTTTTAATTTCTTGTCACCTTCACTTCAAGGGAATTTCAGTAGGATCACTGTTGGTGTTTTAGATTGTTCTTTATTTTAATATTGTGATGCTTTCTTCTTTTTCTGTAAAGCACTTTGGGCTGCTTTGTGCATGAAAGGTGCTACACAAATAAAGTGTGTTATTATTATTATTCACTTTTCACACTATTTTAAGTCTTTGTTCTTACACATTTGCTCACCTAAAAATGTGGTGTTCCTGTAAGTTGTTTAACAGATCTAGATGTAAATACCTGGAATTAAAAGCTGAAATTCTCATCTGAAATATTCATCTTCTGATCTCAACCCCAAATGTTTTCAGTGTACAGCTAAAATAAAGGAATAAGCCTAGCTGTTCCTTTAGTTTTGGAGAAACTATATTTTCAGAGCTGCATACATTTGCTTTGACAGAACAGTAATTATACCTGATCAGAACTATTGTGAAAAAAACACATTTACCACTTTACCATGTGCTTCTCTCCATCACAGAAATGATGGCTGCTTCCTGAATTTATGGTCAGATGACAACACATGTGCACAGTTCCCTAGATAAAGGGGGTGAGTCAACTTACCCACTGGCTCATCTTACCCCACGCTTATACTCAGATTGCCTTTTACTCTGCTAAATTGTCTTTTTGTCTTATATGTGTGAAACAAAGACGTATGTTTAGAATGGACATTCCAGGAGTGGAGAGGTGTGTTGAAAGGCGTTTTTGCAAATGAATAAGGACTTTATAGTTTAATGGTGGGAATGCAGACTGTTACTGTGTTCCTTCAGAACCTCTTTATCCTCTGAAGCTGAAGTTTCTCTGTTCCGGCATTTCAGATCGATTTTAATTGTATTTGGACTTTCTTCATTAAATATAACAAAAGACAAACTTGTTTATGAATCATTTATCAGTTTCTCCTAAGGGAATTAAAGTGTCCACCACCCTCAGTGAATGGTGCAGTGATAGAATAGGCCATGCCTTAGCTAAGCATCTCTCCTGTCATATTTTTATAACATTTTAATACCGAAAACAATGTTCCATCAGGCGTTGCAGTCCGTGGCAGTGGAGAACTGAAAGCGCTTAGTCTTCATAGAGAATGCTTCAGGCAAACTGTTCAGCATGATCAAGGTGGAAAGGTTATTAGCTCTGTCGCCTTTATCTTTCTCAGTCATGGAGAACAGACATTTAGCAGGCTGACATGTATCAGTGCATGTGTATTAGACAGAACCAGTCAGTGGCCACAAGGCCTGCAGATTAGGTTTGTACCTACCATGACAGGGCCTTTGACGGTCCTGGAAATTAAACCTTTTTATGACTGCACAGCTGCATCCAACAGAAAATAATTGTGTTGTTCTGTATTCAGTACATTAATTAAGATTTTTCCAATTAGGTTTTTCTACCGGGGCTATTTTAAAGTATGTGCAGTTTATCATTATAGTGTTTCAATATCCATCCAAATTCACACGTTAAATTTCATTAACAAATCCCTCAGGGAAGAGTCTCTTTCTTGCTGCACGGGTTGTGGCAGCGTAGGCGTCATATCTTCCAATAGATTCAATATCTCACTTAAAAACAAAAGCCTTGATATAATTGCATAATGCAAGCTGGATTACCTATGATAATCCAATATGCAGAGCGTCTGACAACTGTGACGAAGCCTGGAGGTAGTAATGTGATCAGTGTGCTGTGTGTAATCAGTGGAACAAATCTCTACATCCATTTTTCTTATAGGATAAAAACTTGTCTCATCTTTCCTTTAGTGACAAGTGTTTGTCTATGTTAAAGCTGTCATGAACATACTCATTTTAAGAGCTTAGGTATTATATGTTGATGTTGTTCCCTTTCCTGACACTCACATGAATAAAAAATAAACCTAGTTAATGAGTCCCTCCATGATCAAATCAACAGTAACTCTTTCAGGTGTACAAACAACAACAACAACGGGTTTACTAGAAAGACACAGCAGGGCCTCAGTAGTGATGCACAATAAGGTTGTGATTATCCCTAAAGCTCCACATCTATCTGACTGTCAGCTGTCTCTGTCCCCTGCATCTGTCTTCATACAGCAGCACACTTCCACCTCAGTTGCATTCTGCTGAAAATGTTTTACTGCCAGAATAATCTGTCAGAACCTAATGGATGAAACTACAGTGCAGAGAAGATTTTGGTTTAATTTGCCTCAGGCCAGGAGTAAATGAATGCCGGCAAGTGAGCCCTTGAGCCACTCTAGGGCAAACTGGTCCTGTTCATTATTGAGTCTTAGATCTGTTGACCTCTGATAGCATAACTGTTACGCTCGGGGAAAAGGGAAGGTAACATAAAACCAGTTTGAATAGGTTAATAATAAAAGTTGTTTATTGACAAAACTGAACATAAATGACAGATATGCAGCCTGAAACAAAATGAAGGGCCAGAAAGGCCCTGGTTTAAATAAACAAACAAATGGAACTAAGGGAGAACTCTTAACACAAGTTAACCACCATTAACAGATCTATCAGAATGCAATGGGAGAGTATCGAGATGCGTCTGCCACAGATTCAGAGCCATCGCTGTCTGCATGTTTTTATACGTCTCCCATGAAGGTGTGTGCAGGGACTGGAGAGTCGAGCCCGGCATGCTCCAATCCAGAACTTCGGATAGGCCTTCCGGTGGGCGACACAGGAAGTCGGCAGCCAATAGCGTCTGGGCGACAGCACAGCTTATATACATACATTACATACATACATACATACATACATACATACATACATACAGAGAGACTCAAAGGCGAGTGGGAACAGAGGAGGCGGCGGTGTTTGTTTGCTTGTTTCCTCCATTTTGCATTGGTGAGGAGTAAAACATTTGCACTGTTTACAAATAAAGCAACAGAAAAGGCTTAGAAGTTCAAGAGGAGAGGACACTTTAAGATAAATGTGTTAATTCAACAGGGGGTCAACTGAGAATCTAAAAATCAGGGCTCTTCAGGGTAGGAAAGAGCGAGATAGCACTTTTTTTCCCTTTTGCACCCAAACATATCCTGCCCTTCTGGGGATTGAACCGTCTCCTGTCAACTCATGCTATACCCTTTTGGTTGCTGACAGCTAGCGGTACTCCAAAAAGTGCGATCCATTATAATTCACAGAAGTGATGAATGAAGTATTGATGAATATATACATTTGAAACTCATCTGGAAATATATACATCGACTAATAGCCATGGAAAAAAGGTAAAGCTAGAATCAGAATCAGTTTTATTACCAAGTAGGTTTACACATACGAGGAATTTGCTTTGTGGTGTATACAGAGACACAGAAAGAAGAACACATAGCTAAACAGGTCTGACAGTTTGTGTTGTCATCATTCATCCGTTTCCATTGCACATTTTGATACATGTCGCCTCAATTCATTTACTATAAAAAGATGAAACTGGGAAAATAAGCTTGGAGAAAAAATACAAGGTCATGATATAGATCTCCCCAAACTTTTTAACTACTGAAAATGCCCGATTACACTGGCTGACGTGGATAAACTGCAGAACTTTTAAATGAGCAGATTTCATAAAGGAAAATTAAATACTCTCATTTCAGGATTTAAAGAATAAGTATGGACTTAAAGACACCAAATATTTAAAATATTTGCAGTTAAAACATTGGATTACAGAAAATTTGGACCTTGAAAACTAAATAAAAGAGAAAACATAACTGGGCGGTGTATATAATATCCGTAACAATGCTGAGAAGAAGACTTGAATGGCCTGCCGGAACAAACGAGGTTCATTGGAGGATCAAAAAAGAGAAATTACATGTTCCCAGAGAAGTGCAGTTTGCCATGTGTCTGCGGTCGAGAGACAGTGCATGCTGGTAGCCTTTTGAACATTGTGATTTGCTGCAGACTGCCTGGACAAATGATGACCTTAAAACTGTGAGAGACCTGGGGCAGAACGCTGTGAGGACACAGGGTTCAAGCTCACTTTTCTGCTGCATTCACTGTATGTCAGCCAACAGAATGGCGTCAGCTGAATGTCAACAATGTGAAATGTAAATGTAACCTCAAATAACATTTTTTCTTTCACTTTGTGTCACTGTGCCCCTCTTCATGTTCTTTGTCACCACCCAGCATGTCAGCCTCCGCCTTACCTTCTTCTTTACACCCGTCCCTCCCCGCCTCCTCCTTCCCTCCTCATTCTGGTATAACAACAGAAAGCGAGTCAGAGGCAGTGACAGGTGACGCTTTGGATAAAAGTCCCTGACTCCAGCGGCTGTCACTGCAGTCAGCAGAGAAATGAAAGAACCAAAGGAAGAAGGTTTGGTTGGAGGGATGTGGAGGGAGCTTAGAAGGGAGCGGAGGTGGAGATGAGAACTGAAGTCAGGGAGTGTCGCCCGGGGTTTGGAGCCTCTAATTGACTGCAGTGGGTTGACGTAGGCTCTTTGTGACTGTCACTTCCAACACACACACATATACATGTACTGTACACGGTTGTATTCTGTAGTTGTGAGGACCTTGTGTCACTTTCACTACTGCCAACTATAACATCTCTCCTAACACGCAGGCCTTCCCCCTAACCAATCACAGTCAGTGGTAGTGTTTTCAGGGGTTGATGCAAACAATTCCAATGTTCACCAATTGGAAATGCTTTCATTATGACTATGACTAAAGGTCACATCATATTTTCTTTCATGTGAGAGCTTCTTTAAGCCACTTGTGGACAGCTCAACGAACTCTGAATGGAAGTCTGAAACAAGTGATCACCTTATAAAGATATGGAGAGCATGATAGCTGTTGCCTTTTCGCACATTAAGCTGATAGCCTAACTGTTCACATGGCTAGAACCTACTACTTTTCTTTCAGATTCAGATTTTTTTTGCTGAAAACTAGAAGACATGATGACATAATGCACAATTTTAGTTTATGTTTTTATTCTTTAATATGGGTTATACTAAATAATACAATTCTACAGAAATATTCAAATAGAAATCAATCACGTAACCCATTGGTCTGAAGTCATAATCTGTGGTAACGTGTGAAGAGCATGCAGTGCAGCCGTTGGGTGGGACTGGACTGCATGTCTGATAGGGGCGGGGGAAATAATCGATACAGCATAGTTTTGCGATACTTTGCGTGGCGATATTGTATCGATACACGGACGCCAAGTATCGTTCTTTTATTTTTGTAAATCCAAATTAAAATTTCTGGTAAGAATTGCTTTTTCAATCCAGTAGATCAGGGGTCCCCAACTTATTTGGGACTGAGAACTACTTCAAGGGTGGCCTACGGAGTAATATGAAGGGTTACTTGTTTGATATAAACTTCCTGAATAACATATTTGCACGGTTTACCTTTAATGGTAATATCATTACTAATCATAATAAATATTCATATATGTGCAAAGACTGTCTGATCACATGTTAATTATTGCTCACAATATTAACAATGATTTACCATGGTAGGAAACACAGATATATGTAAACATTATTTAGTTATGTTCTCAATCTATTTCAACATTTGAAAGTCAGAGTTATCACATCTCTGATATTTTTGTAAATATCTTTGACAGTTTTGTATGAATGAGCATTTTGTTCTAAATCACACCTGTTATATTTTTGTACAAAGTATCACTTCTGTAACATCTTTTATAAATCATTAACTGTCACATCTTCAAATCATATCCCGTTTGTACTAACCACTAACTTTATAACATTTTTGAACAAATTATGAACTCTGTCCCATGTCTGTACAAATTATAATATGTTATATATAATATGATGTAAAGTTTAAAAAAGAACATTAACTCTTTCATATTTTTGAATGAATGTCACATGTGTATTAATCCTTAAATCTGAAGGCAAGGCAAGTTTATTTATATAGCACCTTTCAACACAAGGCAATTCAAAGTGCTTTAAAAACCTGAAAGACATTAAGAGCATTAAGAAATAGTGCAGTTTAAACACATTATACAAAGGCATTTAAAAACAGTCATTTAAGAGCAAAGATAATGAAATAAACACAACAGGTAATACATGAATAAAGTCACAGTGCAGAATAAAAGTTACAGTACAATGTTAGATCAGACAGTTCAATTAAAAGCAGCGGCAAAAAGAAATGTTTTCAGCCTGGATTTAAAAGTAGTAAGAGTAGCAGCGGACCTGCAGAGTTCTGGGAGTTTGTTCCAGATATTTGGAGCATAATAACTGAACGCTGCTTCTCCTTGTTTAGTTCTTAGTCTGGAGACAGAAAGTTGACCCGTCCCAGAAGACCTGAGAGTTCTGGATGGTTCATAATGTAGCAGGAGATCAGAAATGTGTTTTGGGCCTAAACCATTCAATGCTTTATAAACCAGCAGCAGAACTTTGAAATCAGTTCTGTGACAGACAGGAAGCCAGTGTAAAGACTTCAGAACTGCAGTGATGTGATCCACTCTCTCAGTGTAAAGACTTCAGAACTGGAGACCTCAGAACTGGAGTGATGTGATCCACTCTCTCAGTGTAAAGACCTCAGAACTGGAGTGATGTGATCCACTCTCTGCGTAAAGACTTCAGAACTGGACTGATGTGATCCACTCTCTCTGTGTAAAGACTTCAGAACTGGAGTGATGTGATCCACTCTCTGCGTAAAGACTTCAGAACTGGAGTGATGTGATCCACTCTCTCTGTGTAAAGACTTCAGAACTGGAGTGATGTGATCCACTCTCTCTGTGTAAAGACTTCAGAACTGGAGTGATGTGATCCACTCTCTGTGTAAAGACTTCAGAACTGGAGTGATGTGATCCACTCTCTCTGTGTAAAGACTTCAGAACTGGAGTGATGTGATCCACTCTCTGCGTAAAGACTTCAGAACTGGAGTGATGTGATCCACTCTCTGCGTAAAGACTTCAGAACTGGAGTGATGTGATCCACTCTCTGTGTAAAGACTTCAGAACTGGACTGATGTGATCCACTCTCTCTGTGTAAAGACTTCAGAACTGGACTGATGTGATCCACTCTCTCTGTGTAAAGACTTCAGAACTGGAGTGATGTGATCCACTCTCTCTGTGTAAAGACTTCAGAACTGGAGTGATGTGATCCACTCTCTGTGTAAAGACTTCAGAACTGGAGTGATGTGATCCACTCTCTGCGTAAAGACTTCAGAACTGGACTGATGTGATCCACTCTCTCTGTGTAAAGACTTCAGAACTGGACTGATGTGATCCACTCTCTCAGTGTAAAGACTTCAGAACTGGACTGATGTGATCCACTCTCTGCGTAAAGACTTCAGAACTGGAGTGATGTGATCCACTCTCTGTGTAAAGACTTCAGAACTGGACTGATGTGATCCACTCTCTCTGAGTAAAGACTTCAGAACTGGACTGATGTGATCCACTCTCTCTGTGTAAAGACTTCAGAACTGGAGTGATGTGATCCACTCTCTCTGTGTAAAGACTTCAGAACTGGAGTGATGTGATCCACTCTCTGTGTAAAGACTTCAGAACTGGAGTGATGTGATCCACTCTCTGTGTAAAGACTTCAGAACTGGAGTGATGTGATCCACTCTCTCAGTGTAAAGACTTCAGAACTGGAGTGATGTGATCCACTCTCTGTGTAAAGACTTCAGAACTGGACTGATGTGATCCACTCTCTGTTCACTCTCTGTAAGTAACTGAAGCATTTTTAACAAAACAACACATCTGTTGCACTTTTTGAAAAAAATATTTTTCACCTTTTTGTACAATATTTGAGTTTACCGTTGCCATGGTGTTTCACTGATAGCATCTGTCATCTCTTTCTTTGCCTGTAAATGTCTGTTACTGGGAAGTCTGGCATTGCATGCTGTCCACTAGTGTACTGTAATCTGGGGTATAATTTGACACTGCAACTGTGAGTGAGTCTTGTAGATGTGCATCAGTAAGGCGTGTTCTGTGTTTGTTCTTGATGAAGTTCATGTCAGAAAAGGCTGTTTCACACAGATAGGTGGAACCAAAAAGGCAGGCAACGCTTTTTTTCTCTGCGCTTATCATGTCAGCAACAGTCTTGCCTTTACCTTGCAGTTCACAGTTCAAATGGTTCAGTTTCCCAGTGATGTCTGTTAAAAATGCAAGGTCAAGTATCCACTCAGTGTCTTCAAGCAGTGAGGTGTCTTTCCCTTTGGATTGCAAGAACACTTTGATTTCACCCAAAAGTGGCAAAAAAAAAACGCTGCAAAGCTCTCCCCCTGCTGAGCCATCAAATTTCTGTCTGTAATAACAGGTCACCATATTCAGCTGACAGCTTGTCCAACAGCACTTTGAATGTCCTGTGTTGTTTGGCTTTGGAGCGGATGCCATTTATGATCTTCACGGCAGGGGTCATCACATGATCAGAGCCGGTCACGTTTGCACATAGTGCCTGCTGGTGAATGATGCAGCGGTAATGTAGAAATTCCGGGAAGTCTGTGTCACCTTTGCATTGCGCAATGAAGCCTGCATGTCGGCCCGTCATGGCGGGAGCCCCGTCTGTAGTCACCGACACCAGCTTTTCTAATGGTACCTTTTTCTCTACGAAGAACCTCTTCACCGCGATGTAAATGTCAACTCCCCTCGTTGTTGTCTTCAGTGGCAGTAGTATCAGGAGTTCTGCTTTTGTGGAGAAATACTCAAACACCATTCGGATAAATATCATCAGCTGCGATGTACCTCTTCTGTCCACTGACTCTTCGCACTGGATGCTAAACCACCGGCACTTAGCCAGATCCCGGTCCAGCTGCTCTGTCAAGTCCCCAGACATAGCAGACACTCTTCTAACCATCGTACTTGCACCCAGTTGGACATCGGAGAGAGTGGAGATGACATCGGAACCATTCTTCCCATCTTTGAAAACAGTGTTCGCAATAAGCATCATTACACCTTTCAAGACCTCTCCGTCCGAAAAGGATTTCTTGTTCTTTATTAAAAAATGTGCAGCTCTAAATGAAGCTTCCGTTGCTTTTTGTGAGTCTTTCACCGGCCTTGTGAAATAAGACTGCTGCTTGCCCAAAGCTGGCTTTAACTCACAGGCTTTTTCTGCACGTAGTGAGCTGCCAGATGGGTAGTTGGCATGGTAGCTTTTGTGACACGTACTGAAGTGTCTCTCCACATTGTGCCGCTTTGCCGTCGCCACAGTCGCCCCGCAAATGAGATATACGCACTTTTCTTTAACTGTTGTAAAAAAATAATTCTTCCTCCCAATCATTGTGAAAAAAGTCATTTCGCTTTCGCTTTTCTGCCATGTTTAGGGTAAAAACCGCACCTAGCGCCCCATCGTAGCTACTCCCGCTAGCTTGTCTCAGCGAAATAGAGATTTGGCTTGCACGTGAAATTGAACTCTCGCCCCAGACAGGGTCAGAGTTAATATATACATATAACCTTTTTTTTTTAAATTATTGTATGTTAAATATTGTCATTTTAAAATTAAATGAAATGCAAGTGTTGTTGATTCAAAAAGAGCAGCAACACAATTAAATACAAATTTTAGATGGGGCTCCATGGTGACTAGCAGTGTTGTAGTACTCGAGTCCGGTCTTGGTCTCGAGACCACTTTTTCACTTACTCGGTCTTGTCTCGGAATTGAAAGCAATTTTACCCGGTCTTGATTCGGTTTCGGACTAGAGCTGTATGGGTTGGACTCGTACTTTCGAGGGAGACCTCAAGACCGTTTTTTTTCCATCACATAACATGATAGACCGTTTCATTTTTCATACTTTTTTAATGAATTATACATATTAATTATACATATTCATAAAACAAATTATAATGAATCCATTGACTCACATTGTATTGAGTGATCCCAGAGTGCCACGCTCCTGTGAATTCGTTTGTCCAACCAGAGATATTTTTTCAACATTCTGGTCCTCAGTGCCAAGATGAGTGAGCAATCAGCGGTCATCAAATTTGCTTTCTTAAACCACAAAAATTATATTTGCAGAAGTTCTAGGAAGAAACACAGCTTAGAATGCAAATTCTGTAATATAATAATTACTGAGACGTCTGGCACCACATACAATTTCCACCGGCACGTCCAAAGGAAACACCCTGAGAGGTACGTGAAGCTAGACTTGTTACGTCACGTTAATGTTAACTGTTAACTGTTAGCTAGCTGACGTTAATGTTGTTAGCTGTTTCCAAGTAGTTGGCTTTGTGACATTTGATTCAGCATTAGCTTGTCTTTTCCCTCAATGCCATGATAAACTAGATGACCGTTGGCTGGCTATCGCTAACAGTGAGCAATGGTTGGCCAGGAGGAGTGAAACGGGAGAGAGATTAACGTTAGAGGGCGAGGCGACAGACACATGAATCCTGGATTGAACAACGTTAGAACTAAAGGGCTAAAATACGCGATTACTTGTGTTCTACTGAGCAAAGTCCTCGCAGCATTTTTTTTTCCCCTCTTAAATTTAAGGTGCAACCTGCATTTACTGGTGGTTTAAGTTATATCTATCTCAGGAAATGTGTTTCTTTTGTAAATGATGTAGCTAAGCTATGCAACAGATGCCACTGATGGAGCTGACGAGCTAGCTAACGTTAATGTAATGTTAGCTGAGCAAGGCACAACACAGCTTAGCAACACAGAACACTTTTCAATTGGGAACAAAGATCAGACGTTTTCAATGTGCACAACCACAATGCATCTTGATGAACTTGCAGTAAGGACAGGGTGTAGTGGGGTCCTTTGCTAGTTATTATTAGCATTGAAGCAGGAGGTTTGTTCCCCCCCACAGTTAACGTTACAGTTACTAGCTCATGGTACTTTGCTGAGCTGAAAATGGCACGAGTTATATATTTCCTCACATAACTCAGCAACTAGGCCTGCATGTCTCATGATAATGATTCTCAAATTTGTGTTATTAAAAATCTTACCCTGTGCATTCAAGTAGGCTACAACAGTATTTTAGTTAATTAAAGTGTGAGTGAAAGCGTTTTTCATGCCAATTTCCTATTTATATCCCTGATCTTGAAAATTGACTTTTTTTTGTAGGTCTCGGTCTCAACTCGGTCTCGACCCTCCAAAGACTCGGTCTTGACTCGGTCTCGACCACCCCAAAGTCCCAAAGTCTTGGTCTTGACTCGGACTCGACACTTTAAGGTTTTGGTCTTGACTCGGACTCGATATAGGTGGTCTCGTCCCCATCACTGGTGACTAGTGCTATTTTTAGAACATGCGCTGCGGGTGACTCACATGGCCCATCAGGCAACCAAGTGCCCGCGGGCACCGGGTTGGCTACCCCTGCACTACATGATGCTGAGCTTTCTCTTGTGTGGTCATGGCCATGGGTAAAGTCAGTGGGATTGGTAGGAAGTTAGTCAAAACAAAGATGGAGTCAGCGGAGAAAGAAATCAGAAATGCGCCATATTGCAATATATCGTATCACAATATTTAGCATATCGTAGAATTGCAACACTATCGTGTCGTGGCTTGGGTATCGCGATAGTATTCATATCGTGGGGACCCTGGTGATTCCCATCCCTAATATATGATGAAGCAACTTAGTTCCCATCACTTACACAGATATGCATATTTTCCACAAAAATGAATGACCAAAAAACCCTCCTCGATGCAACTGGGGTAGTAGGTGGAGAATACAGGTATTATTAGTCATGTTACTTTTACATGTTGCTGTAGAATTGACTTAGTAACATTTATTTTTGATTCAATTTGATAATAGATAAAAAGATTTTGAAAATTATGTTTGAGGGAAACTATTTTTGACAAATACTTGTATATTCACATTCCTCAGAAGTCCATGTCTGGGGGTCAGGGAGGAGTGGTAGGCCAAACACACAGGACTTGAGCCAGAGTGCTGGGTAGAGAGGTGTGTTGACTCTAATGCCAGAGTTTTTCTGCAATATGAAGGTGGCTTTCAACCTGGACAGTTCAAAACATGGCATTTAATGATGCAGACCTCACCTGCTCTGCACCAGAGTTCAGAGAGTTAAAATCATAAAAAGTGTCCTTCGTTAAATAGTTCCTTTAAATATAGCAGGAGTGTAGTCAATCTGGTACAGATTCTCAGCTAAAACATACATTATTGCTTCCAAAAAACTGTGACAGCATGGTAGGTGGCACAGCAGAAAGTTTTATCATTAATCTGAACAATATTCCTGTCTTATATCATTGCTATCTCAAAGGAGGGTACATTGTAGCCTATATTTGTTTTTTTATTTGTTCTTTCCTCCATTTAGTTGTGTGTATTTAGTTTCATATTAATTATATATGCCTGAAGTGTTCTGTGGTCATTTGCCTACCATGGCTCTATATGAACCTCTTATACATTTACATCTGGCATACTAAAGAATAGTTCACTAAATTATTCATCAGTACAAAGTTTAATTTCATATGGAATGCAGTATAAAATGATTTACTATCTGTCATTAATAAAAAGATAAATTCAATCAATACATTTTATTTTCTTTATAATGTTGTTTGGTGCAGTTTTAACTAAAACTAAATGAACAGGAGGCACTGAATGAATCCAGAGGTTAATTCAATATATTACTTAAAATGACTAACTATTGGTTTGCAGTACAAGAGTCAAATCAATCATCAAATGCCCCCTTTTATGAAAACGAGCACAGACCTGGAGGAAGAATGCCTGGGTTAACCATGACAGATGATAACCACAGAAGAAGAAGGTCTGGGTTAATAGAGACAGCTGAACTTCATGTTACCCGTTATCTCTGGTTAGCGGTTTCAGTTTTATCAAGGTTGAAAGAACCCTGGCTCTGTTCAACTTGCCTCCAAGTACAACCTCCAGTGTGCTGTGGGAAACCAAAAGTCATTTTTGACATGTTTTAATTTGCCCCCACTATAAATAACAAACGTACTTATTGTATTTCTGTAGGAGACAGGGTTTACCTATGATCAAGTCCACATATAATCACTTGCACACACATGATGGCTGTGTCTTGTATTTATGCCAACAAATGATACTCTTTCCTTCTCACCACTCTCCGGACACACATACACACACACACACACACACACACACACACACACACACACACACACACACACACACACACACACACACACACACACAAACACACACACACACACACACACACACACACACACACACACACACACACACACACACACACACACACACACACACACACACACACAAACACACACAGCTACTGTAACTCCAGGAAACTGGTGACAGATGTACCCAAAGGGCTTTTTCAAAACCTTTTATCATGCCAAAGTTCCTCTGGGACTCATTTAGAGGGCATGCTCTGATAGAAACATGTTGATAATGGCCGCGGCACATATAGGAGAGGGGACGGGGGGCTGCTCGGATGACTGGATGAATAGATGGCCTGATGGATGGAACGTCTGAGTGGTGAGGGAGGACAGAGGGGGCACTGCTGAGATCCCAAGAGGTCTGTCAAGAGCTCAAGACCAGATGGCTTTAGACACACACACACACACACACACACACACACACACACACACACACACACACACACACACACACACACACACACACACACACACACACACACACAAACATATGCTGAGTTTTTATAGGATTATCAAAAAGTAACACAACTAGGTCAGAAAGATGTGGCAGATTGAATTAAATTCAACTATAAATCGACGCAGATCATTGATCTCCATTGACATTTTTTAATAGGTTGCCTGTCTGACCATCATAATTGGGCTTCTTGTAGATAAAAAAAAAGCTCAGTTATCTCAATTTTTGTATGTGATTGCCAAAAACTTCAGAATCTGTCCCCCAAAAGTGAGTGGGTCATAATTTCGCCAGGAAGTGACTTAGGTGTTACTCTAACCTATGGCAGAATCCAGATATGTTAGAGAAGTTCTGTTACGGTATTTTATTCAGACCTAGCCCAGTGGAGCTCTTTTGCTCTGCAGACGACTACAAAAGGTGTCAGTTTGATGTAGAGGAACATGATGGCCAGGGAAGGGAGGTCAAAAAAGAAACAAGCATGCTGTAATTCATGTTCCATGTTATAAAAAAATAATGATCTCTTGTTTCATGAAGTCTTTTTTATGAAGATTAAAATTGATGCTAGGGTAGCTTTAACCATCAGCAGTGTGCAGCACGTTGTTATAGGCAAAGCTACCATGGAAATTACTTTCATTAATTACTGAAATATGTCACATCGCAGTATTACAGTTAACAGTAAGGGTTCTATCAGTTGAAGTAAATGACAATTTACTCCGAATAATGAAAAACCAACCATTGATCCAAAAATGCAGAAATACTCTCCCTGCCAAAACACAGAAGCACACAGCGGAGCCCTTGTCCATCCCACTCTGTCTCTGATTGGCTGGTACCCCTTGCCTTTGTTTGTTTGATTTGTTAGGTTGAGGCATGATGAGTGGGATTGGTTGGGTGGGCCAATCAGAGTAGGCTGGGTTGTTCCTCCACTGTTGTCCTTCTTCATATTATTGCCATCCAAACATTTTCTACTTCCTCTAACTTAAAAACCTTTGATTCTGGCTGTACATCTACCTGGAAGGAAACACCTCTGCTGACTGACATCAGTTTAATGTCGGACAAATATCTGATAACGGGAAATCACTCGCATATCTTCTGGGACTTTCCAGTACTGCAGGGATTTTAGCAAGATGAAAAAAAGCTATTGAATAAACATGAAAATTGCCATCTGAAGAAATGAAGTTATGTTGTTTAATATGGAAGAGCCTCGTTAAATATGAGGTCCACAACAAATGTCACAATGGAGCACATGAGATACTGCTGATGAACACGGAGCTGAGAGAGGGTCTCCTGTAATGCTGTACCTGACTGTTTAAATGCCAGAGGGCAACAGGTGTACATGGAAGATGAAAAAAAACGAAAAAACGAAAAGCCCTCTGTGAAGGTGTCACATTATATGGTACTAACATTAGATTACATTAGATTTACAGTAATTCATTGAACTTAATTTTGGACGTTTTTTGTCCCTGCAGCATTTAAACAAAGCACACTAAAATTAAAATAAATATTAACAGTCAAGATGTAGAAAAAGTAGAAGGATATGCAGTTGATCAAGAGTATAGAATAGAACATCTAAATAAAGTGAAATAAATAGTCTAATTGTATAATCTTACCCGTGGGAATAGGAAAAAAAATCTGCTGCTCTGCTTCACACTTCCAAGAAATATTCCTGATAAATAAATCAGTGCGCACCCGCTGATACAAGCGCATGGTTTCTCTCTCACACACACACACACACACACACACACACACACACACACACACACACACACACACACACACACACACACACACACACACACACACACACACACACACACACACACACACACACACACACACACACACACACAAAATGCAAACATGCAAAAGACACTGTCAACTTCCTGGTTCTGTGGCCCTCTGGACTGATTTCACTCTCATGCATAATGCATTAGCTAAATGCTTAAGTTGAATTATTAGGATATTTTATTCAGCGAGGGCCCGCGCTGCCTCTTCTCTCACTGTTAAGGATGGCTGCTTCTGAGGTCGAGGCGCCGAAGCACTCGGGCACTGTGGAACATGATTTGGATTAATTAGTAATGGTGAGTGTAAGGTGCAGGAGATGTAGCATTAAAGCAGACAGGCTGAGGGCCACGGTGCTTAAAGCTGCTTCCTCTTATCTGCCACAGCAGAGAGCATGCCAGGGTCCATGGTTTAATCCTCAGGTCAGCGGACCCCCGCACCACAGCTCAGCCTCATGTCTCTTCAGAGACACCATACAAGCCACATTTCATCAGACATATACAGCTACTTCAGAGACTCTCATCAAGGATTTGAAGCACTCTACATTTTTAAATGACCTTTCTTGTCATCTATCCTTGGTGTCAAGGGAGCTTTAATATGACTTAGGCCCACTTCCAGACCGCTCATACCCACTCCATGACGTAGAGAACGATGTAAATACAGGGGCAAGATTCGGGACAAAATCCCCTCTCTCCGGCAGAAACAGGACATGCCGTTTTCGTAACAACAGTTTCGAATCAGCCGCACCAGGCCAAAAAAGACAAAATAAGATGTCAAATAAAATTTCAAATCCCTCACTGACATTTTCTTGTTTTTAAACCTTTTTTTCTTTTTTAAATCTGAGGTTCATAGGCTGCTTGGTCTATAAAACAGTCGCTTTAAATATACAACACTTTATATTCAAGTGCAAATGTTTACCATACTACACTAGACATGAGTATACAGTATGAAGTAAAAACAAAATATAAGGTAACAATGAAGTTAACTGTATGAGGATATTTAATGTGCATATTGTTTTCCGCAGTTTACCAGCAGCCTAAATGTTTGCAGTGAAGTCAGGATCAATGCAGACTCGCTGTCGGAGGGCTTGATAACACCCTCTCCTCCAGAATGATCAATATGCTACCAATCAACCAAATACCATCATGGCTGTGGTGTGATGGCTCAGTTTAGTGTGTGTGTGTGTGTGTGTGTGTGTGTGTGTGTGTGTGTGTGTGTGTGTGTGTTTCACTGACTGAAACCCCTTAGGGGCCTGTATGTCAGGCACTCTCATTGCACAATTTGGTACAATTAGTGCATTAGCATGCAGTCTGACCACACCTGACACACAATCTGTTGCATCTAAGAACCTGGGAACACTGTGTGTGTGTGTGTGTGTGTGTGTGTGTGTGTGTGTGTGTGTGTGTGTGTGTGTGTGTGTGTGTGTGTGTGTGTGTGTGCGTGCATGCGTGCGTGCGTGCGTGCGCGTGTGTGCGTGTAGCAGTCGTAGGTTCAACAGATGGTCGGATCAGTGTTGCATATGCTCTGTGCCTGCTCCTCCAGTAGCGACAATTGAAACCCATGACTCCATTTAGAACTTCCTTTACATCACAGTGACTCTGCCTACCTGGGGGCATCCGATTTCTTCTTCAGCATATGCAGCACAAGCGTAGTTTTGCCTCTTTTAAATCATACTAATAATCATCTCTTCTGCAGGGTATTGTTGCCAGACTGCATATTAGAACCAGATTTCACACGCAGGAAACCGTTGTATTTGTCAGGACTGCTGCAGCTGCTCTGTGTTGCTGGGGGCCACGTGACCCTGCTGGATCCAGGAATGACCGACACATCACGGCAGACATGATACAGGTAAACTTTCGGATATAGGGAAATTTATTTAAATAATAACGTTTAATCCGCATTTATCTAAATAAAGGTACGCAGTCGTTTGTACATCCATCCATCCGTCCATCCATCTTCTCACGCTTATCTGTCAGGGTCGCGGAGGTAACAGCTCCAGCAGAGAGCCCCAAACTTCTCTTTCCCTGGCCACATCAGCCAGCTCTGACCCGGGGATTCCGAGGCGCTCCCAGGCCAGCGAAGAGATACAATCCCTCCACCTGGTCCTAGGTCTACCCCTCGGTCTCTTCCCAGCTGGACGTTCCTGGAACACCTCCCTAGGGAGGCGCCCAGGTGGCATCCTCACTAGGTGCCCGAACCACCTCAACTGGCTCCTTTTAACGCGAAGGAGCAGCGGTTCTACTCCGAGTCCCTCCCGGATGACTGAACTTCTCACCTTATCCCTAAGGGAGATGCCAGCCACCTTGCGGAGAAATCCCATTTCGGCCGCTTGTATCCGCGATGTCGTTCTTTCGGTCATGACCCATCCTTCATGACCATAGGTGAGGGTAGGAACGAAAATGGCCCGGTAGACAGAGAGCTTTGCCTTCTGGCTCAGCTCTCTTTTCGGTGCGGTAAAGCGACTTGGCTTCCCAGGTCTGTCCAGAGGCTTCCCCTGCCACTCGACCCAACTCACCACCAGATGGTGATCAGTTGACAACTCCGCCCCTCTCTTCACCCGAGTGTCCAAAACATGCGGCCTCAGGTCCGATGATACGATAACAAAATCGATCATGGACCTTCTGCCTAGGGTGCTCTGGTACCACGTACACTTATGAGCATCCTTATGTTCGAACATTTGTTAGGGCCAATCCATGACTAGCACAGAAGTCCAGTAACAAACCACCACTCCGGTTCAGATTGGGGGGGCGCCGTTCCTCCCAATCACGCCCCTCCAAGTGTCTCCATCATTGCACACGTGTGCGTTGAAGTCTCCCAGCAAGACTAAGGAGTCCCCTTCGGGAGCCCAATACAGGACTTCTTTCAGGGTCTCCAAGAAGGCCGAATACTCTGAACTGCTGTTTCCCGTAGGTGGTAGGCCCGCGAGACGGAGAAGCGGAGGTGTTGCCCACGTTGCTTTTTCGGGCTGTGCCCGGCCGGGCTCCATGGCAAGCCCGGCCACCAGACGCTCGCCTCCGGGTTGGGTATCCTCACTTTCATGTGTGTTTGTCATGAGGTCTTTTGAACCAATCTTAGTCTGGCCCCTTATCTGAGACCAATTTGCCATGGGAGACCCTCCCAGGGACACAAAGTTCCAGACAACACAGCCCCCAGCTTCATCGGGGCACACAAACCTCTCCACCACGATAACGTGTTGGTTCTCATTTGTACAGTTAAATTATATTCTAATTCAAATTAATACATTTAAAAGAACAAAAAATGAATTCAATAAATACAACAGAATGAAACAAAATAAAGCAGAAGCTGTGTAACAATGTGAGAAAACTTCTTGGGCTCTGCCTTAAATACTGCACATTCTATCTCACTGTGCTTCAGGGGTTTAGGGTATGCTAACTTGTAAACGACATTCTTATATGCAATTTATATATATCTCATTACAAATGTCATTCAAATTGTAAATGTATCATCTGAGCATCAGTACTTTTTAAGACAGTAAAATAATCATACTTCTAAAGTTATTTAATCAAGAATAATGAGTTAATATTAAATATATCAAACTAACAACAATAAACGGTCAGAGGTTTTATACATTTTTAGCAAAAAGTCCATTGTAATGACTGGAGCTTAGCTTCACTACCTTTACCATAAAGCGTCCAATCAACCTTTTGGTAAAGCATGTTTCAAAAAAATTATTAGAGCTTTTTTAGTCTTTCTTTTCTCATATGAAGTTACACAATTATGATCAGTGAGTCCTCAAACACTATATTATGTTATCTTACCTTTGAAAATCCCACCAAACAGAGGCCTCCTGTCAGCAGAGATTTGGTTGTTGCTAACTTTCTGTGTTCAGGCTAACGTGCTATCTGTGCTATTGAAGAACACAGTGACATCTAGTGGACTCTTTCAGCATAACCGAGCGGTAGAGACTGCTGACAGGTGGAATTAAGTAAAACACATTTTCCAATAAGATATAGTGACTCAAAGTGTGCTCTACCATAGGCTCACGCACAAGGTTAAAGGGAGTCATATTAGGTGCCTTAAAGCCAAACTTGTGATAACAAGCTTCAGCTCTCACTGCTGCACGCTTCCGACTCCACCTGCAGGTAGATCACAGATTTCCTGTCGGCCTGGAAGGCTGGGGAAACACGTCTCTGACCCCCGGGCGATCAGTACTGGCTCCCCTCGAGGCTGCATTCTCTTCCCTCTGCTCTTCTCCCTCTACACCAGTGTTTCTCAAACTTTTTCAGACCAAGGACCACTTAACCAATAAAAAAATACTCACGGACCACCTAACTCCCCCAATATCCCAAAACAAGATTCAAGATTCAAGAAGCTTTATTAATCCCGAGGGAAATTGAGGTGCAACAGTTCAATACAAAGAAGGAAGGAGAAATATACACTAAATTTAACTAAATATACACCAAATATAACTTAATATAAACTAGAATAAATACAATAGGCCTGCTTACTACTCTAACAGTATATTACAAATTACAGCCTAATAATAACAGCTTTATGTGACCTTCTCTATATCGCTCGTTCACACATTAAATCAACAATACAAATACAACTACGGATTCTACAAGCATTTCGTTCACATGCGATTTAAACGGTAAATGCTGATAGATTTTACACATCATATGAAACATAGACTACATTTATTACTGAGTTTATGTCCGAGCGAACAGAGAGATACGCAAAATGCACCGCATTTAGTACGACACAAACTTCCGCTGTGTATTTTCAAAAATAAAATACAGTAAAACTATGGTTGCAGGCCCAAGTTTAACAAGAATTTAACAATAAACACAAGGTAATTATTTACACTGTTACATTTACAAATAGCATTGTTTACTCACTCATACACTGCGTGTCTCTGTTGCTACCTAATGGGAGGAATGGTGCTGCTTGTGCTGAGACATCAGTGAAACAATGTCTGGATCCAAACTGGAGAGTTTTAGTCTCATATCACAGTCCACATTGATCCTGTTACGCTGCTTTGTTTTCAGACCAACAAGTGTAGAAAAACCAACTTCACAGTTGTAGGTGGTTGGAAACGGCATCAACAGTTTCAGAGCAGCGTCAGCCAGCTCTGGGTGCTCAGGCTGGACGTGGACCCAAAAGTCCGTCAAGCTTTTCTCTCTGAAAGTCGTCCTCAGTGTCCCATCAGATGCGATGTCCACAAGGCTGTCAACCTGTCTTGATGGGAGCTTGGAACTGACGTGTTCGATGTGCGTTTTGTCCCCAAATGGATTCCTGATCCACTCATAGCCTGCATCTAGTTCTGGGAAATATCTTCCCAGCTGAAAGTGAAGGCCTTGCAGATGTTGCTTGAAGGCTGCAACTGTGCCGCCGTCCAGCTCTTCATCTGCAGCGAGGAGAAAATCCACAAGCGTCGGAAAACAGTCAAACTCCTGGCGATCCAGACGGACACACCACAATTCCATCTTGAGGCGTGCGGCTTTAATTGTGTCCTGCACATTGAAGGCGGTGACGGCTTTTCCCTGCAGCGCTAAGTTCAAAGCATTGAGTGCGCTAAAGACATCGGCCAGGTATGCCAATTTTGAGAGCCACTGGAAATCATGCAGTCTGTCATACAGTTCATCAGTATGATGCAAGAATAACATCACCTCATCGCGCAGTTCAAATGGATGAGACGGATGAGAACTTTCCCACGCGACAGCCAGCGAACTTCAGTATGGAAAAGCAGTTTTGTGTGTTCACTTCCCATTTCATCACACAGAGCTTTAAAAAGACGTGTGTTCAGTGCTTTGGTTTTTATTGTATTAACAATTTTCACAGACTCGTCCAGTACTGATTTGAGGCATGGTGGCATTTTTTCCACAGCCAGCTGTTCTCTGTGAATGCAACAGTGGGTTGCTGTGGCGCAAGGTGCAGTCCCTTGTGTTTCCCAGTCATTGCAGTTGCACCATATGTGCAAATACCAACACATCGTGTCCAGTCGATATTATTCTGCAGGATGAAATCGTTGACTGAGTCAAAAATGGCTTCCCCTGTGGTGTTGGTCGGCAGGGAACGACAAAACAGAAATTCATCCTGCACACCGCCATCATAAATGTACCTTACAAAACACAGCAGATTGGCCTCATTCACGATATCAGTTGACTCGTCCAGTTGCAGTGTGAAAAACTGACTTTGGCGTAAACATGTGATCAGCTGATCTTTCACATTTTCGGCCATGGCTGTTATTCGCCGCTGGACAGTATCATTGGAGAGGGGGACCCTGTTAATTTCGTCGCTTGCTTTCTCCACAAACAATACATTAGCCATAACCTTGGCAGCTGGTTTGACTAAATTCTCACCTATCGAATGAGGTTTCCCTGTTTTTGCGATGAGAAGGGATACCCTGCAGGGCCGGTTCTTCCTACAGGCCATCAAGGCGACCGCCTAGGGCGCCAAATTGGCGGGGGGGCGCCCCCTAGTGACGCCCTTAAGCACACATCTTTGGGTTTAACAACAAAGATTAAGGAATTTTTTTTTTTTTTTTAAAGCATGGGATATAAAACCCTCATTGAATTAAATGAACATGCCCCAGCCCATATTTCCATTTTTCTTCAGAACTGGAGTGATGTGATCCACTCTCTCTGTGTAAAGACTTCAAAACTGGAGTGATGTGGTCCACTCTCTTAGTCTCTGTTAGTGAGGACTCGAGCCGCAGTGTTCTGAATCAGCTGCAGCTTTCTAATGGATTTCTTAGCGAGACCTGTAAAGACACCGTTACAGTAGTCCAGTCTACTGAAGACAAAAGCAGATCCTGCTGTGACATTAGTCCTTTAATCGTAGATATGTTCTTCAGGTGATAGTAGGCGGACTCAGTAACTGTTTTAATGTGACTGTTGAAATTCAGAGTCCATGACTACACCAGGTTTCTGCTGTTAGCTGTTGTTCTGAACAGTGCTGACTGAAGCTCAGCATTGACTTTTTGTCGTTCCTCCTTTGTTCCAAAAATAATTACCCCAGTCGTGTCTTTGTTTAATTGGAGAAAGTTCTGACTCATCCAGTCATTGATCTGTTCAATGCACTTACTCAGTGTTTGAATTGGAGCATAGTCTCCTAGTGAAATGGTAATGTAAATGAGTGTATCATCTGCATAGCTATGGCAACTTGTTTTGTTGCTTTTCATTATTTTAGCCAGTGGTAGCATGTAGATGTTAAAGAGAAGAGGCCCCAAGATGGAGCCTTGAGGAACCCCACATGTCATATTTGTCAGCTCCGATGTGTAGCTGCCTATAGAAACAAAGTGTTTCCTGTCCTTTAAGTAGGACTCAAACCAATTTAGAACTGTTGCCGAAAGTCCCAACCAGTTTTCTAGTCGGTCTAGTAATATGTTGTGGTCAACAGTGTCAAATGCAGCGCTGAGATCTAATAATACTAACACTGAGATTCTGTCTGTGTTTAAGTGGATGTCATTGAAGAGAGCAGTCTCAGTGCTGTGGTGCGGTCCAAAGTCTGACTGGAACACATCAAAACTGTTATTTGCATCCAATAAATTACTCAGCTGTTTAAAAACTACTTTTCAATGATTTTACCTAGAAAAGGGAGGTTTGATATGGGCCTGTAATTATTCATTACTGAAGCATCCAGATTATTCTTTTTTAAGGGCGGTTTAATTACTGCAGTTTTCAGGGCCTGTGGAAATACACCTGAGTGAAGAGACCTGTTTACTATATGAAGTAGCTCTGAGGACATGCTATGAAAAACATTTTTTAAAAAGCTTGTAGCTATAATATCAAGGCAGCAGGAGGAGGACTTCAGATGTTGAATAATGTCATCCAGGTCTTTATCATTAATCTGATGGAATTGTGTCATGGTGTTTGAATTGATTTTGAGTGGACACAAGGACAACTCATTTGCTGTACCTGATACAGAAACACCGACTGCCTGTCTGATTTTCTGAATTTTGTCAGTGAGTAAGGAAGCAAATGCATTGCAGGCCCTGGTGGATTGAAATTCAGAGGCTACTGACACTGGGGGGTTTGTTAGTCTCTCAACGGTAGCAAACAAGGCACGTGAGTTGTTTGTGTTTTTGGCAATGATGTCAGAGAAGAAGGACTGTCGTGCCTTTTTAAATTCCAAATTATAAAAGCCAAGTCTTCCTTTATAGATTTCAAAATGACCTGGAGATTTGTTTTTCTCCACCTGCGTTCAGCTTTTCTAGACTCTTTTTTTTCTGTTCTCACGCTCATGGCCTTTCTCCATGGAGATATTTTCTTGCCACATACCTCCTTTACCTTAGTGGGAGCAATGGCATCTAAGACATTTTAAACTTTTGAATTAAAAAGATTGACTAGCTCATTTACTGTGATGTTAGCGAGGGCTAGTGTGGGAGAAAACTTCTGAACAAACGTTTCCCTTGTGTTTTCAGAGAAGTACCTTTTTGTGGTAATTTATTTTTGAACATTTGTGTGAACAGAAATAGAGCTCTCAAAGAAAACACAGGAATGATCAGAGAGTGCAACATCAGTCACCGCAACCTCAGAGATGTTCAGACCCTTTGAGATGATTAAGTCTAGAGTGTGCCCCTTGTTGTGCGCCGGGACCGTTTCATGCTGAGTCAGTCCGTAGTTATCAAGAACACAGAACAGTTCTTCAGCCCCTCTGTCCTCGGGCTTGTCAACATGGATGTTAAAATCACCAACAATGACTTGACGGTCAAAGTCAATACACATTATAGACAGCAGTTCAGCAAAGTCATCAAAAAAGCTTGCACAGTATCTGGGCTCAGAAAGCGGTTTGGGTGTTGAAGGGAGATTATCCTCAAAGGTGTTGATAAGGGGGTTCGGTGGCAGTGGAGACTCCTCCTTTTTTCTCATAGGTCTCCCATAATCACGACTCTCCTCAGGCAGGTGCAGTGATAGGTCTTCAAGGCTTTCTATGCACTTTGTTGTGTCTTTCTCCTATTTGATTCCTGTTGTTGCTTGTCCTTGGCATAGGGAGCAGATTGATGACACAGGCAGTTGAATATGTAAGAAATAAACAATTTTACTCCTGACTTGTTCAGACAAAGTCCATCTGCTTTAAAAAGATGTCTGCGATCCCAGAAAAAGTTAAAGTTGTCAATAAAATGGACAGAATGTTCAGTACAGGCAGTTGAGAGCCACGTGTTCAGTGCAAACAATCTGCTGAATCTCTCCACTCCTCTTGTGACTGGCGGTAGAGGGCCACTGATGAACACCTCAGCATTTAGAGAGCTAGCAGTTTTCCACAGACATTTAAAGTCTTCTTTCAGCCTTTCTGACTGTTGTTTCACAATATCATTTGTTCCAATGTGCAGAACCACATTTTTCACAGTCGGGTGTTCAGCCCAAATATGCAGGATCCAGTCAGAGACCATATCCTTGGGAAAACAGAGAACTTTGTTGTTGTTTAGACTTTTCAAATCTCTTACAGCAGAGTCGCCCACAATCAGAGTTTCGGCCTAGTCTATAGCTTTCCCTGTAGCCTTTTACTTTCCCAGTAACTTTTGCCCTGCTGTGTGAAGAAGACAGGTTATCCAGGTCATCAGAAAAATATCTTGGGTGCTGTGTCAGTGGAGCATATCTGTTCTGAAGTGGCACGCTTGGTTGTTTAGGAGGATTGTTTGTAGTCCTCTCTTTAGCAGCTGTCCACGGCTGATTCCTAGTATGAACTGGGGTTGAGGAAATGCTCTGCCTGGGTGATATCAATGCAGGCCAGCCGGTCGCACCACAGACCTCAGAGCGCTGGGCTCTGACGGTTATTTGTCCTCCCAAATCCCATGGAGATGATTTACTCTTAGGCTTTGAGTTCCAGGGAGGACTACCACTTGTAGATTTATCGCCCAGCACAAAGCCCTCCTGTTCCTGTGAATCCTTGTAGCTGCTAACTAGCTGTGAGTTAGCATGCCCTTGTCGATTCTTTTGGAAAACTGGTAGTGGTGTCATTCCCATATAGTCCATTCACTGCCACGTTAACTTCCAACCGTTGAATTTCAATTTCCAACACAGTGATCTTCTGTAGAAGTGTTTGGAAGTCATCTGCAGAGAGGGGAGGCATTTTGCTGCTAACTAGCTTAAGCTAAGTAGGCTAGCACGCCGTACCAGCAGTCTAGGCTTTAGCTGTTGCTAGACCACGCTATTATCAGACTGAGATGGTCGTAAAACTATTGAAATAGGGCCAAAGCCCTCTCTCAATTTACGAATAATAACTGTCCCAGTGATAACTTAATGTCCAAGAGCCGCTGCTCGAAGTTTTCAGAAAAGAAAAACAGGAACATCAGCATAAAAAAAGTAAACAAAAGCAGGAGCAAGCAGAAAAGCTTTTGTATACTGCCCTTACAGCGCGTATCCGTTGGCATAGCTGGACAGTTAGTTTAACATGTAAAAGTACCCCAATAATGACAAGGCTTGCTTTCTTATTGTTACTGAGTTCTTCTTTTACGCTTGTAAATAGACAAATACTCTACAAGACTCAAGCGTCACTGACACAAATACACTTTACATAACTTCTGTGCTCCTCCATGTGAGAATCTCTGTCGCAAAACAGAGAGCGCTCACTCTGCCACGCCCCCAGCGAACCAACAAACTAAGGAGCACTCCCTCTGAGCCAAAAAACATATATCATCTCTTTAAACATAGAAATAGGCAGCACACTCCCCGCTTGAGATAATAACATTAGATAACTACAGATACAATTGAACTTGAAAGGGAATGTCCTCTGAAAACAAAATATTAAGAGTTATTTCACTCAGACTCTACAAGAAGGACAACAATTTTTGTTACAGGCCTAAGAAACACCTTGGCTGTACCGTCCTTCACAATCCGCTCTTCTACTTTGCTTGTCACTGCTTGGAAAGGTCTTAACAACCAATCCCATTGGTCATTCGTTCCTATGGTCTTGACTGTCTTTGAGAAGGACGACGTTTCCTTCTTTGACGTTCGGCTTGTCTTGTGTCCACTTCCTGCGGCTCTGCAGAGTAGACAGATACTCTCCTTTCCATCTCTTCCAAAATGTGTCAGCCAGGCACTGAACTTGCTTCCATTGCTTTCCGAGCAACTGAGCTGTTTCGAAGTTTCCAGGAGGGGCTGAAACTGCACTCATTTGAGTAAGGAGCATTGTGGGGGTTAGAACTGCAAGCATATCTGTGTCAGTAGACACAGACATAAGGGGTCTTGCGTTGATGATTGCCATCACCTCTGCCATGAAAGTGCTCAGAACCTCATGTGCAAGACGTACTGGTCCCGTCTGAACCAGCATTGCATCCAGAACGCTCCCAGGAACCGCCCATGTGGGAGGCATGAGGGGGGTTGAAAACCCAAGAGCATCGCTTTCCTGGAGGTATTTCCTGATTAATGTGTCATCTGTGATAATCCTTAACTCTTTTGAAGCTCCAACGAAGTTAGTCCCTCTATCAGAGCACAGTAGTTTTGCTGGACCACAAACAGAGAAAAGTCTTCTTAAGACATTGATAAAACTGTCTTTTGACATGGATACCAGACGTTTTGCTCCCCACTATCCAGTATCCAGCTGTTCAAATTGCTCCTTCTGTAAAGTTTCGCCCTTGGTGAGCTACTTTTTCATGGAAGCATCTGACAAGCAGTGTGGTGATTTGATGGTTGTGTGGAATGATCAGAGGGTGTTTTTCTTCTTCTGACAGCTCAGCCAATGAAAGACGACCTCCAACACGAAGAAGACCATCTTTATCCATAAATGGATGGAGCTTCTCAACTGTGTTTTGCTTGAACCAAGTCTGTCTGTCTTCAAGACATTTGAATTCCTCCTTGAAGGCCTTGTGCGGGACAGAGCAAATGATCAAGGTCTTGGCTTGGGAGAGTTCATTCATGCCGATTGTTTCTCCGAAACATTCCCATCCTTTCTTTCTTGCTTTGCCAGTCTTGCCTTTGAAGGAAGCCGCAACATGAATGAGTCTGGCTATGATTTGACAGAGCTTTTGCCAGCTTGAGCGTCTCTCTAAGTGTGGAGGGCTTAACATGAACTCCGATACCTTGGTTGCCAGTGTTGACACTTCAGGAGGTATCTCATTGTCAACCTCTTCACCCTCTTCACCCTCATTGAGCGTGAAGAGGTCAGGTTCGAGTGTCTCTTTTGGTTTGTCCTGATACAGAAAGGCTGGACCTGAGAACCAGCTGCTGTGTTGGAGTTGAGCTGCAGGTATAGACTTGGTGGCGTGGTCCGCAGGATTCAGTTCTGTTGGCACATAGAACCATTGGTCTGGGTTGGACGATCTCCTTATCTGAGCCATTCTGTTGGAAACATACATGTAAAACCTTCTTGAGCGGTTGTGTATATATCCAAGCACAGTATTGCTGTCAGTGAAGAACTTCACAGCATCCACTTCAATGTCGATCTCATCTTTGATAATCTCGTAAAGTTCAACAGCGAGCACAGCTGCACAGAGCTCCAGACGTGAAAGAGTATGGGCAGGGCGAGGTGCCTTGACTTCCCCATGGCAAATCCAAAATGATAATGTCCTTCAACATTGATAACTCTCAAGTGCGCTACAGCTCCTATGGCAATAGTGGAAGCGTCTGAGAAGATGCACAGTTCCTTTCTCTGTGTTGAGGCAAGTGAGACTGGAATGTAACACCTCTTGATGTAAAGCTCTTCAAGAACCTTCAAGTGAGTCCTTCCACTGGTTCCACTCTGTTTACATTTTTGGGAGAAGAGGAGCGTCTCACTCAGTCTGTTCAGATGCCAGTTCTCGGACTAGAGCTTTCCCTTGCATGGTTATAGGAGCAAAAAACCCCAATGGGTCGTACAAACTGTTCACTGTTGACAGCACACTTCTTCCTGTGAATGGTTTCTGTTCACGGGACACTAGGTAAGTGAAACTGTCTGTTTCCAGGTTCCAGGAAAGTCCGAGGCTTCTCTGCAAAGGGAGAGGATCCACACCGAGGTCCAGATCCTTCAGGTCTTTTGCCCTATCCTCTGCTACAAAGGCTTCCATTAACTGGCTTCTGTTTGATACTGCTAACAACTCCTGGGTTCTTTTGAGGACATCTATTGCCTCTTCAGGTGTAGCAACAGAGGTGAGACCATAATCCACATAAAAATGCCTCTCAACGTACTGTCTTGCATCCATACCATGTTCTTTTTCACCCTTTTGAGCTGCTTGTCTCATGCAATAGATAGTTACAGCAGGTGAAGGGCTGTTACCAAAAACATGAACTTTCATCCTGTACACAACCACTTGTTTGGTGATGTCATGGTCTTAATACCAAAGGTACCGAAGATAATCCCTGTGGTTTTCACGTACGAGAAAGCAATAAAACGTTTGTTCCACGTCGGCTGTAATGGCTACGGGCTCTTTTCACAACCGTTAAAGGACTTCCAACAGGGTGTTGCTCAAGTATGGTCCATCAAGGAGCACATCGGTTAGAGATGTTCAATCACATTCAGCACTTGAGTCGAACACAACTCATATCTGGTTTGGCTTTTGTGGGTGATACACACCAAATGTTGGTAGGTACCTGTGTTCTTTTCCTTTGTCCAAAGGTGGCGCAGGCTTAGCTTGGTCATTGTCCAGCATCTTTTGGTTGAATTTGATGTAGTGTTCTTTCATTTTTCGTAAGGAGAAGAGACGTTTCAAGGTATGTTCCCTGTTGCTTGGAAGGAGCCGTCTAGGAGAGCTGAATGGTAAAGGAGCTACCCAGCTGTTTCCTTCGTCTTGGTAGACCTCTGCATCCATGATTGCAAGGAAAGCTTTGTCGTCTATTGAGAGTGCGATCTTGTTGTCATCTTTGGACCTGTCAAACACCGACCACCCGAGATTGTCTCTAATCGTAGTGCAAGCTGTGTTCTGCTTACATGCAGGGATGGCGAGACTCGGATACTGTGTCATGCCACTGAAGTCTTCTGTAACATGAATACTGTTTGGACACGGACTGAGAAAAGATGTGTGAACGTTGTGCAGTATGTGGGTCTTGTAGACATTGACCTTTGATGGTTTGTGAACTATCCCCAACCATACTTCTCCCACAATGACCCAGTCTAGGTCTAGCCATTGTACGTAAGGTGCGTTGTGCGGTCCATTGATTTGCTCATGTACTTTGTGCACCCTTAGGATGTCTCTCCCTAAGAGCAGAAGGATAGGAGCGTTTTGATCTACTGGATGAATCTTGTTACCAACTGGCTGTAGGTGTGGGTGATGTAGTGCAATCTCTGGAGAGGGCATTTCTGCTCTTTCATCTGGTACCATGTCACACTCAATTAAGGGTGGTAAGGGAAGCTGTACTTTCCCCTCCACGGACTCAATGACAAATTAACGGCTCTCCTACCTGAGGTCTCTGACTTCCCAGAACAGGTTTTCAGGGCGTATGGAGTGGAGTTACCTTTAACTTCAAAGAGGTTGAAGGGTTCTGTCTTGGCTAGTGACTTATTACTTTTTTTTCGTCCAAAACTGTATTCATCTTCATTGCCTTCTCCTTTTCCCCTGCAGGATATGCTTGCACCAAGATGATTTTAGAACATGAGAGTGAGCTGTAACCCTCTCCACAAACCTCCGTACACTTTGAGGTCACTGATGAAGATGAGCTTTCACTTTGCTCCCCGCTTTCATCTTTCCAAGCCATAGCACTCTGAGTGTTTAAAGGAGGAGGGCCTGGATGCAGTGCGGCGATGTGTCAGTCACTGTTGCACTCAAAGTATTTGACAGTCATTTTGCAATCTTTTACCATGTGTTGAAAGGTCCCACAACATCTGTAACACATGCAATATTCTCTGAGATATGCTTTGCGGTCCTCAAGAGTTTTCTCTCTAAAGAGCTTACATTTTTTCAGTGGGTGTGGCTTCTTGTGAATTGGACACTAGCAATCTGGGTCATCCAATTTTTTAAGGGACTCACACCAGTTTTAACAAAAAAAGGTTTATTTAAACTAAAGATCCACTATGATAGACAAAAAACAGCATCAACACAAAATCACTCTTAAAGAGGAAAAAACACTGGGAGCATGAAAAAAACAAAAGCAACTCAATCACGACGTGGCTCGAAGCTCTGAGGCCTATTCGTGGCTTGATGACACTGGTAGAAAATCACCATGAACAAACACAAACTGGCACAGGACAAAGGGCGACGAGGACAATAAATACACCAGGTAAAGGGGAACAGGTGAAAACAAGGGGCGGGGCGGACAATCACAGCAGAGGGATTCTGAAACGAGAGGGAAGGTTACTATTCAACAATAAAGGGAAAAGTCACAAGACCAAAACACTTAAATAAATGTAACATAATTTCTGAGATATGACATGGCTCTTCTGGGATATCTGTTTTGTGTACAGACACAGAGGCTTTGTTGTTGTACCTCGTAGGCTTTTTCATTGCTGCTTGGTGTTGATATAATAAAGCTTGGATCGTTCTTAATCTTTGCCTGTTGCTGGACAAACTTGGCGAAGACAGAGAAAGGCGGGAGGAATACTCTATAATCCTCCTTGTACTTGCTTCCAAAGCTGGTCCACCTATCTAACAGGTTATATGGAAACTTTTCGACTATTTATCTTACCCCACGAGCTGTGTCCATGTACGAAAGCACCGGCAGAGCACCATCTTCCTTAGCACACTCAAGTTCGAGGAGAATGTCACAGAGTTCTCTCAGTTTAGTATTGTCTTTGTTGGTGAGCTTCGGAAAGTCTTCTATTTCCTTGAACAGTGCGTTTTCAATGACCTCTGGGGTCCCATAACACTCTTCAAGGCGTTGCCAGACCATGTTCCCACCTGCTGTAGGATTGAGTATGTGTACTGCACAAATTCTCTTTGGTTTCAATGTTTTATTGGTCATATGCACAGCATATACAATGTATATGTTGGCAATGAAAATCTTATGTCCCATGCTCCTCCAACAACTCAACATACATGGTGCGAATAAGATAAATAAAATAGTGCAAAAAGAGAGAAGAATATTTACAATAACAACAATAAAGATTTAAGGATGTGAAATATATACATATGTGGAATACATTGAGAGTATTTAAACACTTTACACTGTTGAATGAGGAGGTATGGACAGATGCATATATTAACTATAACAGATGTATATGGCAGATATGTATAATATATAGATATGTGTACTATAAACAGATGTGAGCAGACATTCACAGAGGTCAGGAATTCAGCAGTCTTATAGCCTGTGGTATAAAACTGTCTCTGAGTCTGGTGGTCTTGGTCCGGATGCTGCGGTACCGTCTGCCAGACGGCAGCAGACAAAACAGATTGTTGCTGGGGTGATGGGGGTCTTTTAATATCCTACCGGCCTTCTTCCTACACCGCTGGGTGTAGAGGTCCTCCATGGATGGCAGCTCCGTCCTGGTGATGTGCTGAGCAGTTTTCACCACCCTCTGTAGAGTCTTACGGTTGAGGGCGGTGCAACTGCCATACCAGGCGGTGATGCAGCCAGTCAGGATACTCTCGATGGTGCACCTGTAGAAGTTGCAAGTATCCTGGAGTCCATGTTGAACTTCCGCAGCCTGCGGAGGAAGAAGAGCAGCTGTGGAGCCGTCTTGGATATGACCCTGGTGTGATGTGTCCATGTCAGGTCCTCACTGATGTTTACCCCGAGGAACCTGAAGCTGCTGACTCTCTCCACAGGAGTCCCGTCGATGGTGATGGGTGTGTGTGCCTGTCTCTGCCTCTTCCTGTAGTCCACAATCAGCTCCTTTGTTTTGCTGACATTGAGATGGAGGTTGTTGTCCTGGCACCAAGATGTCAGGGCTCTGACCTCCTCTCTGTACGCCATCTCATCGCCGTCTGTGATCAGGCCAATGACGGTTGTGTCGTCAGCAAACTTGATGATGGTGTTGGAGCTGTGTGTGGCCACGCAGTCGTGTGTGAACAGGGAGTAGAGGAGACGGCTGAGCACACAACCCTGAGGGGCTCTGGTGTTGAGGGTCAAGGTGGAGGATGTGATGTTCCCCATCCACACTGCCTGGGATCTGCCCGTCAGGAAGCTCAGGATCCAGTCACAGAGGGCGCTGTTGAGCCCAAGGTCCCTGAGCTTAATGATGAGCTTGGAGGGCACAATGGTGTTGAATGCTGAACTGTAGTCAATGAACAGCATTCTCACATAAGTGTTCCTCTGGTCCAGGTGGGAGAGTTCAGTGTGGAGGGTGAGGGAGATGGCATCATCCGTGGACCTGTTTGCTCTGTAGGCAAACTGCAGGGGGTCCAGTGAATCAGGGAGGGAGGAGGTGATAAAAGTACAAACGCTCGAAAGCACTTCATGATGATGGAGGTGAGTGCAACTGGGCGGTAGTCATTGAGGCAGATGGGTTTTGTCTTTTTGGGGACAGGGACAATGATGGACTCTTTAAAACATGTGGGGACTACAGACTGGAGCAGTGACCTATTGAAAATGTCTGTGAACACATCTGCCAGCTGAACTGCACACACCTTGAGAGCACGGCCAGGGATGCCATCAGGTCCAGGAGCCCTGTGTGCGTTGATCCTTTTCAGAGATCTACACACATCTGCACTGGTTAAAACCAGTGAGCAGGGATCCTGGGCCTTCTGTGCCTCCACAGCCGGGGGCCTCTCAAAGCGTGCATAAAATGTGTTCAGTTCATCTGGGAGAGATGCAGACATTTCCTCAGCACCACTCGTTGTTCTTTTGTAGTCTGTTATTGTTTTTAGTCCAGACCACATGCTTCTGGCGTTGGAGCCCTTGTAGTTAGGACTCCACCTTGTCCCTGTATTGTCTTTTCGCACTGCTAATAGCTCTCCTGAGTGCATACCTGGAATTCCTGTACTCATCCAAATCACCGCCGCTGTGCGCAATGGCCCGTGCTTTAAGTTTAGCTCGGACCTCACCGTTTATCCAGGGCTTCTCAATTTTGTTATTCACCAAAATTGATGATTATCTCCAAAAAATCTGCACTATCATTGTTTGTAAGCTTCAAAATCTTACCCATGTTAGCGCTAGAGCTAGACTATTTTAGCCACTGCTTACCCAGGCTTTTGCCTATAGCTTCTAGATGCTGTCCCTATGTGTAAATGGGGTCTAAGAGTTTTTCAGGTGATTCTTTTGAGTATATATAAATAAACATGTTTCTCATTTCTCTGAACTAGGATTTGTCAGGATTTGGACTTCCCCCTTTGCAAACTGCGATGTAAGTTGTCTGTCATTTTCAATGTTTTTGCACTTGACACATGGTCTCCTCCACCCGCATGTACATTTGATTAAGGATTTTTCCCTGCAAATCTTAACAACTTGTGAGGGGTGGATTCGAGGGAAACTCTCCTCTCTGGGGCCGGCTTTAGATGCAGAGCGCGTAGAGGTGTTGAGCGACAACTTCAACAAATTACACCGCGAAAGCTTTGCTGCCCAGTGTTTTAGTGGGGAAAGTGTAGTGGAAGGACAGCCTGGATGTAGGGAAAGAGTCTTGAAGAATAGGCAGAGTGACATGGAGGAGAGAGAGCAGATTGGGAATGAAAGGATGATAAAGGAGGACATTGTTATGGACACGTCACATTTTGATGTGCGGTCCTTTAGGAAGGATCTGCCTGAGGAGGAGTCTGACTCAGACCAAGATTCAGATGAGACAGATAAGCCCTCTAACCTAGGTGACAGTCTCCGTAACTGGCCATTCACTTTTGGAGTTTCCCTGGTAGCTCTCACAGCTCTTCTTGGCCTGTTGAGACTCCATCACCCTGGTCTCCCCAAGGATGCACGGACCCTCCTTAAGTCTAAACTGACAACATAGAGAAAAAAATGTGAAGGACTTTATTATTATAGGGGCATCCTGTCCTCCTTTAAGGAGAAACTACATCCGGCATTTCAGTCGATTGCAAATGATGCACATTAAAACTACAAATTAACATTCACAGATTGCCCTTATTCAGGAGTAGTGGGATTCAGGAATTTCCAATTTTAGGATGCCTACTAAGTTTTCCAATTAAAGAACCTGTTGTAATTGCATTGTTCTGTGGACCAAACAAACCGAAACCAGCAGAAAGTCTTTTTGGAAGATTTTGTTTCTGACCTGAGAGAGTTGGAGAGTGGCATTGACTTTGAAGGCAAAAGGATTTCTGTTAAGTGAGATTCTGTCATATGTGATACACCTGCCTGGGCTTTTGTAAAAAACATTAAGAGTCCCAACGGTTATTTTGGATGTGATAAATGTGCCCAGAAAGGAGAATATGTATCTAGCAGAATATTTCCCTTAGACTCTTGCCAACTCAGGACAGATGCATCCTTTGACCTAAAACATAATGAATAGCATCACCAGGGCCCTAACGCTTTCCAGGGATTAAACATAGGGATGGTATCTCAGTTTCCAGGTGATTACATGCATTCTGTGTGTTAAGGGGTTGCTTCTGAACATCTGGCTTAGAGGAGCTCTCAGATTCCGTTTACATGCTTCCGTTGTCAACCGGATGTCTGATTGCTTAACAGGCTTGTGCATCCATATTCCTGTGGAATTTGCCAGACATATATTTACAGACATTTTATGCTGCTGTTTTCCAGCATTTCCATTTTAGTAAGTCCAACCTTTTCCTCGCTGCACTGGCAGTATGCAGATACATTGCTCCGTATGTTTGTGACCCATTTTGGCCAGATATATGGCAAGGAGGCCGTTGTGTATAATGCGCATTCATTAGTACATTTGGCCCAGGATGTGAGTCAGCACGGTTGTCTCGATAACATTTCAGCTTTCCCTTATGAGAACCACCTGCAGAAACTAAAGAAACTTGTAAGAAAACCCGAACGTCCCCTCGCGCAAATGTTATGTCGATTGTCTGAGCAGAATGCTCAACAGAATCAAAACATTGACAGAACATCAGTCTCTTTGAAAATCCACATTTTGTTGGACCAGTTCCGAATGAGCTTGCCTCTCGAGGGGTTAAAGGGCAGTACAGCCAAATGGTTTCTAACCAGTGGACGATCAAAGTCTCAACAGGAGACAATGTATTTGACATTGCTGGTGACATTTGTATTATTATTGTATATTGTTGAGTGTCATGATGATATTTATTTAGTTTATAGAAGGTTTTCTGATAAGCCTTCTTTACAGATCCATTCAATTCAGACTTCCTGAATATCTACAGTGTCTCTCAACTATCTGAACAAAATATGTATGCCAAAGTGAGTGCAGTTGCACATAAATGTGTATTACTCCCCCATAGGGGAGGTTTGGTATCCATACCAATTCTGCATTCCGTGAGACACTCCTAGACAAAGTTTGCTGTCTTTGTCCTGGGTATGACGTTAAACTGCATCCAGTTGTGAATTAGGAGAAATCTTATTTGATCAGTTGTTTGATAGTTTGTAGTTTCTAATTTATGGGCAGGGTGATATTTCAGCTGATAGTTGTGGTTAGGTTTGAGTTTTTTTAGCATCATCCTTCTACGTTTTTTACGTCAAGTTTTTATGGACATGTAAGTACACTTTCATAACACCAGTAAAATGTATTGTGTTTATAAATATGCATACATGACAGATACACCAGCAATATACAGTGCTTATGAAAAGTATTCACCAATCATACTTGAAACCTGATTATTTTCAGGGGGCTGGAGAATGCTTTTTAAAGGCACTGTAAATGTCTAATGCTATGTTTTCTTTCTCTCTTAAAGAATGTTCTGTGTTGTGCTATATTTTGACGCCAAGAAGTCCGTATCTGTGGTGCCTCAATCCTGGTACAAAGACGGCTTCACTCTTTGGCCAAATTGCATCAGTGATGAGAGAATAAATAAAGCAGTGAAGTTCGCCAAGGTGCCAGGCCAGAACTGGTCGAGGCATCCTGTCAGACTGTTGAAGACTTATGGTATACATTTTTGAATCACCTAGTGGTTTTTAATACCTTGTACCGTGTCTCCCAATAGCCAACAGTGACTATTTTGCTAATATCTCAAGTCAAGATCAATGCCGGTGATTTACCTATGTAAATATTGTTTTAGGTGACTTCACGTCAGCCTGGCAAGGGATGAACAAGTCACTGACATGTGACACATCGGAGCTAGACTCCGATGATGAAATGAAGGCAGGGGGTCGAGGCAAAAGAACACACAAACCTATGTAAGAGAGAATCATGGTTATGATATGTGTCACGTTTAAATGGATATAATGCAAGGATACAAGGATTTTATACGTCACATACATACTGTAGAAATACTACTGAAAGACATAGTGCAAAGTGTCCACAGTGTTAGTGTAAGAGGTGCTAGAATGTGAAAGTGCAAGTGTCAGTCCAAGTGATGTGATGATGTAGTTTTGAGTGTGTTGTATGAAAGTGTCTCTCTCAGTGTCTGTGTCAGTATAAGTGAAGTGTGTCTCTCTCCTAAAAAATAGCCACCATTATGGTGATACGGAGGACAGTGACAGGGAGCCTGTGGCAAAGAAAGCACCAACTCCATCACCACATTTTCAATCATCAGGACCCCCAGTAACGTCACGATGGTAAATATAACCGGTTAACCAATCAATTCAGATTTTTTTGTTTTCCGATGCAAATCAATTGTTAAACTATTAAATTGAGTTTTTTTTAAACTCATCTGTACCAAATGTCACTAGAATATTTCCCTTATAACCCTTCCCTTATGTTTTATGTTAATGGTTTAGCAACCAACGAGCTCCAGGGCGATCCTACTTTGCCCAACCTCCACTACCAACCCGTAATGTTCTCCACCTCCAGCACGCTCCCCTTCAGCCCCACCTCATTTTCTCCACCTCCAGCACTCTCCCCTTCAGAGCCCCCCTCCTTTTCTCCACTTCCACCACTCACCCCCTCACGCCCCCCCTCATTCTCTACCCCTCCTCAGAAGTTGTTCCAATCGCCTGACAACTTTTCATCTCAGATCTTCACAGATCTATCTCAACGCCATCCACCTCCTCCTGGGATGTCCTCTGATGGCTTGGCCACTGAGGTTTTTATGCCCAGCCTCAATATGGGGCACTCGGGGAGGCAGCCAATCATCTGTATGCGTAAGTGAATCATTGAATTGCACATTATTTTATCTTCTATTTGTTTTGATCCTGTCTTGCATGTTGCTTTTTTGCTTTATGACAACTTATTGCCTACATAGACTATTATTGTTTTATTTTTACTATTATTATCTTTAAGTTATGATTTTCTGCTTTTTATTTTATTTTAATTTTTTATGGCACTTTGCTCAACAGTGGTTGTTTTTTAAATGTGCTTCATAAATAAATTCACATTGACATTGACAGTTGTGTGGTTACAATACGTTTATCGATCCTTTAACATGATTTGAGCTTCATTATGTAGTGGTTTCTTTGTAACCACATGCTGACTGTCATGGAGAACATGAAGCAGCAAATCAATCAGTTATCTATGAAGATGAGTGTAATGATGGCAAGAAATAATGCTGCAGCTGAGCCTATGGAGATGCCGGCTGAGATCACTTTCCCCCTAGTCTCCCTCAATGAGGTTGCGCCTCGAAGAGTGGCTGAAAAATCCAGCAAACACTCAAAAAAACAGCACATGGTATTTATGCTTACTGTATGATACATCTAAGTCCACTAACACTTTAAAAAAACATGTGCACGTGGTATTCATGGTTTTTTGTTGTCGTCAAGGGGCATCTCAATAAGATTTGGGAGGTTGCCCGGTGATATCCCTTGGGCAATTTAATATATTTGGCTTCGAAGCAGATTTTCCCATTGTAATGAATGGGATCCTCTGTATTTAGGTGTTAAAGGTTTACAGCTAAGACATTTTAGCCTGTCTCATTAAGGGAAAACTGATACAACCATATAAACCTTATCCTTTCTGAAAGCATATACCCTCAAGATGTAATACATGACATGAGTTATGTCCTACCCTCCTCATTGCTATGTTGCCCATACACTGGGTTTTGGTTAATTCTGTATATGGCTGATACATTTTTGGCCTGCACCATTTAGGGAAAACTGACTTAAACACTTAAAACATATATTTTCTGAAAGCATATACATACCCCGAGTTGTGACATTCTTTAGTTTATTGCCCATGCATAATATGTAGTATATTGGTCAATTTCATGTAGGGAAAACTGATTTAACCACCTAAACCATGTATTTTCTGAAAGCATTTACCCTCAGGATGAAATCCAACATGGGACTTGACGTCCCACCCTCCTCATTATTATAGCTTATACCTGCATCCCGTGTTCAGTATTCTTTCTCTGAAATTCATGCAAGTATATTTTGGTAGTTAATGCCTCATATCCATATTAAAACATACAATTAAAAGAAAACTTGCGAAACAAAAAAAGCTTTATATGAATGTGATTAAAAGGCTGGAGAAGTAAATTAGCAAAAAAGGAAAAAAATCAGAAAAGCATCTTATACCCCTTTTAACTGTCCCAATGACTTCTACCTCTCTATGATTTATCATTCTCTTACTTCTTGCTAATTTAGTCTCTTTTTCCACAGGTGGGGATGCTGTTCTCTAATAAATGACCACTCTCATTCTTTCGCCTTACTCACTCCACACCACTTTAGTCACATGTTTATAATTATTTATTTGTGCAAGTGTTTTACTATACATGGGTTTCAGGCACGTGACTTGTTTGTTGCGGCCGCGATATTTAGGACCAATCAGGGTTGATCTAGATAGACAACAGGTTGTGATTAGATGTTATTGAAGAAGGTCCTTATCAGTGGGCTTCTCTGTCCCTTTCAGGGTGGAGCAAAGTGATGCGTTGAAACCCATGTATAATAAAGAATCTTTGAATATTGAATGTAAGCTTTCTTTGTTTCTTTGCTTTGTGTGCTTTTTGTATGTCTTGCAGGAGCAGTGAGGAAGAGTCTTGGGAGTGAAAACGCCACAGACATCGAGATAAACCAGATCACGATCAGATGGTTCAATCTGGCTTGCAACCGCAGGGATGGCCGCCGTGCCCGGTCACACCCATAAGCAACTTATGAGTAGGCTAATGTGTCAGATCTTCCTCCTGCTTGTTGTCCATTCTCGTACATTTTCGTTCATAGCATTGCACTATTGTTCTCTTTTGCCTATTTATTTCTGATATTTTATTATGAGGTTTTGTCTGAAAGCACCTAGTGTTTTGTTTGCCTTTTAAATAAAAAAAAACTATTTTGAAAACTACAAACTGTGTTATTTGTTTGGGCCTTAATTTTCTGACAGCTTAAATATGAATTACAGACCAGGGCCAGATGAGCCCCAGCTCGTCTCTCCCCTTACTCTTCTCTCCGCCTTCTTTCTCTGTCTCCCGCCAATTCTTCTCTCCCCTCACTCTTCTCTCCGTCTTGTCTCTCTTTCTCCCGCTAACCTGTCTCTTCTTCTTGTGTTTATCTCCATGTATCGCTCACTCGTCTCTTTTGCCCCTGTTGGAATTGCCCCGTCAAAATAAAAATCTCTTATTAATGTATTGATTATAGGTCCGGGTCCGTATAGGGCGTCAGGGTCCGGACCCGGACCGCGGTCCACCTGTTAGTGAACTATGGTCTAGAGCAGGGGTGGGGAACGTACACCACACAGGCCGTATATTTAAAAAAAAAATAATATTATATTAAATGTTAATAAATTACAAGCATGTAGAGGAAGAAGTTGAAGGAGAAGGAGGATGGAAGGAGAAAAAGTCTAATTTTATTTTTCTTTACTTTTGAATGTGGAGGGTCACACTGAGGTAGCCTAAACAAGACGCAGGGTCATTTCTAAACCTAACCGTTGACGGCTAACATGGCATCCGCCAAGAAACGAAATGTTGACAATGAAAGTTGTGTTTTCCAAGAAAAATGGCCTGAGGATTACTTCTTTGTTGAAGTAAGAGAAAGGCCAGTTTGCCTTGTGTGTGGAGAATCGCTCGCTGTAATGAAAAAGACCAACCTGGAACGTCATTGCAGTACGAAACATGCTAGGCTAAGTGAATTGCAGGGCCAGTCACGCAAGGACAAAATAGACGCACTTAAGCAAAGTTTGGGTGCCCAACAAGCAGCTTTCACCAGGCCAAATTTGGAGAGAGAAAACGTTGTGCATGCAAGTTATGTAGTGAGTGAGTTAATCGCCAAGAAGCTGAAGCCTCATTCAGATGGGGAATTTGTGAAGGACTGTCTTGTCGCTACAGCAGAACTGCTTGCACCTGACAAAGTGAAATTGTTCCAAAGCGTAAGTGTATTGCGAATAAATGTCGCCGATTGGATTACAGATATGGCAGTGAATATTGGACAATCATTGAAGGACACAACACAGAATTTCGAGTTTTTTTCACTAGCCTGTGATGAGACAACAGACATCACCAATACGGCCTAATTAACCATTTTTGTGCGTGGGATAACTGCAGAGTTCGATGTAACAGAGGAATTGCTTTCACTGCAAGCCATGCATGGCACGACCAAAGGTGCGGATTTATTTGGGCAAGTTATATCAGCTATGAAGGAGTTTCAACTTAAATTCGAAAAGTTAAGTGGCCTTGCGACAGATGGGCCACGATCAGCGGGCAAAAGGGGTTAACCGCATTGATCAGAAAAGAAATGAGCCATCAAAACCTAGATCCGAGTGAGTTAGTTGTATGCCACTGTATCATCAGGAGAATTTGTGCGCACATTCCCTGAAGCTCAGTAATGTGATGTCAACTGTGTTTCCACTATCAATTTCATAAAAAGCAGAGGACTGAATAGCCGCCAGTTTAAGGAACTTCTAAGTGAGCTTGAGTTGGAATACGGAGATCTGATGTACCATTGTGAGGTGCGATGGCTGAGTCGAGGGGAGAGGCTTGTACGGTTTTACAAATTGAGGGAAGAAGTAAAATAATTAATCGAAATGAAGGGCAAGCCTGTCGATGAACTCAGTGATAGCAAGTGGCTGTGTGATTTGGCATTCATGGTGGACATCACCAAACATCTTTCTGAGCTGAACGTCAAGCTCCAAGGTCCCAACCAGCTTCTCAGTGCTCTGGTCTCCCATGTGAAGTCATTTGAAGCTAAATTAAAGCTGTGGCAAATGCAACTGGTAAAGGGCAACAGCGTGCACTTTCCTACTTTGCAAGATCAGAAGCCTGCTATGACATCTGAGTATGCAGCAGAGTGCGCAAAACTCCTTCATGCCTTTGGTGAGAGGTTTCAGGACATTAAAAGTAAGATGAACAAACTCATTTTTGCAACTCCATTTAATGTGGAACCAGCTGACGTGCCTGACAAACTGCAACTTGAAATCATTGAGCTGCAAAGCAATGACGAGCTCAAAGCAAAGTACAACAACCTCCCTCTGCCTGAGTTCTATAAACTGTATGTGCCTGCTGAAGATTTTCCTGTTCTCAGGAGACATGCACTGAGATTTGCGTCAGTATTTGGCACAACCTACTGCTGTGAGCAATTCTTCTCAAAGCTGACTGTTGCAAAATCTCGGTTCCGCTCAAGATTAACAGACCAAAACCTGGAAAATAAACTGCAGGTAGCTTCATCATCATCGCCATCCGACTTCAGAGGCCTAGTGAAAGAGAAGCAGTTGCAGCCAGCTCACTGAGCAGCTCGGGCCGTCCATGCACCCCAAACAAACATTTCCTCTAAATAACTATTTCAAGATTATTATAGTATTATCATAATTATAATAATACTATAATAATAATTATTATTATTATTATAGTATTATTATAATTATTATCATAATAATAATAATAATAATAATAATAATAATAAAAATAAAATTAAAAGTGTAATAATTATTATAATAATACTATAATAATAATTATTATTATTATTATAGTATTATTATAATTATTATCATAATTATAATAATACTATAATAATTATAATTATTATTATTATAATTATAATAATTATAATAATAATTATTATAATAATAATAATTATTATAATTATAATAATAATTATTATTATAATTATTATTATAATTATAATAATTATTATTATAATAATTATTATTATAATTATTATAATAATTATTACACTTTTAATTTTATTTTTATTATTATTATTATTATTATTATTATTATTATTATTATTATATGTAGTATTATGTATTATGTAAGTATTGATATTTTATACGTCTGTTGATGTTCTGCTGCGTTCCTCTATTGCTGATGTTAGAATAAACCAGTTTTGGCTATACCTTCATCAACTCCGCTTGAGTCTGCGCTTTGGCACACATTTATTCCTAATGCAGGCTATGTTTTTACGTACACATACTCAGGCTTTTTGCAACGGAAAGGACCTTCATTTACCATCCTTCAATAATTTTCTGCAGAAGCGAGAAAGACTGCTCATATACATGAACCGATTCATGAGCCAAACAGCCGAAATACCGCGCTGCACAGGCAGTTCATTTCAAGTTTTCAGAATGAGTTTGTCCTCTGCTTGAAGTTTTTATTATTTGTTTTATTATTATTTCAATCCCTGCTTTTTCTGACGCGCAATTCCTATCAAACTGATCAATTGACTTGAACTTGGCGAACGTCCATTTCCATGTCCTCATGACTGTGCCGATGTAAGAGAAAACATCCATCAGAAGTTCAAATGTTAACTTGGTGACATCAAAACGTTGTGTAGGCTACGATATCGTTTGACAGGTCGGGTGCGCTATTGGCAAATAACCTATAACTTCAGGAGTTGCAGAACTGACTGAGAGATAAAATTAAATGAAGTTATAAGACTAATTAAAAAAAATATCATCATACAATGAATCGACAAAATACACTTATTTTAGTGACTTACAGAGGTAACTAAAAATGTAAAATGTAAAAATCTCAGCATTATTTCCCCTAGGCCTACTTGTTTGATGGGAGTCCTAATGAATCTTTATTATATAAACACACACACACACACACACACACACACACACACACACACACACACACACACACACACACACACACACACACACACACACACACACACACAAACACACACATACATGCATACATACATACATATATTACATTATTTTGTATGAAATATGAGCTATTTGTATAGGCCTAAAAAAGTGTGGCCCCCGAAACAAGTTCCAACATTTGATACGGCCCTTGATGTCAAAAAGGTTCCCCACCCCTGGTCTAGAGGATGCTCTGGATGAATATGACTTAGTATCAGAGACTTGAGGATGTTCTTGCCACTTGGATGTTTGATCCACAGTCTCTCGTTGTTCTCCACTTGCTTCTTTTTGCGTATAGGTGTCTTCATTATTATAGTTTTTTCCTGAGCATAGACTCAGTTAGCTGCGTGGTGTGCTATTACTTGAACCCGCCGTGCTCTTGTCTTTTTACTGTACTGCCCTTACAGCGCGTATCCGTTGGCATAGCTAGGCAGTTATCTTAACATGTAAAAGTCCCCCTATATTGACAAGGCTTGCTTTCTTATTGTTACTTAGTTCTTCTTTTACGCTTGTAAAAAGACAAATAGCCTGCAAGACTCAAGCGTCACAGACACAAACACTTTACATAACTTCTGTGCTCCTCCATGTGAGAATCTCCGTGCTGACTCCCAAAGATCCTCGCAAAACAGAAAGCGTTCACTATAAAAACATCTCATCTCTATAAACATAGAAATAGGCAGCACAGTCTGCACTCTACAGCTTCAAGGTGATCACACATTGAAGCTGTACAAACAGACATACACAAACAAACACACACACACACATACAATAGTGAATCAACAGCACACAGAGATCAGGCTCTCACACACTTGTTTCAGTTTCAGTGTGGCAGGAGACTCTGTGTCCAGTGGGGACCTCTTCTCCAAGGCCTGTTAGAGCGACATTAGATCGAGCTACTTTAGCCCACATAAAGTCAAAATGAGTAACTTATGGCTACAGGGGAAACATGAATGAAATCGCCTATTATTAATTCATTGATGTAGTTTTAGCAATGTGATTTTATTGATGATGGTGAGGAAGAGGAGGAGGAGAAAGAGAAAGAGGAGGAGGATTTTTGAGCAGGCAATCAGCAAGGCTTTATTTGGCTTGGTCAGTTTCACACTTTGGACTGGATTGAATTACCTCAAAAACAGCTCATTATTCTATTTGTTTCGTAATGTCATACCTACAGTGATGAAGACCAGCTGCACTAATACATATACTGCTGTCACAGTTTCTGCAGCAGCTAAATCCTAATTAAACCACTAATTGTGATTTGTATTTCCAGTTATGAACAAATTATAAACAAAGTAAAACTTTAAATAATAATGTGTGTGCATGTACTTTACATTTGGGCGTTTGAACATGGTTAGTTAACTGCATGTATTAAGTACTCCTCAACCTTCACAATGTGTCTCTCAGTCACAAACACACACACACACACACACACACACACACACACACACACACACACACACACACACACACACACACACACACACACACACAGATACTGTTGGTGCTCAAGCTTTTTCATCAGGAGCCCGTGTTTTTCAACAATCACTGACCTCTGAGCTCCCTTTCAAGTGGGGTGAAATGGCGTGCCATTCCAGGGTTTGACAGATTCTGGTCATCACCGCCGCTGTGATTCCAGCCTGGCCTTTAAAAGTCAATCACAGATAAACACATTTGGGCTGTGGGAGGGACACAAGGAGGGGGAGGTAAAATGAGAGAAAAGGCTAAATAAAACAGAAAGAGCGTAGAAGGGAGAGAGGGGCAGGGGAGGGATGATCGAGGAAATGAGAGTTGAGTTGTGAAGTTTATTGCTCTGATCTGCTGCCTGATCCCAGACACAGACGCTTCCTTTCAGCTGTCCCACACAGCTGGACGGTGATTTACAGAAGTTGATCCGGTCTGTCAGGTTATTTATGTGTGTGTGTGTGTGTGTGTGTGTGTGTGTGTGTGTGTGTGTGTGTGTGTGTGTGTGTGTGTGTGTGTGTGTGTGTGTGTGTGTGTGTGTGTGTGTGTGTGTGTGTGTGTGTGAGTGTGTGTGTGTATGTGTGTGTGTGTGTGTGTGTAGTTGTGTGTGTGTGTGTGTTGGATAACAATGCTTTAAACACATTGAAACACAAGATGATTGCTGTAGCTATAATTGCCCTTTAAACACACACCATCATCCAGCAAGATTTAAATTGTAAAGCTGCCTCTGTCTCCACGCTGCTGTCTCTAAAAGTTCTCTGAGGATCCACACCCATGCTAAAGATGAGCTGACAGTTTAGATCTCATACAACTTTACATGTTTAGAAACAATATGAGAAATAATATGAAAGACAAACATAAATTGAAGACTCCCTAGATATTGAGCCTGGGTCACCTTCTTAGGTTCATTTGATGTATTACAAGAGGAGCTTCACTTTGTTTTCTTTTACCTACTCCTGGACTTCGAATAAAACAACATTTCTTACCAAACCTCTTTTATTTTTAAAATATGATGTTGATAAGCTGCTTGATTTTCGCACTATGGTCTGCACTATGAAGGTGCGACTTACGGCAGTCTGTTACAGCAGCTCCTACTCATCACTGAGTAAGTTCCTTTATGTACTTTATTTAATGTATTTTTTTGCTCTATTTATTGTATTTATCTCTTCTTTGACTTATAGGTTGCACAATGAACGCCAAGCCCATCATTTTTGCACTGCTTTGGCTACTTTTTCTGTTCACCACCATGTCTGGGATTTCCTCGTGCAGTGAACATCCTATTGTTTACACTCGTGATCAGCTGTTAGCCTCCCGTAGCATGGCGATGCTAACCGGCGATAGACCCGTTGTCCCCCCGTGAGCTGAGAAGAAAGAGACGGGGACCCCGTCCCGGGGCAAAGCTGCGAGCAAGGAGGAGACGAGACAGACCTGTTCTTCCTTCCGTCATCATGGGAAATGAGATGGACGAGCTAACGAGCGTTGACCCGGCATCAGAGGGGGGTATCGGGAGAGCAGCATCATGGTGTTTACAGAGACGTGGCTAATGGATCTAACCCCAGACACTAATGCTACACTGGACGGTTGTCATCTGTTGCGGGCGAACAGGACGAGCTAATTCTGAAGAGGCATGTGACGTCATCAGCTGTACTGTAAGCAGACTGCAAACACAGCACCCAACTGCCCTCATCCTGATCTCTGGGGACTTCAATCATGCCTCTCTCTCAAACACTCTGCCAATGTGTTCACTGACTCTCACAAGGAGGATATCAACAGCCTGACTGACTGCATAACGGACTACATCAACTACTGTGAAGGAAACATCGTACCCCCCAGGACTGCAGTGTTTTCCAAACAACAAACCCTGGATTACCCCTGAGATAAAGGCTCTCCTGAAGGACCTTTTGATCAGGCAACAGAGAGGAGCTGAATGTAGTACCGAGGGAACTGAGGTGGAAGATCAGAGAGGGGGAAAACAACAACAGGAAGAGGATGGAGGAACAGCTGCAGCAGAGGAACGTCTGTGGAGTCTGGAGAGGCCTAAAAACCATATCTGGCTACAAAAGGCCAGACTCCCAGGTCCAGGGGGACCATCAGTTGGCAAACAACCTGAACGTTTTCTTTAATAGATTTGATCAGTCAGAAACCCCTCCCACCAAAGTTGTTCTGGAAAACCGTCCGACACCTCAGGAGGGGGAAGCAGGGAACCATCCAAGCTGTGTACAGTAAGGATGGGACGCTGTTGAACTCAACTGATAGGGTGTTAGGGCGGTGGAAGGAACACTTTGAGGAACTCCTGAATCCGACAACTCCGCCCTCTATGTTAGAGGCGGAGCTGGAGTATGAAGGGGGATCAATTCCAATCTCACGGGGGGAAGTCACTGTGGTAGTTAAACAGCTCCACAGTGTCAAAGCCCCAGTGATGGATGAGCTCCGCCCAGAAATGCTGAAGGCTCTGGGTGTTGAGGGACTGTCATGGTTGACACGTGTCATCAACATTGCGTGGAAGTCGGAAACAGTACCGAAGGAGTGGCAGACCGGGGTGGTGGTTCCCCTTTTTTAAAAAGGGGGATCAGAGGGTTTGTGCCAATTACAGAGGCATCACATTACTCAGCCTCCCCGGGAAAGTTTACTCTAAGGTGCTGGAAAGGAGGGTCCGGCCGATTGTCGAACCTCAGATTGAAGAGGAACAATGCGGTTTTCGTCCTGGTCGTAGAACGACGGACCAGCTTTTCACTCTCGCAAGGATCCTGGAGGGGGCCTGGGAATACGCTCATCTGGTCTACATGTGCTTTGTGGATTTGGAGAAGGCGTATGACCGGGTTCCCAGGGAGATACTGTGGGAGGTGCTGCGGGAGTATGGGGTGAGGGGGTCTCTACTCAGGGCCATTCAATCTCTGTACTCTCAAAGCGAGAGCTGTGTCCGGGTCTTCGGCAGCACGTCGGATCGATTTCCGGTGAGGGTTGGCCTCCGCCAGGGCTGCACTTTGTCACCAATCCTGTTTGTGATTTTCATGGACAGGATTTCTAGGCGTAGTCGTGGGGGAGGGGGTCTGCAGTTCGGCGGGCTAAGGATTGCACCACTGCTCTTTGCAGATGATGTGGTCCTAATGGTTTCATCGGTCTGTGACCTTCAGCACTCACTGGATCGGTTCGCGGCCGAGTGTGAAGCGGCTGGGATGAGGATCAGCACCTCCAAATCTGAGGCCATGGTTCTCAGCAGGAAACCGATGGACTGTCCGTTCTGGGTAGGGAATGAAGCCTTACCCCAAGTGAAGGAGTTCAAGTATCTCGGGGTCTTGTTCTCGAGCGTGAGATGGGCCGGAGAATCGGAGCAGTGGGAATGGTACTGGAGTCGCTTTACCGCACCGTTGTGACGAAAAGAGAGCTGAGCCAGAAGGCAAAGCTCTCTTTCTACTGGGCCATCTTCGTTCCTACCCTCACCTATGGTCATGACCGAAAGAACGAGATCGCGGATACAAGCGGCCGAAATGGGATTTCTCCGCAGCGTGGCTGGCATCTCCCTTAGGGATAAGGTGAGAAGTTCAGTCATCCGGGAGGGACTCGGAGTAGAACCGCTGCTCATTCGTGTTGAAAGGAGCCAGTTGAGGTGGTTCGGGCACCTAGTGAGGATGCCACCTGGGCACCTCCCTAGGGAGGTGTTCCAGGCACGTCCAGCTGGGAAGAGACCGAGGGGTAGACCTAGGACCAGGTGGAGGGATTGTATCTCTTCGCTGGCCTGGGAGCGCCTTGGAATCCCCCAGTCAGAGCTGGTTGATGTGGCCAGCGAAAGGAAAGTTTGGGGCTCTCTGCTGGAGCTGTACTTCCACGACCCTGACGGAAAAGCGGGAGAAGATGGATGGATGGATGGAGACACCCCTCCCCTGACCCATTCCCCCTTGCTGCACCCCCCCATTCTCCCCACTGCCTGGAAATGGCCCTGTCACCTGTCACACCTTCACCCAGCCCCCGACCATCAGCTCACAGACATTCTTCACACCAGCCCCTGTTTTTTGTCCCCCCGCAACCCCCCCGCCCGCTGACGGCACCTTGTCCCTCACAACTAACCAGTTAAGGAGGGAGGTGCAGAGGTGTAAGGCACGGAAGGCAGCGGGTCCCGATGGCATCAGCTTGAGGCTCCTGAAATCCTGCGTAGACCAGCTGTGTGGGATGTGGAGTTTCTGTTCAACCTGAGCCTGAAGCAAGGGAGGGTACCACTACTGTGGAAGACGTCCTGTGTGGTACCCGTGCCAAAGACCCCACATCCCAAGGACTTCAACAGATACCGGCCGGTGGCGCTGACATCGCAGCTGATGAATACCCTGGAGAGGCTGGTCCTTGGACAACTTCGGCCCCTTGTGAGACCATTGATGGACCCGCTGCAGTTTGCCTACCAGCCTGACATCAGGGTGGATGATGCTGTCATCTACCTGCTGCAGAGGTCCCTCTCTCACCTGGAGAAGGCTGGGGGCCCTGTGAGGATCATGTTCTTGGATTTCTCTAGTGCCTTCAACACCATCCAGCCGCTGCTCCTGGGAGACAAGCTGCAGCTCTCAGGGGTGGATCACCACCTCACCTCCTGGATCCTGGTCTACCTCACCAACCGTCCACAGTACGTCAATCAGACACCATCATCTGCAGTAAGGGGGCCCCCAGGGGATGGTGCTGGCACCATTTCTCTTGACTCTCTACACTGCAGACTTCACCCATAACACTGCGCCCTGTCACCTGCAGAAGTTTTCTGACGACTCTGCCATCGTCGGCCTCATCTCCAACGAGGACGACAGGGAGTGCAGGGAGCTGACGCAGGACTGCTTCTTCTGGTGCCAGAGGAACCACCTCCAGGTCAACGCAGGGAAGACCAAGGAGCTGGTGGTGGATTTCAGACGGCGCCAACACTCCCCACCACACCAGTGAACATCCAGGGAGTGGACATAGAGATTGTGAAATCCTACAAGTACCTGGGTGTTCATCTGAACAACAAACTGGACTGGTCCGATAACTCTGCTGCTCTCTACAAAAAGGGGACAGAGCAGACTCTTTCTGCTGAGGAGACTGAGGTCTTTTGGGGTGCAGGGGGCTCTCCTTCAGACTTTCTTTGACTCTGTGGTGGCATCAGACATCTTCTATGGTGTGGCCTGCTGTGGCTGCAGCATATCGGCTGCTGACAGGAAGCAACTGAACAGACTAATAAAGAAGGCCAGCTCTGTCCTGGGGAGTCCTCTGGACACTGTGGAAGTGGTGGGAGACAGGAGAATGGCAGCCAAGCTGTCCTCCCTGCTAGACAATGTGTCCCACCCCCTCCAGGACACCCCGTCCGCACTGTGCAGCTCCTTCACCGACAGGCTGCTGCACCTGCGGTGTCTCATGGAGGTCCTTCCTTCCTGCAGCGGTCAGACTCTATAACCATCATGGCCCCCGGTAGACCCCACACAACAACAACACTGACTATAACAACCCCTGTTGTGTTAATAACTGTGCAATACATATCTGGCTGCTATACCTTTATTTTGTAAATTGTGGGATTCTTGTATATATATATATATATTTAGTATTTTGGTGTAACATTAAGCTGTCTTTGGCTCTTTCTGCTGTAATAATTAAAATTTCCCCTTTGTGGGACGATTAAAGGTATTCTGATTCTGATTCTGAAATATACGCACCTTTTTTATTAAATTCACACCGTTTTCTAGACACGGGTACTGTATGTGTTCCTGAGTAAAACAAAAAAACCGAGGTAACATCTGTCTGATATTTGTATGTGCAGACTCGCTGTTGGAACGCTGGATAAAACTTGTTGGTTTGGAACGGCACTTAATGTGGCGGACCTTCCAAGGGGACGCGCAAACAGAGGGGTAGTGTAGGGGCAGTTTGGATTTGAGCCTAATTAAAACACATTTTTAAATAAGATATAGCCTAGTGACTCAAGCTGTGCAGAAGGTTAAAGGGAATTATATTAGGTGCCTTAAAACCAAACTTATGATAACAAGCTTCAGATATGTCACAGGGACGGGATGCAGCAGACTGGGACAGAATCTATCTAAACAAAAAAACTGTTCCACAACAATACACTGCCACCGTGGCAACAACATCCACCGCTCTAGAAAGAAGAATGGGCAGGATGAATGTCTTCAGTGACGAGAGTGACGCTTGTCAGCAGCAGAGTAATCCTGCTCCTCAGAGTAATCACTTCCTGCCCGTGTGCTGCTGGCTCACTGCGGCCTGTCAGAGCCGTGATGTGCTTGAAGTTCAGGCCTGTGGGAGACACAGCCGCTGCTGTTTGGTCCTGGTGATGTTGATGGGCGAGAGACGAAGGGGAAAGGGCACAGAGACCCCAGGAGAAAGAATGAATGAGAAAAGGCTTGAAGATGAAAAACATCATGTGATGGAAACAGAAAGAGGGAGGTAATGGAGACCTTTGAACAGCAGCACTCTGAGCCTTAAAAGGATTCTGCTGTACTCAGTGACACACACACACAGTCACACACACACACACACACACACACACACACACACACACACACACACACACACACACACACACACACACACACACACACACACACACACACACACACACACACACACACACACACACAACAAACAGACTTGCTCTAATAATACCAACATCTGACCAACAGGATCACTGGTGTGAGTCAGTAGATGGCAGCGGAACCAATATTTAAGAGGGGAATAAGTTGAGTGAAAATACCAGCTGTTAAATGTATGTCCCTTCTCATAACTCAGGGTGATGTTTTGCATTTGGGAAAGGACAATTGTGTTCTTTTGATGATTTGGTTCCTGGCGACAAATCATCTTGAGACTGCATGTGATGTTGAGAGGGTGACGCAACAACAAGCATTGTTGATGTTCAGCCCTTTTGACCTCCTCCAGAGAAAATCCTCCCCTAAATATTCAGATTGTGTTATCTAAAAAATGTTTTCTTTAGTTCCAGCTCTATATACTGCCATCTGTTGCAAACAGACATTCAGAAATAACTCTTACATGTACAACAGTCCCAACAATCTCTGCAATAGTCGTGAAAAACACTAAATGCTGCTACTCACTGCAAAAAAGAGTAGCTGAAATACAAGAAATAAAAACTGAATTTTAAAAGAAAAATGACTTAATACTAGTGAAATTATCTGTCCATGCAGCAAAATAATTTTACTTGATAAGAAATCTTAAAATAAGACGGTTCCAGACTAGAAACAAGAAGGCTCTGATAAGCGTTCAAAGGTTTGAAATAAGTAGAAATTGCTGGTTTTTAGATTACATTACTTAAGATCAGACTAGCTACACTGCAGTAATAAGTTAAATACACTTAATATTAGCAAATAATTCTTATTTTTTAGCACACTGAAAAAGTGAATGCCAAGGAACAAGAAAATAAATCACAAATTTAAGTGGAAATTACTAGTGGAGTATGATTATGCTGTTAATTGAAACAAGTTGACTCATCTTGAAAATGGGTAGACCTAAACCCATATTTAAATAAAAAAGTTATTTTTCTTAGAGCATAAATCTTAAAAATGGAAAGAAAGATTTTTATTTAAATCACAACCAGGACTGCAAGTGGCATTTTTAGCATTTATTGAGAACTGAAAGGAGTCTGGAAAGCAACTTGACACCAGTAACAATTATTATCTTGCAAACTGCTGAAAAACAGGTGATTCAATAACAATGAGAGAGAGAGCAAGAGAGTGAGATCCAGGCAGTGTGAGACCTAGTTGGAGATAGACCTAGACAGAGTGAGCTAGAGTGAGTGCCGCTAGAAAGATGTGACATTGTCCACTGGGGTAAAAAATAAATAAATAAAATCTGAATGAATACCAGATGAAAAGGAGGAGACCTGAGAAGAGGAAACTGAAAAAAACTGGATGTCCAAGCTAGCCAAGTCAAATACAGGTACAAATGACTGAACAGTACAAACAGAAATGTAATCAAAATATCAGACCTGACATTCTTGCATACTATCTATTTCTCAGTGAAGGATTTCCACTTAGCGATCGCTTTCTTATATGCACTTGTGGCATCTCGATCGTGGATTGCATCGCCTAGTACCTGTGTTTGAATGACTGAGAGGAGGGTTGCAACACATTTTGGATACGTCAGGTGCAAAGTGTAGTAGTACGCAATTAACATTAATGTTCCGTCAAGTAAATCCTCCTTTGGCAAGGTGCTCATAGGTATGTTTCCCACGGCGAGGGTGCAGGCCGTTCCATCGAAGAGTAACACCCGTGTGGAGAGAGGCTGTTTCTCCAAGTAAAGTGATGGATCCTCCCTAGGCTAGAATTGAACAAGGACAAACAGTTTAATGTGGATTAGAAGAGTTTCAACAGCAGTAAGGTAGTAAGAGTAAGGACACATTACAGTGGCTACATTGATATATGACCAACATAATGCTCACCTCAAGCATATGAAGCAGCGCATCACTGGCCTTCCCGAGCTGCTTTGGTGGTGGAGTTGGTGAGGGGAAACGTGACGGGAGTGCAGTCAAGAGGGCGATGGTGAAGTCCACTATGGGACCAAAAAAAAATCAGGAGCAGGATTGGGAACTGACAGATTACAATGGATTTGGTATATGAAACAGCAACTTAGCTTCACGCAGATTAAAGGGGAAAGGGGGTTTCAGGGTTTCTTCCACACGCCATAGAACCTCACCTTGGCACAGAAGTTTTTCCATCTTCCCTTTGATTCCCATATGTACTTGAGGTTGCCGAAACCCAGGATCCGATGCAGCTCATCCATTGCCTTGGACAAAATTGTCCAAGGCAATGGACCGCCGTGCAGACTTGATACAACACAGCATTCACAGAAACAAGCACACAAGAGTTCTAGTGAAGCAGGCCAAGAAACTTACATTGTGAGTGTCTTTGAAGCACGGATATGCCTCAAAGATTTTTGTGGCTTTGTCTTCTTCCCTTGTTGCATCTGAATCAATGAACGCCCATCTGGCCTCAAACTCGAGGTCCAAAATTTGAGCAACTGCACTTTGGTTGGGTTTTGGGTTGGGTCTGTTGTACATGTTGCTGAGTGACTTGTAGTGCCTTGCCTGCATCTTCAGACTATCCGGGGCCGCTAAAACAGAGGCAACAGGAGAGTCAGGGACAGACATTTCAATGTAATCACTTCTGCACCAGTAGCAGGGAAGACAAATCATATGTATGAGATACATATGATTACAATATGCAATGTATGGATGCACAATTATATTAGTAAGCATCATAGCACTTTCATTTTCCAAACTTTTAGCACATACCTGGACTGAGGTCGTCGTCACTGATCATCGTTGCTTGGAAGATTTACAGTTGATGCGGTTGAAACACTTGTGTCAGCGTCGGTTTATCTTCTGTGGTTGAATCAAAGAGAGACCTCTTTGCCACCCCTCGTTGTGGCATGCGGCCCTGCCTCTTCCTGGGGACTTCATATTTTGGAATCAAATACATTTTAGAGTAGATGGTCAGCTGTGGTAACGGAATGTTTTGGTAAGTAAGTTACCACACACACAGTTCTGTAGCATCTCGAAGCATTGGATAATAGTTGACAGTCTTCTGTGACATTGCTCTCAATTCATGTTTGGAGGGGTAGGTAATTTATTTTCCCAGGGGACTAGCTCGCAGGGTTGCAACCATGCTGGTGATTGTATTTCTGATAGCTCTTTCGACATCTTACAATCCCGTCCCTTTCCATTGCGGAGCAATTCAAACTACTGGCTGCGCACCATGTCTAGCTCAGAATCTGTGTACACAACATACTCTGGTGGGTCTGGCAATTTCATTCTTTTGGTGGTGGATTTGTGTATGGAGGTGGAGGTCTGACGCTGGCATGGTGGCACAGCCCTGGTTGATGGTACAACCCCACTTCCACTGTTGGCATCTTGCTCAATGGGATTCTCACCCTATTACAATTGTAGGGGATTCAAGAAAAAGAGAAAAGATTAAACACATAGGACATCATGATGTCACATTGGCTATTCCAATGTGTAGTATATTTACCTTTGGACTGATGACATCCCATAACTTTTTCCTCCTGAGAAAGAGATCCTTGAGGTCCTCCCAGCTGAGGGTTTTCAAAACCCCCTCATCAATATTGGCGGCTGTAAAATCAGCAAAATCAGTTTTGCATCAAATCAGATTTCTGTATTAATGAATGGCATTTAAATAGAAGCTCAATTATAAAATATCTTGAATCCACATTATTAAATACCCTTCAATATCTGTTTAAATAGTTAAATACCATTAATTATTAAAATGACATCAGATGGACAAAAACCCAGGAAGTGGAATTAACATTAACAATGATAAACAGAAGTAGCCTATTGCCCAATCACTCATTCACACTTTTATAGGCTTAAAAATACAACGTATAAATCGTCTTATCAATATCTTAATTTAGGTTCCAATTAATAATATTAGGAGAGTCCTTGTTAGAGAGTCCAAGTGGTTATGTGTGAGTTGTGATCCACTGAAGATCCCAAGAAAGGCAGGTTGCTTGTGTGTGCAACGGTGTGTGTGATGTGAGTTCTAAAGGCTCTGCACTGTAGCACTGTGTCATTAGCGTACGTACACTTGAGTGTGTGTATGTAAACAATGCGAGCCGTTGGGAATCTTCTCGTAACGTTACCTCCGTTTGTGTGTGTGAAGTTGGCCGCTCAGTCTTTGAGCCCCGAACGATGACCACGGTGCCAATTTACTGTGTGACTCAAACTTACTAACCGACGTAAGCCCTTGTTGCTCTGTCCTCGGCCACTAAGTTAAACGTAGCACCCTACAATCACTTTAACTGATGTTATATTGCTAATAGGTAGCGACTGAGTAGCAGCGGTAGCTAACACTTCACCAAACATCAAATAGCTGACGTAACATTATGCAAAAGGAACACAGACAGCGACAAAGGCCGACCAAGAGAATGGATGGCAAATTGAGTGCGCCAATGATAACCTTACCAACTGACACTAGCTACGATGTTGAACACGACTTAACTTACCACCTAACACCGACAATGTGGTGTCATCCAAGTCATCCATTTCCTATGTTGCAAATCCCAAATGTTAACTTTAACATTACCTGTCAAAAGGCAAAGGGCACAGAGTTAGCTAACGTTACCAAGCAAAAGTTCTGTTAGCTAAAGTAACCTCTAACACTCAAAGTTTCAAATGTTTTATTGGTCAGATGCACAGCAGATACAGCGTATATGTTGGCAATGAAAATCTTATATCCCAGGCTCCTCCAACAACTCAACATACAAAGTGTAAATAAGATAAATAAAATAATGCAACAATTACACAAGAATAACATGTATAATATATATATATATATATATATGTGTGTGTACTATAAACAGATGTGAGTAGACATTCACAGAGCTCAGGAATTCAGCAGTCTTATAGCCTGTGGTATAAAACTGTCTCTGAGTCTGGTGGTCTTGGTCCGGATGCTGCGGTACCGTCTGCAAGACGGCAGCAGACAGAACAGATTGTTGCTGGGGTGATGGGGGTCCTTTAATATCCTACCGGCCTTCTTCCTACACCGCTGGGTGTAGAGGTCCTCCATGGATGGCAGCTCCGTCCTGGTGATGTGCTGAGCAGTTTTCACAACCCTCTGTAGAGCCTTACAGTTGAGGGCGGTGCAACTGCCATACCAGGCCGTGATGCAGCCAGTCAGGATACTCTCGATGGTGCACCTGTAGAAGTTGCAGAGTATCCTGGAGTCCATGTTGAACTTCCGCAGCCTGCGGAGGAAGAAGAGCCGCTGTCGAGCTGTCTTGGATATGACCCTGGTGTGATGTGTCCATGTCAGGTCCTCACTGATGTTTACCCCGAGGAACCTGAAGCTGCTGACTCTCTCCACAGGAGTCCCGTCGAAGGTGATGGGTGTGTGTGCCTGTCTCTGCCTCTTCCTGTAGTCCACAATCAGCTCCTTTGTTTTGCTGACGTTGAGATGGAGGTTGTTGTCCTGGCACCAAGATGTCAGGGCTCTGACCTCCTCTCTGTACGCCGTCTCGTCGCCGTCTGTGATCAGGCCGATGACGGTCGTGTCGTCAGCAAACTTGATGATGGTGTTGGAGCTGTGTGTGGCCACGCAGTCGTGCGTGAACAGGGAGTAGAGGAGAGAGCTGAGCACACAACCCTGAGGGGCTTCTGTGTTGAGGGTCAAGGTGGAGGATGTGATGTTCCCCATCCGCATTGCCTGGGATCTGCCCTTCAGGAAACTCAGGATCCAGTCACAGAGGGCGCTGTTGAGCCCAAGGTCCCTGAGCTTAATGATGAGCTTGGAGGGCACAATGGTGTTGAATGCTGAACTGTAGTCAATGAACAGCATTCTCACATAAGTCTTCCTCCGGTCCAGGTGGGAGAGGGCAGTGTGGAGGTTGAGGGAGATGGCATCATCTGTGGACCTGTTTGCCCTGTAGGCAAACTGCAGGGGGTCCAGTGAGTCAGGGAATGAGGAGGTGATAAAAGTTTTGACTAACCGCTCAAAGCACTTCATGATGATGGAGGTGAGTGCAACTGGGCAGTAGTCATTGAGGCAGATGGGTTTTGTCTTTTTGGGGACAGGGACAATGATGGACTCTTTAAAGCATGTGGGGACTACAGACTGGAGCAGTGACCTATTGAAAATGTCTGTGAACACATCTGCCAGCTGAACTGCACACACCTTGAGAGCACGGCCAGGGATGCCATCAGGTCCAGGAGCCCTCTGTGTGTTGATCCTTTTCAGAGATCTACACACATCTGCACTGGTTAAAACCAGGGAGCAGGGATCCTGGGCCTTCTGTGCCTCCACAGCCGGGGGCCTCTCAAAGCGTGCATAAAATGTGTTCAGTTCATCTGGGAGAGATGCAGACACTTCCTCAGCACCACTCGTTGTTCTTTTGTAGTCTGTTATTGTTTTCAGTCCAGACCACATGTTTCTGGCGTTGGAGCCCTTGTAGTTCGACTCCACCTTGTTCCTGTATTGTCTTTTCGCACTGCTAATAGCTCTCTGGAGTGCATTCCTGGAATTCCTGTACTCATCCAAATCACCGCCGCTGTGCGCAATGCCCGTGCTTTAAGTTTAGCTCGGACCTCGCCATTTATCCAGGGCTTCTCATTTGGGAATGTCCGTACAGTAATCAAAGGCACGACGTCATCGATGCATTAGCCGTTGTAGCAAATTGCCGTGTCAGTGTGTGTGTTTATATCACGTGCAGTGGCGGCTGGTGATACCATTTTTGGGGGGGGCGCAGTTTTGGGGGGTCATTTCACAGCTCAGCAAAGAAAACCAAAAACACATTTAAAAAGGGGTGGGAATCACCAGAGGCCCCACAATATGATGTTGTTGTGATTTTAAACATTTTGTGAGTATTGCTATATCATATATTGTGATGTATTGATACTATATACTATATATGATTACTATTGAGTTGGATAGAAGGTGTGTGAGGAGATAAAGTGATGCTGTTTTGTTTGGCTGTGTGAATCTCCCTCTCCCCCCGCCCCCCCCGATCCCCCCACAGGGCTCTGCTGATATTTCCGTCCCATTTCCATCTTTGCATCATCTGACATCTGCGATCCCTTCTCAGACTGGGATCAGCCTAGTCATTCACACACACACGCACACAGACACACACACACACCCACACACACACACACACACACACACACACACACACACACACACACCAGCCACCCCAGGGCCTCACTGCAACTTGCTGCACTGTAAACACTATCACATCCACAAAGTTAGCAACCCCTGCTACAGCACAAACATCAGAATAATTAAGGGGGGGGTGGGTGTTACAGTGTGTTGTGTGAGTGTCTCCTTTCTGTTCTCACAGTTTCTTTGTAGTGCAGTTGCAGATCGATTTTTCAAGGCAGACTTCTTACGGTTGTTCTACTGTTCGTAAACAGTTGGTGGTTTTTTAATTAGTTTGGCTGAACATTCATTCCTGAAATTAAATATATACATATATATACTGATTAAAATTACGACAAGATAAGTGCAGCAGTGGTATGGTCCCACTTTGTAAGCATATACCCCCCTGGTGATTTACAGTTTCTTTTCTATTGCTAAAACTGAATTTTTGAAATCATGGCTCATTTTCTCAAAACACTTCACACGATTCCCAAAACCCCCCAGAGTGCCAAACACCTCTGATATCCTGCAGCATGAAGCAATGCACTCAAAACTACATAAACACCAAAACCAGACTTTAGGAGCAAATGGCACACACTTCATTTATAGTACACAGCTCTTCAGATCTGTCCAACCACCAACCTGCTCTACTCAATCTAATGCACACTCTTCTTCTATGGTGTTCAGCATGTAGACAGATCTGCACCACGGGAATATGTGCAGAAACAATAATATACTGCTGTTATAGTTTATTTTTCTCCAAAACAAATTGATGCAACATTCATGAACAACACATAGTGACAGTTTCACAGTTGCTCTTGTCTAATGCAGTAAATGTAAAGGAAAACTTTGAGGAAAATTAAATACAAAAAATATTTGTATAAAGAACAGAGGAAACAGAAGTGCTCAGGCTGCATTTGACCACCTGCTAGGTCTGGCTGCAGCTCCTCATGCACCTAGAGGCCTTACGATCACACAGCTTCCGCCGTTACGCTGCAAATAACTCTTCAACTGACTTCAGTTCATCTCCCCCCTCTCTCTCTTATCCCCCCACCCCCTCTCTTATCCTCCCTGCACCTCCACCTCTTGCTGCTGTCCATATATCCATTGTTGTTACGAGTAGCCTCTTTCTAGTGCGTACATCCTGATTGATGAGTCAACAATAATTGGTTGTTAGTTGGTCCATGTGTGTAGCAAGTTTAATGGCAGTGTTCTGCCAATGGCAAACAAGTGAATCTGTCAGATTTCTGTGTCTTACTGAGAACCGTGTGCAGTGTCTTGGAGACCCAACAAGGTGGTAAAATGCAGCCAAAGCGCAAAATTAAGAGATTACTGCAGCATTGGTGGAGGCCGTAACACTGAACGCCCTGTCACCAACGGTTCGGAGGCGAGTGCGGGGAATAGAGAGAAGGCCCGTGTCCGAGGACCGAAGACTCCGTGTAGGGGTGTAGGGATGGAGGAGGTCTGATAGGTACTGTGGAGCGAGGCCATGGAGAGAGTTGTAGGTCAGGAGGAGGGTTTTGAAAGTGATCTGGGACTTGATCGGGAGCCAGTGAAGAATCAGAATCAGAATCCCTTTATACGTCCCACAGAGGGGAAATTTTCATTTGTTACAGCAAATAAAGAGCCTCAGACAGCTTAATGTTACAAAAGGATGCAAGAAATATATACAAAAAAGTATACAATTTTACAGAGACATAAAAATTAGACCTCAGAAACCGTTCTGAGGTGTAGCAGCAGGCTTGGAATTTCGTCATTTTAGGGGCAAAGCCATTTGGCCTTTTGTGGCACAATTTCTTTTAGGGCACATAGGCCATTTAGGGAAAAAATAGGATTTGGAGCTTACAAATAAATAACTTAACTTTCTGATAATAAAAACACATGAATGACATGGAAAACAAATTACCTTTTTACTACACTGTGCGTTGAATAGAGTAGTTTTTCATCCAATGTGTGCGGCAAAAAATAAATCACAAGTGGAGCAAAGCGCTCGCAGCCCCACTGAAACGTCATCTCACAAGTCAGAGCTGATTGGTTGTAAGTGTGTGTGCTGCAAAAAGTGTAGTTATGCAGAGGAGACGAGAGGGCTTTGACTACATCACCAGCGGTAAATAATACAAACAGAACATGAAAGAAGTTGACCATCTACTGGAGCTTTGGTGAGCGGAAGTATAGTTTATGTTGATTGTCTGTGTTTAGCCTTTAGGCTATCGATCTGCTGGATCGATTGATATTGTAACCACGGTGTGTGGTGTGAGTGTGTGTGTTTTCCTACAGTCTGATGTTTTCATGCTGAGGCATCACGGTTGTTGTTATTGTTAAGTTTTGCAGAACGGGCAGGAGGCCGGCTTAGGCAGTGGTAGGATCCCGCTGGAGGACGGGCAGGAGGCCGGCATAGGCAGCAGTGGGACCCCTCTGGAGGACGGGCAGGAGGGCTGCGGGACCGCTGCGGAGAACCTGGAGCAGGAGGCAGTGGGACCCCCGACAGAGCAGGAGATGGCATTGGCGGGACCCCCGGTGGTTTTGGCGTTGGCGGGACCCCCGACAGACAAGAAACAGATCTTGGTAATGGCGGGACCCTCAACGGATAAGGAACCGGTCTTGGCAGGACCCCCATTGGAACAGGTGGCGGCGGGGCACTCGACTTCACAGGGACAAGTGTTGGAGGGTCCCCCAACGGGGAAGGACACGATGTCGGCTGGACCCGCGGAGGTACAGGTGACAACAGAGCCCCCAACAGGACAGGAGCAGGTGTTGGCAGGACCCCCTTCGGAACAGGTGACGGCAGGACCCCCAACGGAGCAGGAGCAGGTGTTGGTAGGACCCCCGACGGAACAGGTGATGGCGAGACCCCCAACGGAACAGAAGCAGATGTTGGTAGGACCCCCATCGGAACAGGTGATGGCAGGACCCCCAACGGAACAGGATCAGGTGTTGGCGGGAGCCCCGGCAGAACAGGTTTCGGTGGTACCCTCAACGGGACAGGATCAGAAGTCAGCAGGACCTGCGACGAGACAGGAGAGGATGGAGTAGGCCAGGTCGCCGACAGGACAGGTGGGGCTTGAGTCAGCCGGGCCGCCGAGAGGACAGATGGGGCTGGAGTCGGCCGGACCACCGACAGGACAGGAGGGGCTGGAGTCGGCTGGGCCGAAGACAGGACAGCAGGGGATGGAGTGGAGCCGGTATCCTGGCCTTGCGTTGCTTACCATGAAGCCTTGAAGCCTTGCGGAGGCTCAGAGGACCTCCAACAAAAGGGTCCTCAAAATGAGCCATGTTGGGAACTGTGACAGACAGGGTGCTATAGCATGCCTGGCACTCGCAGGCCGCGAATCAGGTTTGGCATCAGAACTACAAAGAAAGTATTGTACCCATTCCTGAAATTAACTTTTAATTAATCTTTGACCTTTAGGGCCTTGAAGTTACTTCCATGTGTGCCTTAGTAATGATGGCCTGCCTCTCCTCCTTACTAGAGACGTAGCAGCAGTCATTTTTTAGGCAAATTAAATTATAGGCTACATCAGAAAGGTTGCCTGCTGGGTCCATTCTTGGTTAGATCCTTCTGTTACGAAGAGCGAAGCAGGCAGGACCCAAATGGAGGGAAGACACTGGGTTAAACTGAAAATATCTTTATTACAAGGCCTTTAGACAAAACAAACAGTTGTAACTCTCTTCCTGGATAACATAAAACCCAGACAAACAGACAAATCGTGACACATGTGGGTCATTCCTAGTATTTGGTGCCATTTGAGTCCCATTGACATAATATGGTATATTTTGTGTACAAATGGGCTTCTACTTATTTCTAAACCCTTTTCTTGTATGCTTAACCACCCTCTACCATAGGACACAATTATATGTACACAGGATAAATGAATTTAAAATAAAATAGTTACACTAAAATACTATGTCCCCAGACATGTTTGCGTGACTTCAGTTACATATATAAGTAAGGAAAATCTAATAAATTCAAGGTTTTTCATCATTTCTGTATTGTCTTATTTAAAGTATTTCTCACCAGATGTTATTTTCTGTTATTAATGCATTTTAAATGCTTAAAATCTTTCAAATATGTTATGTCCCTGAGTCAACAGTCCCCCCTGTTACTCTGATGAGAATTCCATAGAACGCATCATCTGACTATTCTTTTAGTCACATGACTCTCTAATGTAACAATATTTTTGGAGGGAAAACATTCAAGAAGAAGCAGAGTAAGTACCACTCTTTACTCAACATTTATTTCAATGTTTTATAAAGGTTTACTGATGAGGTCAAGCATAACACGTCCACCCTGTTATGCTTGTTTATAGTGGGAACTAATATTTGTTTGTAATTTTGATAATATGGTTAATAAACATGTTAAAAATCGTTGTCAGTGATCATCATGTACTAGCTTGTTGTTCATCAAATTAGCAGTAATGGCTGACTTTAGCATAAAATGTCCCCCCTGTTACTGTCCCTCCTGTTACTGTAATGCACGGTAACAGGAGGGACACATAGTAACAGGGTCGATATAAGATTTACATTTTGTTTCTTTAAGTGTGAATTGGTATGTATTATTAACGTATTATGTATTAATTTGCTGTATACTTCCAAAAAAGATGATTTGAAATAGTATGCATGTATTTGTCAGGGAATGGCGCCATTGTCTGCAGCTGAAAAGCAGCGGCGCTACAGGGCACGTCGTGACACTGACCCTGAGAGAAGAGAGAAATATCTCAATATATGATATATAATATAAGCAAAAGGGCAACTTTTACCTGCTCTCAAAAGAGCCATTCAAGAAAGGCTTTAAAGACATCAGCTGGCATTTCTTTGAGGCCAGCCACGGAAAAGGGGCTCCAGATGGTGTTGGGGGTAACCTTAAGAGATCAGCTGACACAATTGTGCGCCATGGAGGAGATATTCCAGATGCAGAAGCCATGTTCCACAAGTTGAGGAACATGGGCACTTCAGTAGAACTTTTTTTTGTGGGCCAAGAAGATGTTGCGAGGAAAGTGCAAGAAATGGAGGATGCACCAACGCTTGTGCCTGTGAAAGGAACAATGAAAATACATCAAGTCCTCAGTTCCTCTCCGGGAACAATTCAATACCGGGACATAACTTGCCTTTGCCAGGCAGACAAAGGTGTGCTGGACTGTGCATGCTATGACCTGAAGGAGGTGAGCATGGGTCAAGAGGCAAGCATGGGTCAAGAGCAGGGGTCTCAAACTCAATTTACCCGGGGGCCGTTAGAGGTAGAATCTGGGTGAGGCTGGGCCGCATCAGGTTTCCCACAAGAAAAGTACTAAAAAACATTCCAATGTATCAAATGTCTTTATTTTTATTTTTTAACACAAAATAAGATGAACAAATTAATTAACAAATTCATAAGAAAAAAACCAATCAATCAGTAATAAATAAATAAAATGAAAATAATACTAATAATAATAATACAGCAGATATAGAAGACTGAAGAAACCACATATAGTTGCTGACTAGAGAAATGTAATTATTATTATTCAGATTCAAATATCTGTATTAACAGTTCTTTAACATTTAACTTTCTGAACATGAATGGAACATTGAACGTAAACTGTTCTGAACATGGCTTCTTCTGCCTACTTCTTGCTGCTAGAGATCTGGCAGCGCTTCCTCTCGTATAGCCGAGCCACATTTGGCTTAAGCAGGGATGAAGCAGTTGAGACCCTCAGTAGGGCTTGAAGATGCTCATCAGTAAGTCTAGACCTGTACTTGGACTTATTGAAGTTCAACATAGAGAAGAGCTTTTCGCACAAGCATGTGCTCCCAAAAAGACACATGGTCCGCTTGAACATTCGTGAAAGCTCAGGGAAGCTGGGGGGCAATTCTCTCAAAAATTGCCCGAGCTTGTCTGCTTTTCCACTCACCTCCCTGAACTTGGCTTTGAGTTCAGAGTTGCACTGCAGGTCAATGAGCTCCATTTGAAGCACAGGAGCGGCATCTTGCACATCAAAGGAGAAGGAGTCCGCAAAAATTTGAAATGTGGCTCTGTGCGTCTTGAAGTCTGCAAATCTGTGATCAAATTCCTCCTGTAGCTTCAAAATGACATCCACATACTCCTCACCACTGAATGGTGTGCCTGCATCCATGAGTGCCTTGCATGCTGGAAAATGGCAAAGGTTTGTCTGAGAAAGCTGGGCTTTCCATAACATACGTTTTGTAGAGAATGCTCTCACGTTGTCATAGGCAGCACTAACAAGTTGCCCCTGGCCTTGTAACTTCTTGTTCAGTACATTAAGCTCATGTGTGAGTCCATGAGCCATTTGGGATCACTTAGCACAGGAACAGCAACCCCATCTTTCTCCATGAAGGCTTTCACTTCCGCTCTCAACTCAATAAATCTCTTCAACATGTTTCCCCTGCTGAGCCAATGTACCTCGGTGAAGTAGAGCACATCCCCATATTCTGACTCCATTTCCTCTAAAAAAAAAAGCACAGAACCTTCTGTGCTTTAAGCCCCTGGATCTGATTTAGTTGATGCATTTCACAACGAAAGACATCACATTGTCAAACTTCAGGCATTTGCTGCAAAGAGCCTGCTAATGGATAATGCAGTGCAGAGCAATGGCCTCCTCCACCAGTCCATTTTTCCTCCCTGTCATTGATGGCGCTCCATCGGTTGTTATTCCAACAAACCTCTTCCATGGCAAACCGGCATTCTCAATGGCATCACACAGCTGGTGAAATATCTCCTGAGCGGTGGTCTGGCCATGCATTGGAATCACTGTGAGCAACTCCTCTATGACTTCAAAATTGTCTTCAACACCACGGACATAGATTGCGAGCTGGGCAGTGTCCGTGATGTCTGTGGTCTCATCAAGAGCGACTGAGTATACACTGAAACATTTTGCTTTCTCACACAGTTGATCATAAATGTCACTTAACAGGTCAGAAATGCGCTCTGCCACGGTGTTGGCAGAAAGTCTGATGTTGCTAAACTGACCTTTATTTTCTGGACAGACAATACTTGCAGCCTGTAATATGCACTTTTGGACAAATTCACCTTCTGTGAATGGCTTTCCTGCTTTAGCAATCATCTCACTGACCACGTAGCTAGCTTCGACTGCTGCATCATTCTCTTTGGTTGCTTTCTTAAAGAAATCTTGTTGCCTCAGTACATAGGCTATGTTTTAAGATTAGCAACCCGGTTGGCTCTCGCATCTCCCTGGTATTTTGCATACTCCTCAGCATGTCTAGTTGTGTAATGACGTTTCAAATTGTATTCTTTGTGCACTGCAACTTTCTCTGTGCAAATAAGACACGTCGGGATGCCCCTGTGTTCAACAAAGAAATATTGCACTTCCCACTTTTCCTGAAATTGTCTGTGCTCATCACCAACCTTTCTCTTCACTGCAGGCTTTGAAAAAGACATGTTTGGGGCTGTGTATTCCACTTGATGTCACTGTCGCGTTGAAGTTTCAGTGTTTAGCCGATACGTCTTTTCCGCTTCTTTTTCTGTCCCGCTGAGCAGCAATTTCCGCGGCCGCCTCCGCTTCTGAGCCCGCGGCCGATGTCCCGCCCCCGAGAGCAATATACCCCACCGTGATTGGTAGGTTCGTTCAGCTCTGAACACAACACTGAAAAGTGCCATTCGTATCAAACTCGCGGGCCGCATTAACATTAAACTTTCATATTGAGGTGGGGGCCGCAAACTATTGTCTCAAGGGCCGCAGTGGGCCCGCGGGCCGCGAGTTTGAGACCCCTGGTCAAGAGGCAAGCCTGCATTGCACCGAAGGACCATCACGGCCTGAGAACATCTCAAAAGGCAACATTGGTCAGTGGTGCATTATCAATTATGATGGTGAGCCCTACCCAGGCATCATCTTGGAGGTTGAGGATGATGTACAAGTAAAATGCATGCACAAGAATGGCACCAACAAGTTCTACTGGCCAAGTCCACGAGAGGACATTTCATGGTACAGGGATGACCAGGTTGTGTGTCTAATGAAAGAGCCACAACCTCTGAATAAGAGGTCAGTTCAGCTGGAGAAGATGGTGTGGGATTTTGTTGGAAAACACATGGGTTGCTGGTCTGTTCCATAACTGTCTCTGTCTGTGTCTGTCTCTGTCTGTCTTGTTGTTGCATAGTTGAGAGGTGAGAGGTGTGAGTGATTTTTGGTGTACAGAGAGTTTGTTCAATGTGGACATGCATCTACATGAGTTTGTTGAGAGGTGCTAAATGTTTCTTGAATGTTTGTTGTTCACTGGTTTGAAGTCCACCCTGTTACTTCTTGTCCACCCTGTTTCTCCTCTGTCCATCCTGTTACCTGTGTGTGTTTTTTATGTTAATTAAATCAAATCAACAAATGTAATGCATGTCTCTGTGGTTATTTGAAGGGAATGAATCAGCAAAATAAATGTACTTAAAAATGGGTTCAAAATCCATTTATATTCCTTTTAAATCTAAAAGAAATGTGTTGAAATTACATTGTGCCTTAAACTGAACATGGCCTCTTTCAATATAATGCTTGTTTATGCATACTTTCTGAAAATATCCTTGCAGGGTGAAATGAGGGACATTGTAGCTCTTAGAAAATGTAAATATTACTAAAACTGTGCATTCAAACAGTATCAGAGGAATGAGAATGTCCCATAACAGGGTGGACATTTGGCTTACGTCATGTGTGAAGAATTTGGTAAAAAAACATTACAGTATAATATCCATAGCTGGACCAATACATTTTTCTTATAGTTTGAAAATCCCTCTTTCAGATGAAATGTTAAAAACATCAAACATTTTGTATTTTTTGATTGAAAGTTACCATGCTGAAATGGCACCGAATAGTAAGATTGACCCATATGCTAATTAATGAAACGTGTGCTAATTTAGCTAAATGTGAATTAGCATCCGGCAGTTTCTGTGCTGGGGACCCGTACTTTACATTTGTGTCATAAAATGTTGTGGTACTCAACATTTCCGCGTTCTTTTCTGCTGTCAAGTAGACTACGAAGAGAAAGCGCCTCTGATGATGAATATTCTCTTGATGCGTGCTGGGCATGCAAACTATATCTCCAAACTAGCGACACTGTTTTCCAGCAATTTCTATCAGCATTGCTCCCACACCCTGCTGCTCCCATGATGCAGCTGATAATAAAGATAGAGGTTACCAGGGTTAGTGCCAGGCCCCCTCCATTGCCCCCCCCCGTGTGTGTGTGTGTGTGTGTGTGTGTGTGTGTGTGTGTGTGTGTGTGTGTGTGTGTGTGTGTGTGTGTGTGTGTGTGTGTGTGTGTGTGTGTGTGTGTGTGTGTGTGTAAACAGGTGGGGCTTGTCCCTCGCTGCACATGGTGGTGATTTGTTTGCATATATTCCATGTCAGGTTTGATGTATGTTATTATAGCGGGGCCCCCCCCCTGCAGCCGACAGGGCAATTATGAAAAATAAGTCACACACACATAGGGGAGATAAGCACGTTCCACAGACACACACTTCATCCCTCCTGGCAATTCAAAAGTTGACACAGCTGACAACTAATATAAACTAATGTGTTTGCTGTTGTGGCTGCTCCGACTTGTGCGACCCCCCTCTCCCACTATACACCTCAGTGTCTCTTATTTGGTTCTGCTGCACTCCACTACTCTGGCTTGTCTCAGGTAGCTCTAGCTTTTACATTTGTATGAGGGCCCGTACAGGCCGTAATTCATAAATTCTCCTTTAACATACATATATTTTCACTCTTACACACATACATATATTTTTACACATACATTCTCCTTTCACTTGAATCTATTTCTACTCACATACAGTATATGTATATAAAATGTACTTTTCAACACATACATGTATTTTCACTCTGACACAGGAAGTTCTTCCTTAAGAAGGAAGTCAGTATCAAATTAGGAAATACACGTGCATGACCTGCTCAGCTTATCCTAAACTGATGTTAAATACCAGAACTATACAATGATGCTATTCAAAGTAGCAATGAAAATGACATTAAAACATTATTTTAATAATGTCTTCGAATGTATTGAACGAATACAAAGAGAAGCTACAGATTCGTTTGTTCAAGAGAGGATGTATGGAGAACTTTGTGACCACATTCTAACCTTATGGTCTAAGCAAGGTCTTCAATGACATCCACTTAAACACAGACAGCTGTCGGACTCTCTACAGGCACAGACAACAGCTTGGCGTTCAGCCACTGACATATTTAACATTATGACTTGAACAGAGGTGTTGGTGAAATTCGTCAGCGCAACACAAATGCAGGTGAAAGATATGTGCAATAGAAGCTGGGGATAAGAGAGTTATCTGCCAGCCAGAGGGGAATTATTGTACAGTGTTATTGCGGTGGGCAGGAATATTCTCCTGTACCTGTCCTTGTGACAGCGGAGCTGGAGCAGTCTGTTGGAGAAGGAGCTCCGCTGTCTGTCCAGCTGCAGGTGGAGAGGGTGGGTGGGGTTATCTATGATAGATAACAGTCTGTTCAGAGTCCTCTTCTCCACCACAGCCTCAACATTTTCCAGTCCCCCCAGCAGACGGCAGCAAAGAAGAGTGCACTAACAACAACAGACTGGTGGAAGATCTCCAACATCTTGCTGCACACGTTGAAGGATCTCAGCCTCCTCAGGAAATAGAGTCGGCTCATCCCCTTCTTGTGGTGAGTAAATTCCCAATAGAACAACTTCGGTTGAATCAAGTAGCACAAACTCAGTCGCCAGTTTCTTACAATGCTTAAGTAATTATATCCTTTGTCCTGCATTAACAGTTTTGAGTGTACAGCAAAATGGACTAAGCATCAATATCATAAGGTCATTATTAAGAATTATTTCTGTTAGTTTTAAATTATTGATGCATAAATAACCATGGCCTTATTATAGTTTTCCCACACATAATTTACTCTGATTTTAATTTCTTTTAGGCACATAGATGGAAACCACAAGCTTGTGAAATGGAGAATGGTGTTCCACGGCTGTGTTGATGGTTTCAGTCGAACCATCATCTACCTTGGTTGTCTAGACAACAACCGAGCCTCTAGTGTGTTGTCACTATACATTGGCGGTGTTCAGAACTTCGGACTACCGTCCAGGGTGAGATGTTATCATGGACTGGAAAACACAGGTGTTGAAAGTTTCATGCTTTGCAGGAGAGGATTAAACAGATATAGTGTAATTACTGGCTGTCAGTGCACAACCAAAGAATTGAGAGATTATTGGTAAATCTTTTCAACTTTATAGAGGAGCATGGTGTATTAGATTCACTTAATGAGCTCCATTTTTGTCTTCACTATATTTATTTGCCACGAGTTCAAAGAGCTGCCACTGAGTTTCAGAACCAGTGGTCTTTCAACACAAGCGGGGCCAACTCCTCTTCAGCTGTGACAAAGAGGCATAGGCAACAATGCAGGAATGTCAAGGGGCGAATTTACGTGCATGAACCCAAACACATGATTCGGAGACAAGGGGTTTCAGGAAAAGTCCTTTTACTGGATTGATCTCAGTACAATGGGTTTCACAAACAAAAAATATTCTGTTGAGGGAAACTAAATACTACGAAACAATAACCAAAAAACGCAGGGCCGGTCCTGTGCTATTCTGGGCCCGGGAGCAACATTGCGCGCACAGCTAACAACATAAACATGGATAGAGCATCAGTGGAATCTGTGAGAAGTCAGTAGGAGCATAAGAAGCAACAAAAAATCAGAACACCATAGAGCAGAATTTCACATTGCACTTACATTGCTCCACTGGAAGAAAAAAAACCCCACTTTTTCTTTTTAAGTAGTGTATGTTAAAACCTAACAATTTTACATCTTAATAAAACTTTTTGTTTGAAACACTCTTTGATAGCAAACTTACTGGCAACGTAATCCTGGCTAAAAATACAGAGCCAAGTTCCAAATCCAATTTAAGTTTACGCAACAATAAACTTTATTTTGCCTTCATTGAACTTTCTAAACATCTGAACTGTATTTTAAAAGATGTTAGCACCTTATTGTTTAAAAACATGTGTATTTGCCCAGCAAAACACTGTGGAATGATATACACAATAAAAACATGTCAATAACTATTTTGGGATTATTTGAATGCTGACTCACATTTGAGTGTAAACTTGGAACTGGGTATTGCCCAATGCAAAGTCCATATTTTCCTGGAAGTCTATGTAAGAGCTGTGCAGTGGTAACTTCCAACGATTGATGCAAATGTTTGCAATGGGAAGTTTAGGAGTGGTTCCTGAGTCATGCTTTTGGTGAAGAAATTCAATTGAAGGTTATGGATCAAAGTCAATTGGTGGAACAGTATTGGCTCCAGTGACAAAGGCGAGAATTGTCCTCAGCTTCTGTGTTCCCTCTTGATCTGAAGAAAAAACCAAAACATCAGAAATTTGAAAGAACACCAACAAACATACTACTGATACAATGTCAAGATGCATTGTTAATTACAAGCAAGGACATATTTCAGTTCATACAAGAAACGCTTTAAACACTTGTACATTTTATTTACTTTCTGCATCTGTTAGGTAGTCTCTCCAGAAAGGAACAACAACTTCTTCAGCACTCCTTCTATTGCTGCCAACTGTAGATAGGCGGAAGTGAAGAGGCTGTCAAGCAGGTCTGCTATGAGGGTTGTAGGAAACCAGCATAGAAGGGTGCGAAAACTCTCCAGGTGAGCTTTGATTTTGTCCAGCACACCAAGTGTTCTCAGGCCATCCTGAAATCTGAGTGAAAATCACACTTACTTTTTGAATTTAAACAAAAGAAATTTGTTTGAACAACTTCACATGTAGTCCTTTTTAAACGTCATGGCATGGAAAAATGACTTGCTTATTTGCTGTACACAAAGGAGAAACATGCAAAACCTAATACTACTACAGCCATCAAAAAGTTCTGTGTTGAGCTCCTTCAAAAAATAAAATGAACGAGTGCAAACGCTGCCAGGTAAAGCGTGAATGGGTCTCTTTTCCTCTCTGGAGTACCAGTATCCCCTCCTATTATTAGCTCTGTTAGTCCAACTAAGCAGCTGCCAATTAAGTTAATTTCTGTGCTTGGATCTAAAATTTAAAACAGGCATTCCAACTTTGCACTTGTCTAGATATATATGTACAAAACAAATAAACACATAACTAGTAAAAATGTTCATAACTACGAAGTGGAATGAAAGTTTAAGAAAAAGACAAGTTACAAATGTTAGAAGTAACTGACAACATTTAATCTTCATACATGTTTATACACAGATTAAGGGTTATTATTTTTAATTCAAATGTGATATCACATTCCAAAATTGACGTTGATGGTCTGATGTATAGGGCTTTCTATTTTTACACTTTATGTATGAGATTTGCATCCAGTTCCTGTCCTGCACGCAGTTTGGGCTTAATCGATCTGTTGCCACATGCCATCAGAAGCTCTAAGCTGAAAAGGGTACATTTACAAAAGGTTAAACAAAAACAAAAAATCTTGGGGACAAAAATACACAAGACACATTGAAACTGACCCATGACAGTTTGTTTTCCATTTCCTCTTTGATTATGGCAGTCAGAAAAATAAATGAGAAGGAACGTAATTGATAACACAAAATCAACTGAATAACTGGCTTAATAGGTTAGGTTTGATCTATTGTATGCATTTTTCACCACTGGAAATGACAAGAGATATCCTTTCATTTGAATAGAATCATTATAATCACAGTTTGGACTTGGACTGGATGATAAAATCCAAGTGCTTACCTCACATCAGCTGAGAGTTTTTCTCCAAAGGCATCCCTCATTTGTTCAGTGACAGTCCTGAGGTCCCAGGATTTCTGGAATTCAAATCCATTCAATACATGTCCTTGCTCATATAACTGTTGCTTTGTGCAATGCTTTACGACGGCAGCGCTTGATGGTCCCGGAAGAAGGATGATGTCTTTGTTGAAAGTCTTATGATAAACTGTTTTGGCCAAAACAAAGCAGACATTAAAATATATATCATATATCATAAATAAAGTGTTGTCTTTCTCCTGAAAGACAAAAGGGGGAGCTGGAAGTAATACAGGAATTATCTTCTTGACTTACAATACAGAAGTGTGTCAGCCATCTGTCCTCACCTGCTCTGTAATGCTTGAGATATTGACCCATACACAACATAGACTTTGATTAACCTCTTCTAGCAAGATTAACTTCATCAATGTGTAAGCCTGACTAGCTGTCGGCTAGCAAGGTAAATTATTTCACACTCCCCTCCTTAAACAGATTGGGGACTAATCAACAGCATAGCAAGCTAAAAACATTGGCGTGATAGTTAGAAATATTCAAACGTACTCATCCATCCAACATTTAGTAACGTTAGTTCATCAATTTGTAGCTCAGTATTACACTACTTCTCATTGTCCATGGAATTTAAAAGGTTGTTTAGAAAAAAATACTTACACTTTTTACAACGTGTTACACAGTTATATTAGTTGTCATTGTATGTATCGGAAAGAAAAGCCTTTCAGGTGTATGGCAACGCATTGATGTGATTATGTTGGCAGAGCAGAGACAGAAACGACGTTTCTAGGGAAAACACTACCGTCCCACGGACAGTATTTTAACCACCCAAAAAAACAATGCCTGGAAGAAGACGGTTAGCTGGTTAACGACGCACCTCGCATTTTCCAGGCTGTGAAAGACGCAGCATGTGTACGGCATCTTAGCATGCTAAATTGTGTTGCTAAATTAGCAAACATAAATTTAGAATTTATTAAGTTGACAATTTCAATTTAAGTTGTTCTCACCTTTTCCTTGGTCGCGAGCTACACTTCCCAAAGTTGAACTGAGTTTGGTATCTCAAAGACTGCCATCCTCCAGTTTGTCCTCCTTCAGCTGCTTGGCCTGCCGAAACGACGTGGGAGTTGGCAGGTCTGAAACGTTCTCTCAGCTCACTCTCCACCGTGCTGTGAGTAACGTTATTAGTAACATGCTGTGAGCCTGTCCTCTGCCGCTCAAGGCACGATGACAGGGATGTGACAGTTTCAGGGGATGACAAAATATTCCTTAAAACCCCTATTGCTTGCTGCAGTACACGCGACTCATCTTCCTCTGTCATGTTGGTCTGGATCCGAAGTTCTGAGCATGAGCCCGCTCAAACTACTGACCTGGCTTCCGTTTCTACTATACTTTGTCTCACACATACAAACATTCTTCTCTTGCATACATATATTGTCTTCAGACGTGCATATATTATTTATAATATTAAATGTAAACATTAAATGAACGTGCATGAGAGCAAAATGTATAAATATGTGCGTTAAAATATATGAATATGAGAGCAAAATGTATGACGAGAGAAACTTCACCAAGGCAAATCTGCAGAACCTGAAGGCATCAGTCCCAGGGTTCTGAAGACCTGCACCAGTCAGCTGACTCCTGTTCTTCAACACCTGTTCAACCTGAGCCTGCACCTGGAGACCAATCCCTGTACTGTGCAAGACGTCCTGCGTTGTTCCTATCCCTATAAAGACAACTCCTTCTGGGCTCAATGACTATCGGCCAGTACCTCTCACATCTCATGTGATGAAGGTACTGGAGAGACTGGTCTTGTCCAATCTCAGACTGCAGGTGAGATCATTTTTAGACCCTCTGCAATTTGACAGGTGGGGGTGGACAATGACATTATCTACCTGCTGCAGTGTGCTCACTCATACCCGGGGTGCACTGTGAGAGTCACTTTCTTTGATTTCTTCAGTGCATTCAACACAATCCAGCCACGGCTACTGAGTGACAAGCTGCAGGCTATAAGGGTAGACGCGTCCACCATCTCCTGGATCATCAACAACCTCACAGGCATCAGAGCCGGCGACACCAGCAGAATCAATAAACTGATCAGGAAAGCTGGCTCTGTCATCGGCATCAAACTGGACCGTTTTGAAGCTGTGGTGGAGAGGAGGACTCTGAACAAATTGTTATCTATCATGGATAACCCCACCCACCCTCTCCACCTGCAGCTGGACAGACAGCGGAGCTCCTTCTCCAACAGACTGCTCCAGCTCCGCTGTCACAAGGACAGGTACTGTCTGGACTTGAACGCTGTTCATTTCACATTTAGATCCTAATATTCCATTCCTCCAACACCTAATGTATATACAATATCCTACTTTATATCTATATTTTTGGTTTATATTTTATTTAATTTTGAGTTCATTTTGTATGTATATTTGCATTTTGTATGTATATTTGCATTTTGTATGTATATTTCATACATTTTTATTGCTATTTACTGCTGCAAAAATTCCCAAATTGGGATCAATAAAATATCTGTCTGTCTGTCTGTCTGTCTGTCTGTCTGTCTGTCTGTCTGTCTGTCTGTCTGTCTGTCTGTCTGTCTGTCTGTCTGTCTGTCTGTCTGTCTGTCTGTCTGTCTGTCTGTCTGTCTGTCTGTCTGTCTGTCTGTCTGTCTGTCTGTCTGTCTGTCAATCAATATATATGAGAGTGAAAATATATATATGTGAAAGGAGAATGTATGTGTGTGAGAGGACCACTTCTGGAAGGGTGCTGGTGGTCAATGAATGCAGGACCAGGTACACCACAAATGTATGTAGGAAAATCTGAGCTTTTACCACTTCTGTTGTCTCATACACAACGTATTAATACTGACAGACGGAACATAAAAAAGGTCCCCTCACCTGTTCCACATTAGCTCCATTGTAGGGGACAGTGGGTTAAGATGAGCCCATTTTTACTGATGTTGTCCTCTAGGTAACGAAAAATTAGATAGAAGTCAAATGACAACAACAACCTTTACTTCATGATGTCTTAAGTCAACCAAAATGAAAAAATAATGTGTAATAAAATCAATTTATCCATCCAATCCTGTATTTCCTGGTTCTTGCCTTGACCTTTTCTACTGTGTCTGCCTGGCTGGATCCTTGTACCTTTGTAAGTAAAAATTCCTATTTTCTCTCTTGCCCTTTTGAGGTGTTTATTGGGTCCTTTGCTGTGAGTTGTGACAGTACTCCCCTTCCCACCCAAAATGTGGTATTTATAATTACATATTAATGCAAAATGATGCGTAGCTGTAAAGAATCTCTGACTTTACAACATTTTGAAAAGGGGAAGTTGCTGGTGAATGGAAGGCAGACCGTATAATAATGCCTCACACTCTGCGATGAGAGACGGTTGGAGTTTTCTCAAAGCTCTCTCAGGATTTTAACCCCCCTCCCCCACTGTCCTTCACACTCTTGTTTGTGTCTGTTGTTCGAAGTCTTAACAAACAGGTCATTGACACAATCACAGGCAGCAAAAAAAAAAGCAATGTAGTAATGAGTTATTTTAAACAAATATTATGTCTCAACATTTATATTGATGACATGGAGCTCTCTTGTTTCTGGAATGCAAGTCCAGTGTGTCAATCATGTGAAAATGATCAAAATCAACTTTAAAATAATGAACATCAACCAACAGTAAAAAAAAATTGGCCTCTAAACAAGTTAAATGTTCTCTATGGAGTCCTATTTCTGGATCCAACTGAACTAAAAATCTGTTCTTATTTTAACAATCCCATTGTATTTCATTAGAATAGCATGAATATATGCATTCATTATCTTTCTTAACATTAAAGGCAACAATAATCAAAATCAGTGGGAAAACTTTATTTTTACTTTTGTCATACCTTTGTTTTAAAGAGCAGCAACATTGAACAAATTCTCCCAGACCTGAATATTCCCTGAAATTTAAAGAATGTTAAAAAAAAATTGGGCTTTTATTAATTTCTTGTCAGGTGCAGCACACTGGGTCCTGCTTCTGAATGTGTGTTAAACAGTTTGTGTTTGTTTCCACTCCATCCGAACCTTAGCACAACAATGCAACCCCATCAGATACACAGCTCTCAGTGCTGTGCTCTGAGAAACTGGAATGGGACTTTCATTAAATGTATCATGTCAACAGATTTGACATAACTTTATTAGGTTAGTTGAAAGCAATAATATGAAGTTTAAGTAAAAATATTGTCATGGGTGGGGAAAATAGGACCGAAGCGCAGTACAGAAACAGGGAAGCAGATATCCAGGTCCAGAGAAAATGCAAGCTTTATTCAAAAGCTGAACAAAAATACAAGAACTGAAGGAGCAGGCAAGCTACAAAAAAAGGATAAACTAACAATCACTGACTGGGGACACAAGCAACAGGAGCGGACGGACGGAAACACGCAGGTAACATCTACAGGAACAGGTACAGAACATGGTAAGAGAAGACGACTACCGAACAAGGAACCAAAGGGGAACCAAGACTAAACACACAAGGGTAATCACAAGACAAGACATAGCTGGAGAGGGGAGGAGAAACACAGGGACAACAGGTGAACACAATCAGACAATCAGACTGGAGGGAAACTAAAGACAGGAAGTAAAACTAGACAAGACACAAGGAGGGAAAACATTTCAAAATAAAACAGGAAACTATAAACACAAAACCAGGATCTTGAAAAATATGAGGTTCAACTTAATACTATTGTGTCAGGGTTGGGGAAACAGGACCCAAGTGCAGTAAATCCAGGGGAAGCAGGTAAGGTCAAAAACAAAAAGCGAGCTTTATTCAAAAGCTGTTGACGAAAACACGAAGAAAGGGGAACACAGGACATGAAAAACACTTAGCTCCACACATGAAGGGCGACAGGAACAGGCAGGTATCTTGGAAGGGATCAGGGAAGAAATGACGACGACCGAACAACAGACAAAAGGGAAACGTCACAAGACCAAAACACTTAAATAAACTTAACAATTTCCGAGATATGACATATTGCTTTCAACTCACCTGATGCAGCTTGAGAAATCTGTTGAAATAATACTTTAAATTAAAGACAGGGTTTTAGTTTGATATTTGAATAGCATGTATTAATGTTGTTTGTCATTTAAAGTGAAATAAGGGTTGCATTTTCTTTTTTTGAACACAGGACAGAGCGCATTTTAAGTAATGTGCTTTATTTCAGATAAACTAAGCCAAAAGTTTTGGTGGAGTTTTCTCATTTTTTGTTTTCTGAGTATTTTACATCAGTCTCTAAATATTTATAATACAAATCTTAACACAACTCAGATCGATTAATCTCATGAAAACCCTCTGATGTCTGATGTAAAATAATCAGCAAAATCTGTCTGGCAGGTCTCTAAAAATATATTATGAATTCAGAAAAGCCTGGAGAAATGTCTTGACATGCTTTTACATTTTCAAATGTGCTTTCTTCTAGGTCCCAGAGGAATCACAGTGGTGTTGAATCTGTGTTTTGTCGGTTTAAATGTGAGACTCTCTTTTACTTTCTGAGTGTTTGTACATTGCCTGTGATTTTGCATAATATCCTCATCAGTGCCGGGTGTTGGTGTGCTGCAGCTAGCTCTGGGGGGCTCAGCAGGGATCCTCAGCCCGCCTGAGGGGGGGATGATCTCCACACTCCAGCTCTTCCTCCACGGATCAGTCCCAAAGGGGGGGGGGGGGAGTTAAAAACCCCATAAAAAAGCATTATCGATGTTTGATTTAGTAGCAGGGTTTGTGTCGTGACTTAAATACAATTGTATTTGTTAATCATTTGTTACTTTGGCCCAAGATACAGAGAGTTTGAGGTAATATATACTTTTTTTATACATTTTGTTTTTGTTTTATTTCTTAATATTTGTTGGTATGTGTGTTAGTCACAACATTTGTTTCAGTAGCTTAGTTTGAATTTATGAAATGACATTACTGAACAATAAAAACCCTCCCTGTAACTGCACAGTCTATGCTGCAACACGTCCTAGATCTATTCTTTTGGAGTGGGGTCACAGGGGGGTCCAAGCTTAGTGTTACAGGTCCCCTGTTGCCCCTTGCCCCCATAACCGGCATGTTCACATTTGGGTCTATTGGTGTTCACACAGATTTATATGTGTCCTTTTAATTATCGATGAGCTTTTGACGGTACCGGAGTCTATTATCACTGATAATGAAAATATCAAAAAGTCACTTGGCCTGAAGACTGATCGTTTGATCACTGTGATAACTTATAGTTGAGATAATAGGTAACATTTCAGTCTCAAATTCAAGGGTGAAGTTTAAAACATTAATCAGAAATGGAATCGGTTTTATTACCGCCCTACACATACGAGGAATGTGCTTTGGTATACTGCTCTTGAAAAAACGAAGAGACCACCCCACATTTTTCTTAAATGAATTATTTGAATTCCAAAACAGAGAAATGTTTTCAGTAGTTTATACAGAATACAATAATAATAAAAAACTCAAAGACATTCCTATAAATAGAAAAGCCAGAGAAACTGATAATGCTGCAGGGGTTTCTTCATTTTTTCAGGAGATTTGTTGCATACGAAGACACAGAAAAAAGAAGATATAGCAAAAACAGTATTTTTATCAAGCTATTTTAAAAGAATATTTTAAGAGTACTTCAACATATGAAACAATGAACCAGGAGGATTATGGGGGTTTCATTAGGCTACTTGGGACTGAAGCAGCAGGGAGTTTTAACACACAGAAACCAGAATAGTATGCTCGTAGAAAGTTATACTGATCATCACCAAATTGTCCACTTATTTCTTCCACATTCAGAACTTATAGAACACTCTAGCTTGAAAAAAGACAACATTATGTTCATTTGCTGTAGAACCATACTTCTGTAATGCTTCATCTGTATTTGTAACAGACTTGCAAACTTTTTAACCCATACATCATCATAAAGTGTGGAATCAGTTGCCTGAAGCCGACAGACTCTTGAGACTTTCCCACTCAACATCCATCTTTTGATTGCTCTTCAATGGCAGAAAAGTAAATGTCAGATTAAAAGTGGTGGAGTAAAGTAGGATGAAGACTCTGAACACTCTCGCCTTTATGCTTTTTTTATGGAGATGAGACATTCTGGTGATTTCTTGTCCTCTAATGTTAGCAGGACATCTTTCTTGAGCCTAGGGTAAGCAAAGACACAATGATGGATGATCTTTTCCTGCTTCTGCTTCATCAAATCTCCCAATGCCTTGTGGGAATTGGTGTCCAAACAAAACTCATCACTGTTGTGTGTAAGACATACTGTAAGGATGACTGATGGGTTGGAGACTTATTTGTGTGTGATCTCTTCCATAAGGCATGACTGCAGAGTGTTGTAGGTCATTTGTTAGAATAACAGATGGAGGTAATGTGCATGGAGAGCATTATAGAGGCCTTCATTTTTTACAAAAAGCAGATTAATGCCACTGTGTTGGAATGCCTAATGAACAGTGGGTGGAGAGGCATTCAAATCCTAAAACAATAAGAATCTGCCCGAGGAGCTAGAATAAATTTACAAATGGAAGGAGAGGGAAATATGCCAAAGACTGAGCCGCCCTCACTGATTTCCCTGAAACACTTCAGTGGAGGGACAGGGACTTCTCCTTTCTCAGACAATGACTCAGAAAGAATTACAACCCCAAGATCGGAGAAGGAGCATTCACATTTTTAAACTTTTAATCCATCCCATTTTCTGTGCCTACTGTGATTTTGTTAATGGAGGGTGGGGGGGGGGAAACCGCAGTCATTGGGTAAATATTGAAATCGGCCGATCACATCTAAACCTGATCAACTTGTCTGATATCTTGGCGGCAGTGCATTAGTCACTGGGTGAATCCAATCAGGCAGAAGGAGCCATGTGATTTTGTATATTGGAGTTAGATTGCCTCGGAGCAGCCGCTTGTTCAACAGGCAGCGGCCCCCACACTGAGAGTGAGACAAACTGAGGAAACATCTGCGCATTGTTCATCATAACACTGCAAATTCCCCACGCAATATGTTGAAAGCAGAGCAGGCCTTATTCCCTCCTGCTCACTCACATAATTGTCTCCTATTTCCCCCTGCAGTTTCCATGGTTACGCAAATGTCCTTTTATGAGAAGAGAAATATCAGATGATTAGACTTCTCCTCCATACAGCTTTTATTTCCTCTTAAGATTTTCTTTACACACCAGACACAATATTAATTGGTTTCTACACATAATAATTGTGCTTTGGTGTTAAATGGTAAAAAAAACAACAACATGCAAATAGATTTTTATTAAATAAAACTTTTTCTTTTAAAGTGTACAAGAAAAACAAGAGTAGAGTAATGTGCAAAGTTTCACAGTCGGGTTATGAGGAACAGTTTTAAGAGTGCAGATATGATGTTCACAAAGATGGTGGCGCTGTAGTGTTGCACACTTGGGCAAAAATGGGACTTCCAGGCATGTATAGTCAAGTCAATTACTTTTACTTCGGTCGTTCACTATTAAACATACGAGCTGAAGCTGCATACACTCGGCACGGTCTAATAAGTGAGGTCTTTACCCTAGAATCTCAAACTTACATTAAGCATAACATACTACAAGTCAGTTTATGCTGTTCATTGAGTACAGTTCAGCTTTCAGAACCATTGTGCCCTCCAAGCTCATCATTAAGCTCAGGGACCTCGGGCTCAACAGCGCCCTCTGTGATTGGATCCTGAACTTTCTGACAGGCAGATCCCAGGCAGTGCGGGAAGGAAACATCACATCCTCCACCCTGATCCTCAACACCGGAGTCCCTTGAGGCTGTGTGCTCAACCCTCTCCTCTACTCCCTGTCCACACACGACTGTGTGGCCACACAGCTCCAACATCATCGTGAAGTTTGCTGATGACACGACCGCCACCGGCCTGATCTCAGATGGCGATGAGACGGCGTACAGAGAGGAGGTCAGAGCCCTGACATCTTGGTGCCAGGAGAACAACCTCCATCTCAACGTCAGCAAAACCAAGGAGCTGATTGTGGATTACAGGAAGAGGCAGATAGAGGAAAACGCCCCCATCGCCATCAACGGGACTCCTGTGGAGAGAGTCAGCAGCTTCAGGTTCCTCGGTGTCCACATCACTGAGGACCTGACATGGACTCATCACACAAACACCATAACCAGAACAGCTCCACAGCGGCTCCTCTTCATCCACAGGCTGCAGAGGTTCAACATGACTCCAGGATACTCTGCAGCTTCTACAGGTGCACCATAGAGAGCATCCTGACCCTCTACAGGTGCACCATAGAGAGGATCCTGACCCTCTACAGGTGCACCATAGAGAGGATCCTGACCCTCTACAGGTGCACCATAGAGAGCATCCTGACCCTCTACAGGTGCACCATAGAGAGCATCCTGACCTTCTACAGGTGCACCATAGAGAGGATCCAGACCCTGTGCAGGTGCACCATAGAGAGCATCCTGACCTTCTACATGTGCACCATAGAGAGCATCCTGACCTTCTACAGGTGCACCATAGAGAGCATCCTGACCCTCTACAGGCGCACCATAGAGAGCATCCTGACCCTCTACAGGTGCACCATAGAGAGCATCCTGACCTTCTACAGGTGCACCATAGAGAGTATCCTGACCCTCTACAGGTGCACCATGGAGAGCATCCTGACCTTCTACAGGTGCACCATAGAGAGCATCCTGACCTTCTACAGGTGCACCATAGAGAGCATCCTGACCCTCCACGGGTGCACCATAGAGAGCATCCTGACCCTCTACAGGTGCACCATAGAGAGCACCCTGACCCTCTACAGGTGCACCATAGAGGGCATCCTGGGGGGCGGGGATCCCAGTCAGCCCAGTGCTGCCTAGAGGATTCAGCAGTCAGTGGTTCGGTGGTGTTCAATGTATGCTTCACTTAACTTATACTGAAGTGAGGGCCTTTTGTGAAGGAAAGGTGAGCAATAAAGTTGATTCATTTATTCATTCTAAATAAATAACCAGGATGCTCCATGTAAACACATCAACCACAGAGCCTCAAACACAACTAAATGCTGAGCTTCATTACAAGCTGAAGCCTGGAATCATCATGATATCATATTTGTTGTGGCTGATGGTGGTGCTCACACAGAATATAGTCAACATTGACTGATTATTATAGGCTATATCCTGATCATATAGATGGTCACAATATAATCCTAAAGCTTCTTTTAAAGGAGTGATTTTTCTTATGCACAGTGTGAGACCGCTGAAGGAGACACGTCACCTGTTTCTGATTTATACTCTACTGTGCATGCTCTCTATGAAAGCTCTTACAGTCAGGGTGCGAACTGGAGGGGAGCAGGGGGAGCTATAGCTCCCCTAGTGGTGACATGAGCTCCCCTGGGAACATGGTTTGCGAAATTTTAGGGGAGCTCTCTAAAATATTGATATGATGACCAAATAAATGCCATTTTGGGTAATGTTTTTTTCAAAGGTGTAAAATAAGTGAAATAAAATTCTATTCATAGTTGTCAGGCTGTATGACGTCAAAATGCCCAGTTGGCGGGCAAGAAAGGCATTCGATAGCTCTTCTAGTTCTACCACCGGAATTTACCTAGGATCACCGATTAGGCCTACCTTTCATTCAAAATCAATGAATATCTCTACCTTAATGTGTTCTGACTGAGTAATACAATGCAAGACAGTTGTTGTTCGGTTGGTTGTTCAAATCGGCGAGGAGACAAGCCAGGACTAGGCATATCAGCAGCAGAAAAAAAACCAGGTTGTGGTTACAGTCAATAAGACTAATTATTTTCTTACAAATCAGCCCTCTGTCTCAAAACAAGCTTCAGCAGCTAACTGGTAAAGTGTAGGCTGAACTAGGTTAGCCTACTGTTATCCTGGGAAAGCATAGCATCCTCTGAGCTAGATAACTCTCACCCTCAATTTGCGATATTCAGCCAGTCTATGAAACTACACGATTCATAACACGGTGACGGTGGTTTAAGTATTAAGTTTGCGTAGCCCATACATGCTCGGTAAATCTGTTTCTGTTTCATGTAAATGTAGACCTTTGGCACCCCGTGTGCAACGGATTTTCTATTTAATAGGCCTATGTCACAGATCAGAATCCCCCCCCCCCTCAAAAAAAATAAAATAAAATAAATCCGGCTCCCCCGGACACCGTGGTATAGTTCGCACACTGCTTACAGTGTATTATTCTACAGAACTGTGTGAGCATTAAATGGGTTGGAAGTGAGTGATACACACAGAGAACATACTTAGTTTGAATTAAACCTTAAACAGTGTTCTATAATTGTAATTAGAAAGTAAATCTAGGCCCTGTAATTATTTCAGCAGCACTTACATTTGTAGGACTTGCTTGAAGTGAATATATCTGCACTTCCATTGTTGTCTGAATTTCTATGGTTCCTGCCCTCTTTGGATAAAAGGTGAGCCAAATGAAAAGTAATGTAATGATAATTATAATCATATTGTGGGCGAATGTTCGGATAATGATTTGGAGGCCACAGTAAGGCTAATGAATGACCCAGGTTATAACAAACACAAAACTGTTGAGAAAAAACTGAAAAAAACTGAAATGCATCTCATAGTAGAACATTACATTATGTAATTAGAACAATAAAACAATAATAGCCTCATTTGTCACAGAGAGCCTTTGGACCTTTTTCTCAACTGAAAAATAAATCATTTCCAAAACTATTAATACAGATCCCTTCCCATTGTAGCGGGGGAAAGATTTATTCATATCACTCTGTTCGGCAAAAATCACAATCACACCCCCATCCTCATTTTAGAAATAGCAGAGCAGAAAAACACAAAACTGGGAAATAAATAAGGGCAATGGCTGCCTCACGAGGCAGAGCACACATTAAAAACAAAAACAAATACAAACCGCAAGAAGTTTTCGTCATACTGTAGCCTGCTGTTAAATAGATATGTGTGTGTTCATCGAGCAGTAGTGATGTTTGTCTGCAGCTGTGGGGGGGGGGGAGGGGGGGGCTTTAAATTAATCAGCCATCCTCACTACCTCACTGCTGTTGCCTACTCAACCTCTGTGTGTGTGTGTGTGTGTGTGTGTGTGTGTGTGTGTGTGTGTGTGTGTGTGTGTGTGTGTGTGTGTGTGTGTGTGTGTGTGTGTGTGTGCGCGCGCGGTTCTGATTTCGCTGTCAGGTGTGTGGTGCACTTTTGCTCAGAATTCGCGGATACTATATATATTATTGCTATACTCATTACTCTCTGTAACTATTATTATATATTATATCTGTATCTATATGTAGCGGGGTTCTACTTCATACCTCCACAAACACAGGCATAGTCGGAGAAGTAGTGACGTTATTTTATTTTGCCGGTCTCCCAAAGTGAAAACAACTATTTACAACAAAAAATCAAAATAGTGGAAAAAGACTGGAAACATAAATAGTTTACCCTGTAACAAGTATTCACAACAAATGGAGTTCCTCATTAACTCTGACATATCATCACGCTTAAACCAACTCTCACTGGGCTTTACAGGTGCTACCTGCTCTGTAGCTTCCCCAGACTGAACCCCGTCCCAGGCCAAACCAGCCCCTTTTAACTGTATAGCCCCTCCCACTGGGCTTAACTTTCTCATACCACCAATAGAGCTCCTGCGGTCACGTGACTTTTGGTTGGGAGCCACCATTTTGGCAGTCAACATGACCACCGGTGCCAGTGTTTTCTTACCGAGCGAGTATACTTCTCATTTTAATTCAAGTGAAATTCGGCTTTATAGTACAAAATTAGAGAGATTAAATATAAGCTTTCATGCATACAATACTGATGGCAGTTTGACATGTTTACATGTTTACAGTTTGACATGTTTAATGGAAATCATATGATATTAGCCTTCATTAAATGACTGGTGTGACGTTATTGTTTATAACCATATCACGGCAGTTAACTATTTGAAATAAAATAATCTGAATAACACACCGATCACAAGTAGACCCAACATGTAATCAGACAGGAGTTTGATCTACCCACCTTTGACGGATGGCTTCTGCAGATATCTTTGCCTGCTCTACTTTGTGCAGTTTAGCCTTCTGCCTTCTGTTAAAAACCTCCAGTCTCGTTTTATGTCTCCTCTTCTCTGGAGATGGAAGGTAATCGAAAATTGAGGGGATAAAATCCGGACTCAACGGATTATCACTCTTTCTCCCTACAAAATAAGAAGGAATATTTCAACACGGGTTTGTTTACCACTAGCTTGCTACAAGCTAACTTGCTAACTGGCTAGGCTGCGCCAGAGCCACACTTGTTGAGTTAAAAAGGGACATCACAGTGTCCGTTAGCTATAATAACTGGGTGCTACTTCTTAAATTAAACTAATTAAATTTAATTAAACTGACCAGAAACTTTTTGTAGCATTGTACTGTATTCCTTCACCCACCTGATATGAAGTGATCACTGCATAAGCGAAAGCCAACGGCCGGGGGGTCCCATCTTTCAGTCTTTTTCTGAAGGCTCCTGGCTCTTTTAATCGCTCCAATCCACTTCTCCCTCCTCTCCGCGTCTTTAGGAATGCGATAATACGATACACCTTTCTTTTTCCCACGCCTATTTGTGCAACCTGGTGCACAGCAGTTATCCACCATCCTTGACAGTCTGCCAGTGCCTGTCAATTTACTGCCGCGATGACTGCCAAAATGGCTGCCCCTGTCGTATCTCGTCACGTGACCAGCATATATGACATCATCTGCAGGAGCTCTATAGTTTCATCTCGCAAGCGCGCGAGAATTCACTACTTAACCGGGAGAAATGGTGCGCCCCGTCTTGCCAGCCACTCTTGCCGGAAGAGGAGACGGTGGTGCATATGCCTCCCACACTTGAAGAAATGTCCGTCTAAAATCAGGTTTGTGTAAATGTATGCTTAAATGCAACGAGAACGGCCAAGTGTGCACCCATGGTCGCGCTACTAACACAGAGGAGAAAACAGTTATCATAGTGAGGTTTGTCAACCAAGCATGCAAGAACGGAAGGGAACAGGGAATGTGTGTGAATGTGAACGTGTATGTGTATGTGTGTGTGTATGCGCTGCAGCATGTGACAGAGCCGGTCAGTGACAGAGCCGCTCCGTCACACTATACCTATATATATCAATATCTACCTATAGAAATAGATAATGATACATAGCAAACAGGTCCACGGATGATGCCATCTCCCTCACCCTCCACACTGCCCTCTCCCACCTGGACCAGAGGAACACTTATGTGAGAATGCTGTTCATTGACTACAGTTCAGCATTCAACACCATTGTGCCCTCCAAGCTCATCATTAAGCTCAGGGACCTTGGGCTCAACAGCGCCCTCTGTGACTGGATCATGAGCTTCCTGACGGGCAGATCCCAGGCAGTGCGGATGGGGAACATCACATCCTCCACCTTGACCCTCAACACCGGAGCCCCTCAGGGTTGTGTGCTCAGCCCTCTCCTCTACTCCCTGTTCACGCACGACTGCGTGGCCACACACAGCTCCAACACCATCATCAAGTTTGCTGACGACACGACCGTCATCGGCCTGATCACAGACGGCGACGAGACGGCGTACAGAGAGGAGGTCAGAGCCCTGACATCTTGGTGCCAGGACAACAACCTCCATCTCAACGTCAGCAAAACAAAGGAGCTGATTGTGGACTACAGGAAGAGGCAGAGAGAAGCACACACACCCATCACCATCGACGGGACTCCTGTGGAGAGAGTCAGCAGCTTCAGGTTCCTCGGGGTTAACATCAGTGAGGACCTGACATGGACACATCACACCAGGGTCATATCCAGGACAGCTCGACAGCGGCTCTTCTTCCTCCGCAGGCTGCGGAAGTTCAACATGGACTCCAGGATACTCTGCAACTTCTACAGGTGCACCATCGAGAGTATCCTGACTGGCTGCATCACCGCCTGGTATGGCAGTTGCACCGCCCTCAACCGTAAGACTCTACAGAGGGTGGTGAAAACTGCTCAGCACATCACCAGGACAGAGCTGCCATCCATGGAGGACCTCTACACCCAGCGGTGTAGGAAGAAGGCCGGTAGGATATTAAAGGACCCCCATCACCCCAGCAACAATCTGTTCTGTCTGCTGCCGTCTGGCAGACGGTACCGCAGCATCCGGACCAAGACCACCAGACTCAGAGACAGTTTTATACCACAGGCTGTAAGACTACTGAACTCCTGAGCTGTGTGAATGTCTACTCACATCTGTTTATAGTACACACATACATACATATATATATATATTATACACATCTGCCATACATATCTGTTTATAGTACACATATCTATATATTATACATATCTGCCATATACATCTGCTATACATAATATATGCATCTGTCCATACCTCCTCATTCAACAGTGTAAAGTATTTAAATACTCTCAATGTATTCCACATATGTATATATTTCACATCCTCAAATCTGTATTGTTGATATTGTAAATATTCTTCTCTCTTTTTCACTATTTTATTTATCTTTTGCACCATGTATGTTGAGTTGTTGGAGGAGCACGCGACATAAGATTTTCATTGCCAACATATACACTGTATCTGCTGTGCATATGACAAATAAAACCTTGAAACCTTGAAACCTATTTATATATATCATAATATATTATATCGCGGAAATGTCGAGACTGGGTAGAGTACTTGTCCCGCCCCTACTCCACTGTGATTGGACGGCAGAGTAGAAAGTGACATTGACAACCGTAGCGATTTTCCCAAAGTTGAACATTTTTCAACTTCTGAAGGGCGGCACTCTGGCGTTTTTTTCAGCTCGCCGACCTCAAAAAAACGCCCGCGAGCATGCGCCTCGGCGGTTTTTTAGCGCTCAGCGCCCGTGAACTGCCGGCGTTTTTTTTTAACGCAGCGCTCCCATTTAAAACCATTGAAAAGAAACGCCTTGGTGGACACACGGCCTAAGCCTCAGGCCAGACTCATTGCCTACACATTTACATGCAGACACACATCCATGCCTGCTCAGAAGGAGCTAACTATACACATACATACACACACACACACACACACACACACACACACACACACACACACACACACACACACACACACACACACACACACACACACACACTTGTCACATCCATTTGGGCCATGAGTAACCCTGTGGGCAGACCTTTCTTACCTGGGGGGTCTGCTGCTTCCTGTTAATAGGGACGACCCTGGAACCTCAAGGTCCACCACACACACTCACACACATATACACTTGCCCCATTAGTCACAGTTTGCCAGAGGAATCAGCATCCCCCAATCCCCCCCACACTAAGTTGACTCACAGCCCCAGTATAACGAACTCATACATACAGACACACACACGCTTTCATCAACTTCCTGTATGAGTTGACCTTTGACCTTGCCCTAGGGCATTCCTTGCCAATAAATGCCTCTTGCAACGGTTTTCCTAGCTCAGTAAGGTTCCTCACTGGATGAAATGAGCCGGAAGTAGTGGATGGGGCTGGTGGAATCCTTTAGGTAACGGGAAAGGTCTCCAGTGCACCGGACTGTCCTCACCTAATACATGATGGATACAATGAGGACCTGTTTCTTCTGAGGGGTGATTCTGTTTCGTCCGTTTATTCTCATTTTAGTACAATGCACTTTTGTTGACTTTAATTTGGATTTGTGGTTTATAACTCTGCATCCTCGTTTTAAACCTAGTTTGGCCATTGTATGATTTTGGTGTTGTTCATTGTACTGTTCTGAGCTTTAAACAGCCCTTTAAAAAGAATTATGAAGCACTGCAGCAACCCCATGTGGCCGCCCAGGGAACTGCATCTGATCAGGACTACATGCAGGCAATGGAGAAATTCTGTGTTTTTGGATAATACAGTAAAAGGGCTGAAAGGCCTGGGGGGATGCACATACTAAGGAAAAGGGAGCTGAGAAGAGGAAGATGAGAGGAGGAGGAGATGAAGGAGGAGATGAAGAAGAGAGTAAATGGAGGGGATGAAAAGCAGACGGAAAGTAGAGAAGATGAAGATGGCAGGACAGAAGAGGAAAGGAAGAGGAGAGCGGATGAACAGGAAAAGAGAGGAAGAGGACACTGTGGACTATGTAACACACGGAGTTAGATACCACACAATTACTGTAGGGGTTGTTGTAGCTATATTTTTTCTGTTGAAAAAGCAAAAACACTTGTTGAATTGATTTCTAACAAACATTAGCTGCTCAAAATAACCTGTAAATGTATTTTAAATGACAGTCATTCAAACACGTTTCACAACATCCACATGAAGCTTCTTAATGAGTGAACACACTGTAAATAAATATAAAAACTGAACCATTTTTGTAGTACAGTAGCACAGTGTGTCTTTATGCACTATGACTTTGTTTACCTTGCAAATTAACACAATAGTTGAAGTTACTGCATTATTTCAGGATATCCGACAGTGCCTAAAACCCCCATACTGTTAAAATATTCACAGTTATTATTACGCTTAATTGCATACTTGTTTCTGATTGGTTGAATTGGAAATTCAGAGGTATTTCCGTTCTCTGATCAATCCACAGAAACAACTCTGGTAACTTTACATTAGCCTCCCCTATCAGGAAACACTGCAGAATACTTTTTGAATATTCCTTTTTATATTTGTCAAGAGCATGAAACTGTGGATTCATGATGATGAAACTGTTCTGAGTAAAGAAAAGAGGAACAGTGCAAGAGAAGGAAAGAGGTTAAACGACAGAGCTGGACAACACAGAAATCAACAGCAGAATACAGACAGGAAGTAAAAACTAATAGAAATAGAAGAAGACAGACGTGTCCTGGTTTTTTAGTATGTTACCATCAATTAAGTGGGATGATAAGCCCCTGTCAAGATTTAGATACGTAATTAATTATTTTATTAAAACCATGCTATACTCAAAATAAGTTGTTGTGTATTTGTATAATATAATGATGTTTCAATAAAGAGACTGAAGAGAAATGTGTGTGTGTGTGTGGGGTGTACTGTCATGTGTAAGAGACAGCCTTGGCACCGTGCCTATTCCTGTCATTCTCTCTGTATCAGTGCTAGCGTGTGTATTTGTGTGTTATTTCTTAGCTTCTAGTCAACACAGACTTGTAATAGAGCCATTTCAGTAGACACAAACACACCGACACACCAATAAAAAAGACATGGGTAACCCCTGATACAGTCAAGACCTTGGATGGATTCATGTGATTTTATCTTGCACCTACGTAGGTCCTTCATTCGTTGGTCTGTTAGTTCCATTGACTCTCTCCACGCTGCTCAGCGGTATAATGAAAGAGTCATACCTCTGGACATTGAGTTAGACACCAGGTTCAAAGCATCTTCAGCAAAACAATTAGTCATATATTGTAGTTGACAGCAGTTGAGTATCCCAAAGTTTGAAGTTAGAAATGTAGAGTACGGTCTCCAGCACATAGAAACTGCTGGATGCTAACTTGCATATATTGGGTAATTTGCACAAATAGCATACATTTTGTTAGTTTGCACTTATTACCATTATAGCGAATGGGACAACAGTGAAAAGATGGGTGGGCTGATTTTTACAATTTTGAGCATGATAATTCCATTTCTGACATTTTCAGAAAACAAAATAACAGTCTCAACCAGAAAGTGGCCATATCTTTAGTCTCTGTGGGCTGATTTTGACCACCATGAGTAGTATGGCAACCGTTGGATATAGAGAGCACAAGATGCAGATTGTCTGTCCAATCCAAATGACCCAGAGTCCCCTAAATCTTCCAAAAGACCCAACATTAATCAAAATCAGCCTGCAGAAAGTACAAATATTGGGATTTTCTGGTTAAAACTGATATGTATTATCTTGTTAATGCGAAAATGGACTCATTGACCCCCTAAAACCACTCCAGATTGTTCCAAATCGGCCAAGCAATATTTAACTATTGTCCAGATAGGATATAATGGCATTCATTTTAATTAACGCAAATTGAGAAAACATATGGAAGTTAGCATCCGGCAGTTTCTATGTCCTGGGGAGCGTACTATACATTTCTAACATTCTAACACACTTTGGGATACTCAACATTTACAGGTTCACAACAGGTCTCTATGGGCTGGCACTACACTTATAGGATCAAATTAGAGGGTTCAAGGCCTTTTTTGTTGTCTTTGATGAGGAGCTAAGATATAAGGTTGTGTGGTTTGGAGATGAAATGTGATGATCATGAGGATGTGTTCCCTCCAGAATTCAGAGTGTAGTTCTTTAAAGTGCCAGCTGCTACAAGCTCATGTCAACTCTGAGCTTTTAAGGGACATGGATATCACTTTCACTGGAGTTACATATACACACAATACTTAATGCATACATTTCATTAAATATTTGCAACAATATTTGTTTTCAACCGATACAGCCGCACAAGACATTATGTTTTCAAAGCTTCAGAAACCCCCAACACCAAAGCATCTGCATTGCTAGGTTATTTGAGTTTTTTTACATTTCTGGCATTTTGATTTGAATTGTGTGCTGAATTGTCAAATGCACATGCTACAAGTATATCAAAACATGTGATGTTGTTATCTTTGTGTTCAAAGCAATCCATTAGACATTAAAGTGGATGCATGTTTGCACAGTATTCCACGGTCCTTGCTGCTACAGATGTTGCACAAGACCTTTGGGTTGGACCTGCAAAGACAGTATGACAAAAAGTAACACATACCCTGCTATCACATTTATTTTAAGTATTGTGGGATGTGGCTGTGCTGGATCCGTTAAACAAAGCTTGTGTCATGCCGGTTACACCTTAGCAGGGACAGCATATGAACCATCAGCAGTGAGCAAAAGGGTGGGCACAGCTTTGCTCTCACAAAGGTTGATGCTAGCTGAGTTTAACCCAGTTTTTTTATGGCTCAGCGCTAAAGTGGAAGCTCTGGGGCATTTTGTCTCCTTCCTGCCATCCTCTCATCAGCAATAAAAGCCCTCCATTTACAGCGCTGAGAGGGAATGCAGTGTGCCACAGGGCAGCGGTTACACAGACAGATTACCTGCAAATCCCACCCGGGAGAAATGGAGAGCAGCCACATCAGCAGACTGCAGCCATACTCTCACACATATATATACATACACACACACACACACACACACACACACACACACACACACACACACACACACACACACACACACACACACACACACACACACACACACACACACACACACACACACACACACACACACACACACACACACACACACACACACACACACACACACACACACACACACACACACACACACACACACACACACACACACACACACACACACACACACACACACACACACACACACACACACACACACACACACACACACACACACACACACACACACACACACACACACACACACACACACACACACACACACACACACACACACACACACACGCAGCACAGGGCGAAAGCACTTCATTGGGGATGCAGGAGTGAGCAAGGTGGTGCTGCTGACAGGCCGGTGTGAAATGTGAGTAGACTACAACAGGAGCACAGCCCTCATTGCGTTGGATGTGATGGAAAGTCATATTAACATTTAAAACAAAGCGCAAAGGTCCTAGTAATATGGGTGGACCATCTGCAAACTTGCTAAAAGAGGGACACACAATCTGACCTAAATAATATGGGTTTAAATACAAATATACTGTTCTCTAATACAAGCTACCCTGCAGTATGCAAAGCCATTCAAACTAGCTGCACCTTTACCAGCTCTGAGAACACTTTAATGATCAATCATTATAAAACATATCAGAGATATTATTCTGAAATGGACCAATCAAACAATGACTACTTTTACTGTCGCTACTTTAAGTACATTTAGATGAGAGTACTTTCTACTTTCACTGGAGGAACATTTAGAATGCAGGACTTTTACTGTGACAGAGTATTCCTACACTCTGGTACTTCTACTTTACTCAAGTACAAGATCTGAGTACTTCTACTTTTACTCAAGAACAAGATCTGAGTACTTCTACTTTTACTCAAGTACAAGATCTGAGTACTTCTACTTTTACTCAAGTACAAGATCTGGGTACTTCTACTTTTACTCAAGTACAAGATCTGAGTACTTCTACTTTTACTCAAGTACAAGATCTGAGTACTTCTACTTTACTCAAGTACAAGATCTGAGTACTTCTACTTTACTCAAGTACAAGATCTGAGTACTTCTACTTTACTCAAGTACAAGATCTGACTACTTCTACTTTTACTCAAGTACAAGATCTGAGTATTTCTACTTTACTCAAGTACAAGATCTGAGTACTTCTACTTTACTCAAGTACAAGATCTGAGTACTTCCACTTTTACTCAAGTATCAGATCTGAGTACTTCTCCCACCTCTGCTAGCTGTGAGAATGTGTTCCCATTTGAAGTTCTCATTACCACGCTATTCTCTGTGAATAAACCAGACTAAACCTCATTGGTCCAGACAGGGTTTGTATCATGAACAGAGACGCGCTGTGTTCAGACCGTTATCGGGGCTGTGTGATGGACATTTACTGTCACATTAACATGTCACAATGCTCACACAAACAATGAAACAGAGATATAAAATGAATTTTACTTTCAGCACAAATCATTATCCTTTATCAAAACACATGCTATAATATACAGTTTCAATGTGCTAAATGAGTCTGAGCTCAGTATTGAGTGATTTGAAGGGGGGGTTGTAGTTGTGAGGTGTTATTGCTCAGCGGGGACCACCACCAGGATGATCTGCAGGGTTCTGTTGAAGCAGTCTGGAGAAACACAGAAAACCACACAATGACATCTGTGGTTTATAGAAGGTGAAATATTTGACACATTAACCTCAAGAGAATGTGTGGGGGAAAACTGAAGAGCTGTTTTTAAATTCACAAACAACATTTACACGGTTATAAATATCTGGGAATAAGATCCCATTTTTATATCCAAACTCATACTTTTCTGTTATTTTGTATTGACTGTTCTTTTATTTATGCCCTTTCATGTGTGTATATATATTTATGTATATATATATAAGTTGGGTGTATAGGAGTGTATGTATATACATATTCTATATATATTGTATATTTTTACTACATTTTTTCTCAGGACTGTGGAAAACAGTATTTTGAACTTTCTGTCTGTACACACTAATGGAAAGATTGACAATAAAGTTGACTTCGACTGACTTTCTTTGACTTTTCGACATCAGAACATCAGAAGTTCTGAATCAGAACCAGCAGGAACATTTACAGTGCAGAAAAATAATAATAATTTAAATAAAGAGAGAAGCACCATGCAAAGGTATGGGGATGTGTGGCTGAAATGAAGTATGATGGTGGAGAGGATTGTCTCAGGATTGTGCATTTGTAAATCTCTACTCAAGTAATCCTGTATAACACATAAAACAGAAACAGAAAAACTCCTGATCTGGCCTGCAAGATGCAAAGCACTGGTTAAAATGGTTGTAATACATTACACTGTAGGACCATGTGAAAATGAAATTACCTTTATAAAAAAATCAGAAAAAAAAACATGAAACCCTTTGTGTTCACACTATTCACTCAAATGCACTTTTCTCAGGTACACCTCTATTAACGTCTGAACATATGTGATGTAACCTGTTTTTATTTATTAATTCTTTACTGTGACATGTAAGGTTAACCTACGTATTGTAGATCCGCCCCTGTCCTAAGGTAACCTAACCTTTAAGATCTGAATTCTAGGAAACCTGTAAAGAATATCATTTATTATAATTGTAATGTCCCTTCAATGTGTCAGTGAGATGGTTTCCCTCTGACCTACAATCACTACCAGTCCCTACAACTATCTTAGCTTTATTTCCCAAATATCTTTCCATAAACAATTGGACTTCTCAACATTTTACTACTTCAGACTCTTACATCTGAACATAGAAGCTTTTCTTATATGCGTTTGTGTTTGGTTTGAACTTGTAACGGAATACTCCAGTGAGTTTGCGTTGCAGTCTTTGCAGAACACAGATGAAAGCTAAAGTCTGGCCATATTAAACGCATTTATTTTCATCCCTTTGCTGTTGGGTGTGAAGTTCCATTAACATGTATCGGCTATGACTCACCTAAAGCCCTCTGAAGCCACTTTGGTCTGTGGTTAAAGTAAATGAAGATGTAGTAGGCGGGGATGCCAGTCAGGGAAATAGCAAATCCAATCCCTGTGTTGACCGGGTCCGAGTACAGAGACAGGAAGACCATGAAGAAACATGTCAGGCAGAACACCACTGGGATGAAGAGCGGGACCTGTGGACACGTCTTATATTACTATCCATATTGTGTTTGTGGCAGATAGATGGTTATTGATTTTCCGGGAGAAGTCAACTCTTTGTGGGATTGGAACACATTCACGTGTTTCTTTTAGGCAATAAAAGAAACCAGAAAGTGTACAATAATTAGGGACAGTAAGGGCAAATAGTGCAGCGGAAACACATTATAAATTTACATTTAAAAACAGTCATTAAAAAACAAAAAGAGAATAAATTAAACATTAAAAACAAGCCAATATGGAATAACATAGGTATTAAAATACATGAATAAAAGTTGCAGTGCAGTGGAGATATAAATAGTGATTTGATTAAATCAAACACAGCGGCAAAAAGAAAAGTCTTCAGCCTGGATTTAAAGTAGTAAGAGTTCTGGGAGTATGTTCCAGATATTTGGAGCATAATGACTGAACACTGCTTGTTTAGTTTTGACTCTTGGGACAGAAAGCTGACCCGTCCCAGAGGACCTGAGAGTTTTGGATGGTTCATAATGTAGCAGGAGATCAGAAATGTATTTTGACAGACAGGAAGCCGGTGTAAAGACCTCAGAACTGGACTGAGGTGTTGGTTAAAACTATGAGGAACATTCAGAGTCTGTTAACAGGTGGAGGAACACTGACCTTAAAGGGCCGGGGGAGGTCAGGTTTGGTATATCGGAGGTAGATCAATCCCAGCACCACAACCCCGATGAACAGCCAACGCAGGAAACTCATGAAGTTCAACAGGCTGTAGATGTCTCCCAAAAAAAGCTGGAGCATCGTCATAGGGTACTGCACACACACCCACACCCACACCCACACACACACACACACACACACACACACACACACACACACACACACACACACACACACACACACACACACACACACACACACACACACACACACACACACACACACACACACACAGTGGAGAAAGGCCTAATCATCATGGTTTTCCTCATTGGCAAAAATGAATAGCAGTGATTTTAAATAAAAATCTCCAGATTTTTTACATTAAACATGCAATGTTTGAGTAACCATAGCAACAACACTATACTTAATGAAATATACCAGCAATGATAATTAACATTTGGTATGGTGAGTATAATTTGTTTGATCGAAGGTATTCATGTTGTCACTGTAGATTTGTGTTAAGTACTGTTGCGGCTTCCAAACACAAACCTTTTAGCCGCTGAGAGTCTATGAGGTTTGGGTCCTCAGGTACGTAGATTTATGACGCGCCACAGTAGACCATGACAAAGACACGCTGAGATCCAAATATGCTTAGGTGCATTTATTGAAAGCACAGCGCTATCACAGCGCAGCAAGGATGGATAAATGAATGAATGAGTAGCGGTAGCGGTAGCGGTCAACAAAAATTACGGCTACTCCCAACCCTGACTCTCTCTCTCTCTCTCTCATCTGCGTCACCGGTGAGTGCCCACCTTTACGCACACACACTTCCGCACGCACACACGCCCACTCCCAGGTGAACCACCCCCTCTGCAACACACACACACTCTAACACACCGTGCTGCTCATCTTCAGCCTATATGTCTCTTACACACCAGCCCCTAATTATTAGGTCTCACATAATAATTCACATTTCAAAACACAATAGGAGACATAATAAATCATCATATCAATTTCAACGGTCCATGAAAAGTCATTACAACGAATATTCCTTCTTCTGGTCGTCATGACCGATTAGTGCAAAGTCCATCTGACGTCCGAAAACACAAAGTCCATATAGAGGTCAGCAACGTCCTCATGCTGCCTCCTCCTTCTCCAGCAACAAACACACCTTGGATATGGGTCTGTCCAAGCAACTGGTTCTTGTCTTAATCCGAATTTGACGCACAAATCCCTTGCGATCTGGAAAAGTTTGCAAGACACGTCCCATAATCCAAGAATTACGAGGTGCAGTACTGTCCATTAGCAAAACTAGATCTCCTGCGACAAGGTTTCTCTGGACTCCAGTCCATCTCTGTCGTTCCTGTAACAGAGGCAGGTACTCCTTTGTCCAGCGCTTCCAGAACAGATCAGATATGTACTGGACTTGTCTCCATCTTCTCTGTGCGTACAGGTCTGCTGCTTGGAACTCTCCAGGTGGTAATGAAGGCTGGGTTTTAAGCAGTAACAGATGGTTCGGCGTCAGTGCTTCCAGGTCGTTAGGATCTGTGGAGGCCTTGGTGATGGGCCTGCTGTTAATAATGGCTTCCACTTCGCAAAGAACTGTGTGGAGTCCCTCCTCATCCAAGCGTTGTACTTTGAGAGTGGAGTTCAGGACTTTCCTCACCGATCTAATAAGCCTTTCCCACACTCCTCCATGATGTGATCCAGCAGGGGGGTTGAACGTCCACTTAATGCCCTTTTGAAGTAACACATCATGCACCTGTGCCTGGTTCCACTGCGCAATCGTTGTTTTTAGCTCACGTTCTGCACCCACAAAATTTGTCCCATTATCAGAGCGCAGCTCACGGACCTGTCCTCTTCTGGCTATAAAACGCCTTAGTGCATTTATGAAGGAGTCAGTGTCCAGAGAAGGTGCCACCTCGATGTGAATAGCTCTCAATACAAGACAGGTAAATAGGACACCATACCTCTTCACTGTACTCCTCCTGCTCCTCACTTCGATGGGTCCAAAATAATCAACCCCTACACATGTGAATGGAGGTTCATCAGGCTTGAGTCGGTCTGTGGGCAAGTCTGCCATCTGCTGGCAAACTGGAGTGGCATTAAGTCTTCTGCAGATGGTGCACTTGGACAGAACTCTCCTAATGGCAGTACTTGCTCCTGTCATCCAGTATTTCTCCCTGAGCTTGGACAACATGTGGTTGCGGCCGCTGTGTCCTACCTCTTGATGTATATTTCTCAGCAGCAGGGTAGAAATATGAAGGTCTTTTGCCAGAATGATAGGATGCTTAGACTCCAAAGGCAGTGCTGCTTTGCTAAGCCGTCCTCCCACACGCAAGACTCCATCCTCCAACCTGGTCACAACTCCAATCAGTGAGCTGGTTAGATCGGGCCCTTGCAACAGCTCTTCATTCAGAGATTGTCCTTTGTAACTGGCACCACAATCAAAAACAACTCTGAGCTTTCCCTTTGTCGGGTGGTAGACACCATGGTGCGGTATGTACCAGACCCTGCCATCACTTCTTTCCAGCTCTGCATCAGGAACCTTTTCAGCATAACCTTTACCAAGTAGATCGTTAATAAAGGTGTTATACTCCCTGTAAAACACTGGATCCCTCTGGAGCCTCCTCTTCAGATGGTTTTGACGCTGTTCCACCACTTTCCTGTTATTTGGCATGCTGACGTTTGGATTTTTCAAAGGCAGGGCGACCTGGTAGTGACCATTGACATGTTTGGCTGACTTTGTGACCATGTCCATGAACCTCAGGTCTTCCCTGGACAGACCCACTTGTTCCTCCACAGCAGATTCTGGAAAGTCCATCTTAAATTGCTGTTGCCACAGTTCATCCAGATTTACAATGGACACACGGTTCACAGTTACTGGCTGCTCACAGTAATTGGCCTCTCCACCGTTTCCTGTCAGTGGTCCATTTACCGTCCAGCCCAGTGCCGTCCTTATAGCGTAGGGTCCATTGTGCTCACTGCGGATAACTTCCAGCGGTTCCATGGCTCGTGGAACATTCGTTCCAATCAGCAACTCAATTCCAGCCTCAATCTGTGGTAAGGAGATGTGTTTTAAATATGGCCACCTTGTCAGATCCTTATTTGTGGGTATGTTTGCTTTGTGGACTGGCATTGACAACTGAGTATACGCTTTTGGCAACTCAATGAAGCTGTCATCTTCAAGTGCTGCCACCTCCAGCTCTGGCACAATGTAGCTACTGACCACCTTCTCCTGCCCCATGGTCCTGAGAAGAATGTTGGCTCTCTTCCCAGACAAATTGAGCTTCTGCTTCAGACTCTCAGTACAGAACACCGCAGTACTTCCCTGGTCCAAAAAGGCGTATGTGAGAATGATTTTATTGCCCTTCTTCGCCTTCACTTGAATCGGCACGATAGGAAGCTTGCAATCCATCTCACCAGCCCCTGTAAGCCCACTGGAAACCAAGGTGTCGTCCACTGTAACCTGGATGCTTCTCTCAGCTGGTTCTGCCGTTGCCACACTATCCTTATGGAGCACAGTTGGATGTCTTAGGCCACACTTCGAGCAGGAAATCTTCCTTTGGCAATTTTTGCTTATGTGTCCTATACACAGGCAGCGAAAACAAGCACCATTTTCCTTCAGGAAGTCAATTTTCTCTTTGTGTGCCATTTTTTCCAACCGCGCACACACATCCAATGTGTGTCCTCCGGTGCAGCAGGGACAGATCTTCTTGGCTGGTGGTTTTATGTATGTAGCTTTCACAGGTTGAGCTGTTCTCTCCACACGATTCACTGTGGTAGCGAAGCTGGTTCCTCTGATGCTGGAGCGAGGGGGAGGTTTGTGATTCATTTGTTTAGTTGTTATAACAGTGTCCTGAATGTTTCCAAACACAGGGTCTGTCAAGATTTTTACCTGTTTTTCAACAAAGTTGGCAATATCCACAAACCTTGCTCTCCTATTGTACCTTTCCTGCAGGTCACATGCGTCGCACCTCCAGCGGTCTCGGAGTTTGTACGGCAGTTTTTTAATGATTTCCACCATGTTTGTGGGTGTGTCCAGATCACTTAAATACTGCACATCCTCCAAAGCGTTGCAGCATCCACGCAGAAAGAGGCCGTACTCCTGGAGGGCTTTCACATCTTCTGTTTTAATAGTGGGCCATGACAAAGCTCTCTCCATGTATGCTGCTGCCACCTTTTGCTCATTGCCATAGTGCTCTTTCAATAGAGCCTTCGCCTTCACATATCCTCTGCTCGACTCAATGTGCTGACAGCTCCTCACTAGTCCCTTTGCATGCCCTTTGGTGTATTGTTCAAGGAAGTAGAGTCTGTCACAGTTGTTACTGGTGTTTCGCTCAACTCCATTTTCAAATGCTTTAATAAACGAATGGTATTTGAGTGGGTTACCATCGAAAATGGGAATTTCCCTTTTTGGGAGTGCTGAGAGGCATTGTTGTTGCATCAAGAGTGTTGAAATTTCATTTTGTTTTCTCATTATGTCCAGCACACTGTCATTTTGTGATGCATCAGTTTGTGTAACATTGGTCACAGGATCTTCAGGAGTGGTTAGATAACGTTGGAGCAGGTAAGAAGGACCTGGGAGATGTTTTATGTCAGGTAAGTGAGTGACTTTAGGCTTCACAACTGTCTGTGTGGTTTCAATTGCGTTGGATTTTAGTTTAACTGGCAGTGATGGGACAAATTCCATAACATTGATGTTAAGTTGTTGTTTTGAGCATGTCTTTTCATAGTATAAGTTCATCCCATCTGAAACCTTTGACTTTGATTTACTGCCAACACTGCTTTGTGATTTTATAACACTTAGTTTTGCCATTTCCTCAGCGATTTCATTCTCCAGTAAAAGCTGTTCTCTTCTTTTGCGTAGCTTTAACTCCTCTTCATCCAATGCATGTTTTTCCTTTAATGCCTTTTGTTTTGTTGCCAAAATTGCAAGATTTGTTTCCGTTTTTAAGCGAGCAGATGAGCGTGAAGCCAAGGATGAGGAATGATGTGAGCGTGATTTCTTGGTTGCATTTGAGATGCTGTCACAGGGCTGTAGTTCATCCTGAGGATCTTGTCCAGTGGAAACAGGTACTGGAGGGTCAGCAACAGACAAATCCTTACTTTTTTCGACAGGAATTTGTTCTGCATAATTTATTTCCTTTGTTGGTTGCTCAGAAGTATTTGTCTGTAGTGGTAATTCATTTGAGTTTTCATGCGGATTTTCCTTTATCCATTTTTCCACTTGTTCCTTGAATGCATCACTGTAATCCATAATGCTAGAAAACCACTCCTTTTGTTTTTTATGTTCATCATCAGGAAGAAGTTGCAATACTTCGTTGTGCAGGTCAGTGGCCTTTTTACACAGTGCATTCAAGTTATTCAGTTGTGAGGGGATTTCAGTTACATTTTCTTTTGATTTCATGTGCGCTTTTATTTGCGGAATAAGCTCTTTGATTTTATTAACGGCACTTTTGCGCTCATGCTGCAACCGTTCGATTTTATTTTCCATTGCTTTGGCCGTCAGTTTGATTTCCCTCTTTTCACGTTCCATGTTTGAACATTCAGCATCATCGTTTATTTGACTCATTTTCGTTAGATTGTATTTTTGTATGAAGCAACACAATCACATTTCATTCAAGAGCGTATTCAAATCCATCCATAGACATTGCATTTAAATTTATTGACAGAGCGGATTCGATCCAAGCATTTCAACAAGCAGTAGGTCTTTAGACAACATCAGCCGCCACATGCCACAAAGTCCCGACATCACAATCCATTAAAGCACGGAGAATATGCGCCACCATCAATGCGCCAATGCAACCAGCGTATCCATTTAATACATTGTCCTCATTTGACTCAATGCATTCCAATCGAAGCGGATTCCTTAATCCACAAACATTAACAGGTTCAGGCCTACCTGTTCCCAGGTAAATGTTTGGCGTGGTGTGGCACTTAGCTGTGGCTCCTTTGTTCTCGGGCTAGTCGGTGCGGGACGACTTGGTTCTTTGATGCGGCTTGATGATTTTCATTAAACGCCTGTTTTTTGTTGACAAATGTTGCGGCTTCCAAACACAAACCTTTTAGCCGCTGAGAGTCTATGAGGTTTGGGTCCTCAGGTACGTAGATTTATGACGCGCCACAGTAGTATATGACAAAGACACGCTGAGATCCAAATATGCTTAGGTGCATTTATTGAAAGCACAGCGCTATCACAGCGCAGCAAGGATGGATAAATGAATGAATGAGTAGCGGTAGCGGTAGCGGTCAACAAAAATTACGGCTACTCCCAACCCTGACTCTCTCTCTCTCTCTCTCATCTGCGTCACCGGTGAGTGCCCACCTTTACGCACACACACTTCCGCACGCACACACGCCCACTCCCAGGTGAACCACCCCCTCTGCAACACACACACACTCTAACACACCGTGCTGCTCATCTTCAGCCTATATGTCTCTTACAAGTACTAACATGTTTGTTCACCATAGGGTTTATTTTCTGCATTAATCCAATTGGCCTTTAGTAACCAGTGCAATGTTAACTTTTGGGGTGACCTACAGAAATACCTCCTTCCCACACCCCTCTGTTGTACTGACCAGTATGAGGACAGCAGCCAGTGGAGTGTGTTTGCGGACGTGGATCATGGAGAAAACCTCAGGGAGATGTCCTTCACGTGAGGCCACATAGAACATTCTGTTGAATACACACACACACGCACGCGCACGCGCACGCACACACACACACACACACACACACACTTTAATAACAATGACTAATAATTCAGGAAAAAATGGCGGTTTATACAATGATCATCTGATAGCTACTAGCTGCTAACTAGCTCATTTGAATCTTGGTTCACAAGGTGACTAGAGATTAGAGAATGTCAGGCAGGTTCACAGACTAACAAACATTTTCAGGAACCTGCACACTACGAGGGCAAAACCTACCTGTGCCACATGATCTGCACTCTGTCCACACTGCTGGATTATCTGTTAGACGTGATGTCTTTTATAATAAGAAGCTTTTTGGTTTCTCTTTCAATTAGCTGTTTTGGATTGCTGTTAAGATACTGTCGATGATACTCAGATCTTAACAGCCAGTGGAGAGGAAGCCTGGCTGTACCTTGATAAGGCGAAGAGGGAGCCATTCATGGAGCCAAAGCAGGACAAGGCCACAAACAGCGGCACCGCTACGGAGAAGTTCCCCAACAGCTTCTCTGCAAAAGTCTTTGACCGACAAAACAGCAGGCATCACAGTGTGTCAAAAGTGTGGGGATATTGCTTATTAAAGTATTTAATGAGCATCACTTATTAACATGACGTTAGTTTCTCTGTCTTAGGTAACTTAAAGGTTGATGAATTCTCCTACCATCAAAATAATATATCACATCTTTAAATGACAAAGAAAATAGTTTGTATCTACTTAAAAAAAATGAGCTCCAACCTGAACCTCCCAAACAAGATATAACATGGTATGTGGGAGCCTTAGAGCTTCTTTATTTGTAATACTTTTGACCTAGGTTGGCTAACTGTTTCTCATTTCTTCCATTCTTCACTGTTCTGAAATAAATAAAGCAAACAAGTGCATATACAGTATGTTAGATCGCTCTTTTAAAATGTCAGCGGGGCTCTGTTGAATGTTTAAAACTCTTCAGCTATCAGTTTATTGAATTGTGGTTTGTCTTATTTTATTAACTGTAGCTGGTTAGATAAAACTCGAGCAGTTGACAGTGCTGCTGGCAGTAATTGTCATAAATGGGTCATGCACAAGTGGGAGCAAAAGCTGCTTATTATTCATGAAGCCATTCAGTGCTGATTAATCACAGCCCATTCTTGTGAGGAGGGGTGTGGGCTGTAAGAAGAAACACCTCTGAATGTGTCATATAGTTGTAGTTTTATACAAAAGGACAGTGGAAGCACACTCAACAATGATGCAATGCAGTGCTGTTACTGTTACTGTTCCAATGCAACCATTACACGTTAGTTATCTGCCAGCAACGATGGACCTGGTGGATAAGGTATTGTGTTGGTCTGAATTTAGATTCCTGAAACCCTCAGAACCCATCCTTCACACCCATCTCATCTGGACAGGGAGGGGCACTATGTGAGATCACTGTTCATTAATAATGTTCAGTGTTATACACCATGGTTACTGTTCAAGCCGATCACAAACTGAACCGCTGTTCCCTCCAGCCTGTTACAATGAGAGAGACCCAGGGGCGGAGCCAGAGGGTGGGCAAGGGGTGGCCAGGGTTCCCCCCCAGAACATAAGTGGCCACCCCAGGTGCTACCTCACACCACGTGAGGTAGTTAGCCAACAAGAAGAAGCAGCAGTTTTATCTTAACCAAAGATACACTTTAACAGTGATTTGTTGTTGCCAAAATTAATAATATTAAATATAATGCGTACGTCAAAAAGGCATCTGGATTGTGTCTCTCATCACTGTGGTGGTGAAGAACAATGCACCGAAAGGAGATGGACATTGACAGCGTCACAATAAGCTGGAGGAAAATAAATATGATATTTAACCCTGATTCTGGTTCAATCTTTGAAGTGCAGATTTGTTGCCTCTTACAATTTCGACACCAATGTCCAAAGTTGTTTCAAAGTAAAATGGTAGCCCTTTTTGCCATTTTCTTCATTTTCTTATTTGTAAAATTGCCCTTAATCTACTACAAATTCTGATTATATATTTGATATATTATATTTATACATATTAAAAACTATACATGTGAAGTTGCTTCTTTGCATTTGTGCTGTTAATAATCTATTTTCCAGAGAGTAGGGCTGTCATTTTTCTAGTCTTACTTTTTAAAAGTGTTTTAAATATGCCACCCTGTTCGGAACCCAGATTGGCCACCCCACCAAAACAATTCTAGAACCGCCCCTGGAGACACCGAATGACAATTATCTGAATTGAAGTCTTCCAACCCTTCAACTCTTTCGACCTCTCCACACTTACATTATGTGAACAGACCTTTAATGTATGCCGTATAAAATTACTAATTGTGCATGGAGGCCGGCCTCCTCAAGACAACTTCTAGACAAATTAAGTTTGAGATGTAAACTTTTGCCAGCTGTCTGTGCGGAAGGTGTACAGAGTGTGATTATTTTATCACATCACAGCCTTCTAAGAACAGATAAATCCTCTTAACACCTTTCTTAAAGCTCTCCTATAACTCATCCTACAAAGGGCAATAAAACTAACTGTGTTAGAAAAGATCAGAGATCTCTTAGTGAATGAGTCTTCCCCTGCCGAAGGTGTACAGTAGCACTGATAGCCGTCCTCAGCCTAATAAGCAGTGGTGGCTGTTTTTAGGAGATGTCCGTGATGCGATTAGCTTCAACAGGGCTGGGCTGGAACAATCACATTAACAGCTGCTGGGAAGCTGAGCAGTCAGAGACACTTTGCTAATATTCCATGTTAAGTGCAGGAAGGCAGCCGCAGTGCTGACATTAAGAGAAATCATCAGGAACAGCAGAGAGGTGAGGGCTCAACTGATGCTATCAGTACAGAACACCACTGCAGGAGAGCCCTGAGAGGAGCCTGAAGACAAAACTCTGGTGGCAGCTAGTTAGTGGCTCGTTTCAAAATGTAACAAATAATAACTAGGAAAGAAGAGAGAGACCAGTGCATGTACAGGAAGCATTTCACACAAAGCCCATGTTTTTACTTATTGGCTGCAACAGGTAGATTTTTGACATCCACCTCACAACAATATCTATTACACGTCTGTCTTCTCTCAGGACAAACCTCTCCCCGAGGTGTTCTACACTAAAAAAAACGTATAACTTAAGCAGTTACAATGCAGTGGCTCTTGTTTTTAAGACTTTCATCGTAAGTTCTTGGTAAGACAAAGACTGTTGAAAGCATCTTATTTTCAGCTGGATCACACAACAAAACAAGTTTCTTTTACATTTTTATTGGAAAATCCCCAACTAACATCAGAAAACAGAAAACGTTGGAGCATTTCTGGCTTATTTTGTAACACAACACTTCCTGACCCTGGTAAATAAAGTTCAAAGTTAGATTTCCCAGCTAATAACAAGATCTGGTTTATCTAAATATCCTATCTTATCTCAAGACATCTGACCAAGCAAATGTTTGCTTGTTCAATTGGCAGATTATTTTTACTTGACTTATTACAAGCAGAAACACCTTGTTTTTATACCTTTCTACTTGTTGTTGGAGCAGCATTTTTTTCCAGTGTCTAACTTTTGATTTCCGTGTGTTTTCACACAATTTAAGTTAGTCGTTAGAACAGCTGAGAACAGAACAGAGCTTTCTGTTAAAATGTGACTCATTTCATTGATATTTTCATGGTAGTTTCAGTAGGTATGAACTGTTACGTTAAGGACATTTGATTACTTTATTTTTCACACTGGTGGATGATCCTGGTTTTAAGTCAAATGTACTTTTTTTCTATTATTTTTAACAGCTCCACGTGTTACAATATGACATATTACACGTTTGTATCAGTGGCTCTACAGCATGTCCTTAGACCCTGCAGTGGAGAGGGAAAACTCCCAAAGAAAACCAAACAGGTTACATGTACACTGGATAAAATACGGCTCTAAAAAAAGTTAAAGAAATAATGAAAACAAGGTGTTTCACTTGTAAAAAGTAAAAACATCTGCCAATACAATGGAACATTTGCTTGGTAAGATGTCTTGAAATAACATGGGATATTTAGATAAATCAGATCTTATCATTAGCTGGGAAATCTAATTTTTAACTATATTTACCAGGATCAGGAAATGTTGTGTTACAAAACAAGCCAGAAATGCTCAAAAGTTTTCTGATAGTTAGATGGTGTATAAACATGTTGTTTTCTCTGAGATCCAACTCAAAATGAGATGTTTTCAAGACTCTTTGATTTAACAAAATACTTGCTTTGTTACTTCTTAGATTATAAGGTGTAATATCAAGTGTAAAGACATCTGACTAGAAATTAGACAAATACACTTGCCATGATTTCTAGTGTTTGTAGTGCAAGCTGCAGCTGTATTAGATTCATTTGACAATACCTTTCGAAACATCATGCTGAACCTGAGGGTTCTCCTTGCATTGAATGAATCAGGGAGCACCCATCCCACTGATCTCTTGCTGTGAGATCTCTATCTGCTGGTTGAAGATATATTTTTACACTTTTATGTATTTCTGATAAATTATGAAGTGGTGCATTTGATCTGATTACAAAGCAAGGAATCATGGGATTTAAATCATGCACTTGACTGTAAATAACGTAAATATATACAGTAGTTATACTTAATACTAGAAGAACAAAAAAAAAGTTACCCAGTAAATATTATCTTGAAGGTGGATCCTATTTGCACATTCCTTAGCCATCAATGATCTTAGCAGCCGGGCACACAGAGGATGGTGCATGACTGTAAAGGTATTATTTGTATGATCTGTTTAAACTTTGTCTGCGGTTGTGTGGTAAACTCTCCTGAATATCAAGCCTATACTTTTTTAGGCCTTTTCATTCTCAAAAGGTTTGCTATGTCTTACCACAGCGACTGCCTCCGAGGCCAGCAGCTCCTCTGCTGTCATCACAGTGTAGTACGCCACATTGGTCAGCACATAGCAGGAAGTCACAATCGCCATGGAGATACACATAGCTAACGGCACAGTCCTGATGGCAGGAGGGATAAGAACAGAAGCAAAACACTGTCACATGTATGTTCCCTTCACCTTCCTTTCACCTTTCTTATTGATTATTCATAGAAAATAACTGTTGGAGGGGGCTGTGAATTCACCATGCACTATAACAGCTGAACACTGTAGTTTTAACAGTCCACATTTGGAGCTTTAGTTAGTATTTGTTCAGGATGGGGAATGTATAGTAAAAAAAAAAACTAGAGTATGTGTTGTCGTGGTAAAGGAGTAACAATAAATAACAAATATTGAGGATGTTGAATCTAAGGTCCACAGCAAATCTCACAGTTTAACTTACATTTCATTAAATGTGGCTCATTGATGTGTTTTAATATGGTTTGACAATAATGGAGCTGTATGGCACATACAAAATAGAACTACCACTATCAGATATACGCTGGTTGACATCTGAAAATATTCTCTCCCTTTTAGCTCTGGTTTGGGCTCCTCCACCTGAGAGTTAGCTCTTGAAATGTTAAATGCTATGTTCGCCAGCAGTAGTACCACTGTTTGTCCACTAAGAATATTTGCCTCAGCGTCCGGCGCACTTCCTGAAGGCTGGGTTAAAACCTCTTTGTGGGTCAATCTCTATCAGCGACTTCTTTCAGATAAGTGGTCCTACGACCTGTTGCTGAAACAAAAATGTTGACTACTTCTGCTTGAAGGAGAAAATGACAGAAATAACCTTTATGCAAATATCACATTACACTTACCGCTCAGGGTTTTCCACCTCCTCTGTGACAAAGTTCAGATAGAACCTGCAAAAGGAAACACTTACTGTACACTTCAAATGAATAATGAATGGTGGATCAGTTGTAAATCACAACGATGAAAGTGTGTGTGTGTGTGTGTGTGTGTGTGTGTGTGTGTGTGTGTGTGTGTGTGTGTGTGTGTGTGTGTGTGTGTGTGTGTGTGTGTGTGTGTGTGTGTGTGTGTGTGTGTGTGTGTGTGGGGTGTACAGTCATGTGTAAGAGACAGCCTTGGCACCGTGCCTATTCCTGTCATTCTCTCTGTATCAGTGCTAGCGTGTGTATTTGTGTGTTATTTCTTAGCTTCTAGTCAACACAGACTTGTAATAGAGCCATTTCAGTAGACACAAACACACCGACACACCAATAAAAAAAAAACATGGGTAACCCCTGATACAGTCAAGACCTTGGATGGATTCATGTGATTTTATCTTGCACCTACGTAGGTCCTGTCTGTGTGTGTGTGTGTGTGTGTGTGTGTGTGTGTGTGTGTGTGTGTGTGTGTGTGTGTGTGTGTGTGTGTGTGTGTGTGTGTGTCTGTGTCTGTGTGTGTGTGTGTGTGTGTGTGTGTGTGTGTGTGTGTGTGTGTGTGTGTGTGTGTGTGTGTGTGTGTCTGTGTGTGTGTGTCTGTGTCTGTGTGTGTGTTGCAGGACCATACCTACCATCCAGCGTAAGCATACATGCCCGAGTAGAAGGCCAGTGGCATACCAGATAGTTTCACATTGTTCATGTCAAAGGCATTCTCAAAGTTCTTGGTCTCTCCTGCAAAAACAAGACACACACACACACACACACACACACACATTCTTTTTGTTGACATTTTGAAGCACCACTGCTCCAGAGGGAAGTTGTCAGTAATTAAATGATCTGTGCAAACAGTTTTTACAATGAGTGATATAGCCACAACAATAACAATAGCAATAATCATAAAGCAGATTGAGTAATCTGCCCTATTAGCTTGGAAAGGCATTCTTCGGTAGAAAGCAGATATGTCTGACAGATTCATTACTCTTCTGTCGAATACAGGAGCTCACGTTTATGAACGCAAACTGCTCATACAAACACATAAAAACTCTAACAGCTGAATAGCGTTGTGCTGTTAGAGGCATACATTGGTTGTGATGATGATCACTGCATGCATGTACGGGTGTATATAATCTTAACACAACAAGTATGGACATTTGTGTTTGGTAGATATTTATTTGATGTAACAATGCTACTTGGCATTACCGTTGGAAAGCCTGTTTTCTTACCTTTTTCAAATGGTGCCACATTTGTGAGGAACATGCATTTGTGGGAGGAGCAGCTGAGCTGAGTATGTGGGTTGCTCCCATGAAAAATGTGACAAATCTCCTCTGCAAACGCACCCTATCTCCGGTCCCGTATGGCCGCCAGGAGGCCTGACTGCCCTTCACTGTCAGGCCCACTTGCACTGGAACCTGAACATGTGGAGGAACATTATGTTCAGCAATGAGTCCAGATTCTGACTACGGAAGTTGGATCGTAGGGTCACAGTGTGGAGAAGACGTGGAGAACGCTTTGCTGATTGCTGCACCGATACAGTAGGAGTGGAGAGGAGGGAAGGACCTGCAGTCCTGAGCTCAACCCCCACTGGGCGTGCTGTCCGTGCCAGAAGGACCAACACAACCACGCTGGCTGACTTGGGACAAATGCTGGTTGAAGAATGGGATGTCATCCCAGAGCAGTGTGACCAGGCTGGTGACCAGCATGAGGAGTAGAGGCCAGGCTGTGTATGGTTCTTCCACAATTAATAAATTGTTGCCAATATGTCTTGTTTCATCAGACTTCAATCATCCAATCCACCAAACAACACCAAAAGAGTCAACAGCAAAACAAGCTGTTTGGCAGATTTGTCACATCTTTCATGGGAGCAACCCACATTCTCAGCTCAGCTGCTCCTCCCACAAATGCATGTTCCTCACAAATGCGGCACCATTTAAAAAAGGTAAGAAAACAGGCTTTCCAACGGTAATAAGCATCACGTCAATTTTCTGAACCCAGGCAACCAATCAGAACTCTCCTTTACTGCCCTTATCATTTGATTGGATATTGTTTCAGGTTTTTGTTTAGTGCATACTCCTAATGAAATGTGCAATTGATCAAAAGATCACAAAGACACTGGAATACTATAAATACGGAGCCACGGGCCCCTGCAAATCTCATGTACCCTGTTTGCCAAGGTGGTTCAGGCAAAGCCTTAACATAGAACACATATCATTACAGAAACTAAGATCATTACTTATCAGTATTGTAATTGTAGTTTCATTAAGGTCAAGTAAACAATACTTTAGTCAGCCATTTGCAGAGCTCAGCAGGTATTAGGGGCCAGGTCAGGGTCAGAGGTAGAACCTGCAGCTCAAGAACTCTGAATATTTATTGAGAGTATTTCCAGTAACATGCATATGATATGTCCTGAGAATGCCGAATGAAAATCACCAAAGCTGTGTCATATTGATGTTCACAGTCAGATCTTGCAGGGAGGTGTGGCTGAGGATGCAGGGCCTCCTGAAGCCACAGCTGTGTGTTGTTGCTTGTGTGAGCAGCTGTGTCTCATGGCCCGCAAGGCTTGGAGGTTGTATTTACACTGCGTGTTGTTGTGTGTGACAATGGAAGCCATGTTAATTGTTACAGCTGAGCACTGTGTGTGATGTTTAAATTATCCTTTTCTTTATTGCGTGCTCCACTGCGAGTACGACCTGTCAGTGTAGTTTAACAGCCTGCAATAGACAGGATATGCTCAGGTATATTCCTAATAGAGGCCATTACAGGTGATGATGATAATAATGGTTGTGATGCTGGTAATGATAGGGAACGTGCTTACCTTTAAAGAGCTGGTACATTCCAGGCACTATGATGATTCCCATGGCCAGCAGCTTGCAGAAGGTGAGGACGATTTGAATCCTAGCTGACCATGTCACACTCATACTGTTCAGGTACATAACAGAAGCTGAAGGGACAGGAAGGAATAATTTTATAGCATAAAATTATTTAGTTAATTATGCTTATTTGAACCCCTACCTGTCCTATTCTGTGTTTCCAACACCTGCATTTCCTTTAGGGGATCAACAAAGGTTTATCTTATCTGATCTGATCTTATCTTATGACCATTGACAACATTCACTGCCAATGCAAAAAGAAGTGTCTCCTTCATGGGCAAAATCTGAGAGTTATCAGGAAGTCAGGAGGGTTGATGGAAGCAGGAAAAAAAAAGTGCAGACCAAAGTTTGTGTCTCATAGCATTTCAACACTTAATGTTTAATAAAATGTTCACTGTACTGGATTAAAGCCGCATAAACCAGTGTTTGTCAATTTAAATGTCTCACTCGAAAATATATTATTTTGTAAATTTTTGTGACTCTTGTAACTTCTTTGCAATTAGGGTGTCTAAAAAAAAAGACAGAGTGACTGTTACTGTCTGCCACAGAAATGGAAGTGTTTCGTACAATCATAAATGCACATGTTTGACTGGTATTTTCTTCTTGGTCTGCACAGACTCTACAACAAGTCAAGTTGTTATGATGATGTTTGTATGTAATGCTAGTCTAGGTATACATACTAATGCCGATGGCGGTGGCCAGTTTGACAGCCATTGGGGGGACACCACAGGGCATGAACAGAGGCTCCAGGATGTACTGACCAAACGCCAGAGAGATGACCGCCATTGCTGCAGGCCTGGAAGACACACACACACCAAACACCACACACACACACACACACACACACACACACACACACACACACACACACACACACACACACACACACACGTAGATTGAAATTGTTCGCTCATAGGGATGATACACAAAGAATAGTCATTCACAAAAGCCAATTTGTTATACACTGCCGGGCCAAAAAAAAGGTCACACACTCTAATATTTGTTGGACCTTCTTTATCTTTGATTACGGCATGCATTCGCTGTGGCCTCATTTCCACAAGCTTCTGCAATGTCACAACATTTATTTCTGTCTTGCATTAATTTTTCGCCAAGATTTTGTATTGATGACGGGAGATTCAGACCACTGCGCAAAGTCTTCTCCAGCACATCCCAAAGATTCTCAATCGGGTTCAGGTCTGGACTCTGTGGGGGCCAATCCATGTGTGAAAAGGATGTCTCATGCTCCCTGAACCACTCTTTCACAATTTCAGCCCGATGGATCCTGGCATTGTCATCTTGGAACATGCCCGTGCCATCAGGGAAGATAAAATCCATTGATGGAATAACCTGGTCCTTCAGTATATTCAGGTAGTCAGCTGACCTCATTCTTTGGGCACGTTGATGAACCTAGACCAGACCCACTGCAGCAACCCCAGATCATAGCACTGCCCCCACAGGCTTGTACAGTAGGCACTATGCATGATGGGTGCATCACTTCAGCCGCCCTTCTTTTTACCCTGATGCGCCCATCACTCTGGAACAGGGTGAATCTGAACTCATCAGACCACATGACCTTCTTCCATTGCTCCAGAGTCCAATCTTTTTGCTCCCTAGCAAATTGAAGCCGTTTTTTCTGATTAGCCTCACTGACAAGTGGTTTTCTTACGGCTACACAACTGTTTAATCCAGATCCCTTGAGTTCCCTTCGCATTGTACATGTGGAAATGCTATTACTTTAACTATTAAACATAGCCATGAGTTCTACTGTTGTTTTTCTACCATTTGATTTCACCAAACGTTTAAGTGATCGCCGATCACGATCATTCAAGTTTTTTTTCCGATCACATTCCTTCCTGGAAGAAGATGTTTCCCCGCTGTCCTTCCAGTTGTTAATAATGCGTTGGACAGTTCTTAACCCCATTTTAGTAGTTTCAGCAATCTCCTTAGATGTTTTCTCTGCTTGATGCATGCCAATAATTTGAGCCTTCTGAAACAGATTAACATCTTTTCCATGACAACAGGATATGTCTTTCCACATGACTGTTTAACAAATGAGAAGCAATTCACTGCATCAGTTAGGGTTCAATAACTTGTTGCCAGCTGAAACATAATCACTTCGTCTGTAGGACACCGTAAGGTCTTTGGCACATTTGTGGTCTGGCCCTAATGAAAATGTGGATGTCTGGAGGTTTTGTGAGTACCCAGCTTTCTGCCCAAAAGTTATTTACAGTAAATGTTGGTCCTTTGTGTTTCCCTAAAACTCTAATGCTTCGGATGGGGCAATCTGCAACCACCAGTAGGCCACAGTTAAAGCTTTGTGTCACTTTCAGTTACGGTGTTGGCGCCAAAACGATGTACTTACGATTAGTAAAAAGATCAGTGTTTGGTATAGGTATGCCTTTGCTTGTCCCATTACGTGACATAACGTTAATTATGCACATACTACGACCGTCAGCATACTATTCTGAAACACAGAGATTTGTGCAATGGTCTTTAACCAGCTAAATGTAGAGGAGACTGATGGTGTGGGACCCAAAGGCAGTGGGTGAACTTAGCTGATAATTATTGAAGGATATTATTGAATTTGTATTGCTTGCTCATAAAGACATGTTTATGTATAAATGCTACCAGAGAGGGTTTCAAACTATGAAGAGAAGTGAGCTTCAAGACAGAGTTAATAGTGAGCTAAACATAAGAAAGGACCTGCATTCTGCTACTTTATTCACAGTGAACATCAACGGAACATTCCACATTGTGGGAGCGGGCAGAGAGGCCCAAGAGAGGGACAGAAGGAGGTAGTGGTGTCAGGCACCTGGGTACTGCACGTGACAGGAAAGATATGATGGAGTAGAGAAGGATTAGATGATATGATGGACACCCGGAACTCGTGAAGCCAAGAGGCGAGGGCTCTGCCTGTGCTCCATCCAGAAACCTACTGGCACCACACTCAAACATACACATATATCTTGTCAAAAATGGACTGCCCTCTTCTCCAAAGAGTATACATATTGTGTGATGTCATATGTCAGGGATCTGGAAGGTATCAAAAGGCAGTAGAAATAAATCAACTTTATTATAACCTTACTAATTTGTTTGGACTCCTTGCCACGTAGAAAAATTCAAAGAACACAACACTATCCACAATGTATCCACATCTAAGGTCAGCTCCCACACCGGAGAGTTTACATCTGCCTACGGAGCAGAGCAGGAATTCATGCTTTCGTTTTACCACACAGGTCCCAGCCTGTGGTCCCCTCACAGTGCAGCTGAAATCATACAGACTGATTGGAAAGTCTAGACTCACTAGAAAGTCTCAAATATCACATCTGAGCCCCCCACATCTATGGGGTCAGATCAGTCTCATAATACACAAAAGCACACAGAAGGATTCACACTTGTATTCAGGATCCACACAGATGTGTTCCCTTTCACATACATGTAAATCAAATCCAAATACAGAAAAAAGTTTTACATATGCATTTTTGATCCACACATATTTGTTTAACATTTCAAACCGCTGAACCTGCATACACAAACCGCTCTCTGTGCACGGATCACTGTACATTCGTGTGTGGGTTTTTTGAGACTCCCCTGACCGTCACCCGATTCGTACTTGTAATCTTTTATATCTATAGCCAATCAGATGTCTCCTCCATTCTAAGCCAATCACATGAGCGTGCCTCAACAGTGTATGATTTCTTGCGTTCGTGACGTAGCAGTTCATATACACATTTTGCGCTGTCCGGAGCTGACACAAGCACAAGTGTAAGTGATAATTGTCTCTGCGTGAATGATTCAATAGGTTTTAGGTATGAGTTCTTGTGACGTTAGTGATGTGTTACTGTTAGCATGGAAGTAATATGGGTGGCATGTGATGCTAGTGTTTGCTGGCAAGTTAGCCATATAATGTTAATAGAATACCTAGGATTATTACCTTAAATCAGGGCTGGACTGGCTATCTGGCGTACCGGGCAAATCCCGCCAGGCCCTCCAACGTTTTGGGCCTTCCCAGGGCCGGAAACAAAACATACATTATATATATTATATTTTTTATTGATTGCGACGGTAAAAACATGACACATCGTGGCCCATTGGATGCTTCTCTTGAGGCACATTTGGCTAGTCCAATGAAATTCCTTGGTTCTCGAAGGCCCGCCCCTCCCTAGAGGCCCTTACTTGACCCAAGTCATCACCTCAAATTTTGTAAGCGAATGGTGGAGGATAGAGAGGTCGCGAGATGGAGAAACAAAAGAGTGGCCATGAGAAGCGAATGGAAAAGAGAAAGCAAAAACTTAAAGACGACGCAGCAAAATGTGCAAAAATCACCGACTTATTCAAAAGCACAAGCTCGACTTCAGGTTCGGGTAGTGGGGCTGCTGCTGGGGCCGTGGGAGATGATGGGGAACGAGGCAGCTCAACCTCGGGTTCGGGCGGTGGGGCCGCCGGTACAACGACAACGAGCGCACAGGTGGTGGAGAATGTAGAGGAGGAGGAGGCGGAGGAGATGGTGGTTCGAGCCGGGGAACCAGAGGAGGAGGAAACGGAGAGACGAGAGTCACGAGACGTGACCCAGCAGGGAGAGATTGAGGTTAGAATTCAGCTCAACACACCCGCTAGCTAGCCAATGCAGTGTAGCTATTCACCGCTTCGGCGTTTCGTTTCCCATTTAGTGCCTGAAACCGAGACCAAGTTGTCATCCTGACTTTATCAAATCAGTCACAAACATGTACCCATTTGATATATTTTCATGCACTTCTGTTGTAATGTTGCGCCAGCATATATAAATCTTCCATTTGTCGAGCTGTTACAAGGTCATGTGATGTGTTTTAAGTTATGCTAGTGCCGTCCCGTCTAGAAATACCCTAGCTAGCTAGGCAGATTAGCTATTCACTGCTTCGGCGTTTTTCCCATTTATTGCCTGAAACTAAGACTAAATGTGTCGCCCCCACTCTCTCAAATCAGTCACAAATATGTACCGATTTATTTTCGTACACCTTTCTTGTATTGTTTTGACAGCTTATAGAAATCTTCCATTTGTCTTGAGCTGTCAGCTGTCACAAGGACGACATGTGCTGTGTCTTGTAATTGCTAGTGCGTGTTAGTTATGGCATCCCCCCTTTCACTTTCTCAAATCCAACACATATCTTATTTCTACTCTACTGCTTGTCGTGTCTTGTGCAACTGTGATTTTATACAAATTGTATTTTTGTAATATTTTCCTTCTGGAGAGGAGAAGATTTCCGCAGACATCACAAAAGCTGGGATGTTTTCTGTGCAGCTTGACACCACCCAAGATGTCTCTGGAAAAGAACAGTGCTCTGTGATATTGAGATATGTCACAGACACTGTCCACTAAAGGCTTGTTGCTGTCGTACCATGCAGCTCAACAACTGGACAGTCATTTGTGACTCTGCTGACCGAAGTTCTTCAGCGTCTGAAAGTGGACATGGGCCTGTGCATCGGCAACTCAACCGATGGAGCCTCTAATATGCAGGGCAAATACAGAGGCTTCTCAGCATTAATGGCTTCTTCATACCCAGCGCATCAACATGTGTGGTGCTATGCTCATGTCTTGAACCTCGTGTTGTGCGACACCACACAATCTGTCATTGAAAGTGGTTCACTTTTTGAGCTGCTAAATGACATTGGTGTGTTCATTAGGGAGTCATACACACGAGGGAGTGTGTGGGAGAAGCAGAGCCAGGACAAGAGGCACAAACGAATTTCCCCAATTGGACAGACAAGATGGTGGGCCAAACACGATGCCCTGAAGAAGGTTTTTGGAAACTTTCAAAGACCCGATGACAGCCTTTTTGTTGAAGTGGTGTCCACACTCGCTGGCATAATGGATCTCAAGACACTTCCATCAAATGCGCGAAACAAAGCCAGAGGATACCGAGACGGTTTGCTGCGCTATGAAACAGTGCTAACAGCTCAGTTGTTTCTCCGAATATTTGAGCTCACCTCACCCCTCTCCAAATACATACAGACAGAGGGAATGGACATCCTCTCTGCACACAGAATGGTCACCACAGCCCAAGATGCCATGAAAAAGATTGCCAGAGATTTTTCTGCTGTGAAAGATGCAGCTGACACTTTTGTGCACTGGGCAAATGAACAGTTGGAGAAGCTAGAGGAGCTAGATTTGGAAATGGAGGCCGCACTGCCCCAGAAAAGGATGAGACGCAAGAAGGTCTTACCAGGTGAGATGGCCCAAGATGAAAGCCTTAGTGACTCGGAGAAGGCTTACGAGGTCAATGTCCATAATCAGATTTTGGATACAACCATTGAGGCCCTACACAGAAGGTTCTTGACCCATGGAACGATGTATGCAGATTTATCTCTTCTACACCCGAAAAACTTCCACCTGATCCACACCAGCACTCTCCCTGAATCTGCACTCACAGAGCTCAGCAAATGCCTAGTTGTTCATAACAGCGCAGCAACAGTAGCCAATCTACAAGTTGAGTTAAGAAACTTGGCACAGCAATGGGACAGGCTGGTACAATCACCCTTAGATGAATACTCAGCCAGAACAGTTGAGGAGATTCCATCCGATGAACAAGAAGAGCTGGACATAAGAAGCAAAACATGTGTTTCTTGCAAAGAGTGCCCTGTGTGCTGCTACAAAATCCTTCTCAGGTTCAACATGTTGACTCGCGCATACCCCCTTCTTGGGTTGGCATACAAATTTTTACTAACCCTGTCAGTAACTCAGGTAGCCTGTGAGCGCTCTTTTTCAACTCTCCGCTACATCAAAAACAGACTGAGGAACAGTCTGTCTACCAGTAAACTGGAAGCCTTCATGCTGATGGCCACTGAGAAGGATGTCCTTGTGTCGCTTGACACTGATTCAGTGATTGACAGAGTTGCAGAGAAAAGTGAATTGATGAAGAAAATGCTTTTGTAAGGTAAGATTTATAATAAAATAATATATATTATTAAAATAGTTGATCTAAAATAATCTGATAATTGTTTTACTCTCCCCTCAGAATGCCCTTGCTGCTCACAGTTGGTCCAGTTCATGATCTTCAGTTTCAGTTGCCTAGCTGTGTTTGTTCTTGAGGATCATCAGAGGGCCATTCAGCAGTGTCTTAAGCGGTATGTATAAGACTGTTGTGTAACTATTTCTTTTGGTCATTATTCCTGTTATACTGCTATTAGTATCACTCATGTTAATGTTTGTCCAAACATTTCTCTTTAAGGCTGCCCTTTTCCTAAGGGATGTTCCAGTTGGTGTGTTCCGAGTGGTGTGGATTTCACAAGCATCTGTAAGTGTTACACATCTCAATAACAAACAGCCCTCTACAGTGTGCTAAATAAAATCATTCATGTTTATTCACAGCCACAGCTCCAACATGCATAAATGTTGTGAGCACTACTCTGTTTTTGTCAATAATAACCATATACACTGTATGGGGGTTTTACTGCAGAAAATGCAACAGCAAGTCAATGTCATAAAATGATGAATGAAGGGCCAAATACATTATTTGAAGATTTGCCTTAACCTGATATGGAGTTCCCATTTTCTCCTTTTTCCTTTGTGGGTTTACTAGTTTTCTATATTAGCTTATTGTATTTCAAATGGAGTACGCAATGGATCTAGCATATCTGACCTCGCCTCTGCTTTCTGTCTCCCTCAGGGTATCATCAGAGCACCAATTGCAGTTCTCTTTCTTTCCTTTGCCTGTCTTTGCATCTCTCTCTCTCTCTCTCTCTCTCTCTCTGTCTCTCTCTCTCTCTCTCTCTCTCTCTCTCTCTCTCTCTCTCTCTCTCTCACACCATAAGTCTTACTTCTAATTGTGTATATAGTATATATTTCAATAAACCATAAAAAACACATCTCTAGCAGCGTTTCTTTGTCAAACACTTCATGAAACGGACATTTTGACACGGTGACCATCTCCCCCAAGAAGAAGGTTTTTGTGAGTAGTGAATTTTTTCATGTGGGCTCTTTAATGTAGGCTGATGCACTTCATTTCAATTGTTGAAACTGCACAAACATACAATCTTCTTTAGTATATGCTTCCAGACATCGTATATAGGCCTCTCTCTCTCTCTCTCTCTCTCTGTGTATATATATATATATATGAAAATGGCGCTTGGCCCTTGGGTGATCAAAAGTGCCCGGGCCCTTTTCAGATGCCAGTCCAGCCCTGCCTTAAATAGCTAACATTAGCCATACATGTCTTTAACTTCTTTCATTCTCTTGTTTTCTTTTTTAGGGAGAGCTTAGAAAGAATGAATCCAAAGTTTCCTGCTCAAATTATTATTCAAAAATATTTTCCATTGTGTTTAATGATAGAGTGCAATTGAACATTTAGAGCTGAGGTTGAATAAGATTAACCGGTTAAGGTCCTATTAGCATTATATAGCTAACTTGCCACCCATATTACTTCCATGCTAACACATCGCTAACGTCACAAGAATTCATAAAACATATTTAATCGTTCACGCAGAGCGGACTGGCGCCACAAGGGGGCAAAGCCCCCTCAGCTGAATTCTTTGCCCCCTCAGGTTTGATCCTCATACATCCATCAAAAAGTACAAAATATGTCACAATTATTAAATAATTATAAATAATTACTTCCCCAATTCTAAGGGGCCTTAATTTTTCTTGAAACTGTCGTTAACTTAGAAAATAAAAGGACAAATAACTATTACTTGTTCTTTTACTTGTGTCGTTCTGTTTCTATTCATCTGCTCTGTAAACTCGCACTCTTTCTCTTAGCTGCGCCCCTCGCTTTCTTTTCTTGATCGCCCACACTCTGAGAGCACCTCATGTCCCACTTAACTGTAGGAATTCTGCTCTCTGCCGCTTTGACGCATTTACATTGACGTTGATTGTTCAATACTGTATTTAGCACTGTGCTGTTCTAGGTTTCTGTGATTTATTTTTTTCTGATTTGGTTAATAAATGTTTCAAGTTTTGAAACCGTATGTTCTAATTGTTCAGCCTTTTTGCAAGGGTACATAAAATTACTTTATTTTCTGAAGAAAAAAAAAGAATCAATAGCCCCCTCAGTCAGTTTATGCTGGCGCCAGGCCTGACGCAGAGACATTTATCACTTAAGGTCGATTTATGGTTCAATGTCGACGTAACGCAACGACCACATAGACACCTGGACGCAGCCGTGAACATTTATAGTTCTGCATCGGGTTTACGTGACGCAATTCATCGCCACAACGGTAGGAAACAATGTTTTTTGTAAAGACTGACCAAGATTCTTTTGACATCTATTGTCGTCGCTCGTTGTATTTGTTTACCAGACGTTCTTCTGCTTGGTCCATTCTAGCTTTTTGTTTAAATAGCGGTCTTTGTGGATTGTAGGAATTGAAAACCGGGAAAAGCGAAATGACGGAAATGACGTTTGTCGTTTTAGCGGACCAATCACAGCCCTTACGGCTGCGTCGCCTCGACCCAAGGTTACCATTTTTGGGTGGTGCACGCAACGCCGCAAGGAGGGCCCGCAACGACGCAACGGGTCCGTAAGGTACCTTGCGTTGCGTCGACGTTGAACCATATATCGGCCTTTACACTTGTGCTAGACGCAATGTTAAAGTTGACCTTTCAGCTCCAGACAGCACAAAATGCTTATTGAGCGCAAGAAATAATACCCTCGTGGGGGCGCGCTCATGAGATTGGCTTAGAATAGAGGAGACATCTGATTGGCTATAGATGGAAAACAGTACAAGTACGGATCGGGGGAGTCTCAAAAAAACCACACACGAATGCACAGCGATCCATGCACAGAGAGCGGTTTGTGTATGCAGGTTCAGCGGTTTGAAATGTTAAACAAATATGTGTGGATCAAAAATACACATGTAAAACTTTTTTCTGTATTTGGATTTGATTTACATGTATGTGAAAGGGAACACATTTGTGTTTGCATTGAAATACATTTGTGTGGATCCTGAAATACAAGTGTGAATCCTTCTATGTGCTTTTGTGTATTATGAGACTGATCTGACGCCATACACATCCTCCACCACAGCTCCAGCTCCTACCTTCTGGTGGGAGGTTCAGGGTTCCTCAAAGCAGGCTCACAAACTCTCCTTCCTGCCAGAGTCCCTTCAGCTTGTAAAAAAACACATGTAATGTGTGCTTTAAATGTCCGCCATGAGGGGGGTGCAATAGGTCGCCATTCCCAGTAGGTTGTTTGTATTTATGTGTTTGTGCAAACTGTGTACAAGTACATAAGTCATTGGCTTTTATCGTGCACTGCAGTAATCAAGATGTTTTATCTTTTGTCGAACTGAGTCCAAAACTAATTTCCCTACGGGTACAATCAATTATTTGATATTGTATCATATCGTATGTTAGCTAACTTGCTTACATACGTCTGCAGTTAAAGAAACTACACATTTAACTGTGGTATTCTGGCTTTGTTTGAGCCATCCTGTCCTCACACCTACGTTATATGCATTACCATCAAGTCACTGGATCTTCCTCTGCTCTTATTATTTATACGGCCACTATAGGTTCACTGTCTCGTATTTGTTTCAGCAACATTGTAGATGGATTAGAAAATTCCTCTGAGCGGGTTTTGATATGTAGTTCTATTGCCCCTTGGACATGGATTCATGTTTTTCTTGTACTAAAGATTAAGAGATCACCGCAGAATTACATGTTTCTCTGGTTTTTACTAATTATAGGTACAGTGGGGCAAAAAAGTATTTAGTCAGCCACCAATTGTGCAAGTTCTCCCATTTAAAAAGATGAGAGAGGCCTGTAATTTTTATCATAGGTATACCCCAACTATGAGAGACAGAATGAGAAAAATAAATCCAGGAAATCACATTGTAGGATTTTTAAAGAATTTATTTTCAAATTATTGTGGAAAATAAGTATTTGGTCAATAACAAAAGTTCATCTCAATACTTTGTTATATACCCTTTGTTGGCAATGGCAGAGGTCAAACGTTTTCTGTAAGTCTTCACAAGGTTTTCACACTGTTGCTGGTATTTTGGCCCATTCCTCCATGCAGATCTCCTCTAAAGCAGTGATGTTTTGGGGCTGTCGCTGGGCAACACGGACTTTCAACTCCCTCCAAAGATTTTCTATGGGGTTGAGATCTGGAGACTGGCTAGGCCACTCCAGGACCTTGAAATGCTTCTTACGAAGCCACTCCTTCGTTGCCCTGGCGGTGTGTTTGGGATCATTGTCATGCTGAAAGACCCAGCTACGCTTCATCTTCAGTGCCCTTGCTGATGGAAGGAGGTTTTCACTCAAAATCTCATGATACATGGCCTCATTCATTCTTTCCTTTACACGGATCAGTCGTCCTGGTCCCTTTGCAGAAAAACAGCCCCAAAGCATGATGTTTCCACCCCCATGCTTCACAGTAGGTATGGTGTTCTTTGGATGCAACTCTGCATTCTTTCTCCTCCAAACACCACGAGTTGAGTTTTTACCAAAAAGTTCTATTTTGGTTTCATCTGACCATATGACATTCTCCCAATCCTCTTCTGGATCATCCAAATGCCCTCTAGCAAACTTCAGACAGGCCTGGACATGTACTGGCTTACCAGGGGGACACGTCTGGAACTGCAGGATTTAAGTCCCTGGCGGCGTAGTGTGTTACTGATGGATGCCGCTGTTACTTTGGTCCCAGCTCTCTGCAGGTCATTCACTAGGTCCCCCCGTGTGGTTCTGGGATTTTTGCTCACCGTTCTTGTGATCATTTTGACCCCACAGGGTGAGATCTTGCGTGGAGCCCCAGATGGAGGGAGATTAGCAGTGGTCTTGTATGTCTTCCATTTTCTAATAATTGCTCCCACAGTTGATTTCTTCACACCAAGCTGCTTACCTATTGCAGATTCAGTTTTCCCAGCCTGGTGCAGGTCTACAATTTTGTCTCTGGTCTCCTTTGACAGCTCTTTGGTCTTGGCCATAGTGGAGTTTGGAGTATGACTGTTTGAGGTTGTGGACAGGTGTCTTTTATACTGATAACGAGTTCAAAAAGGTGCCATTAATACAGGTAACGAGTGGAGGACAGAGGAGCCTCTTAAAGAAGAAGTTACAGGTCTGTGAGAGCCAGAAATCTTGCTTGTTTGTAGGTGACCAAATACTTATTTTACCGAGGAATTTACCAATTAATTCATAAAAAATCCTACAATGTGATTTCCTGGATTTTCTTTTTCTCATTCTGTCTCTCATAGTTGAGGTATACCTATGATGAAAATTACAGGCCTCTTTCATCTTTTTAAATGGGAGAACTTGCACAATTGGTGGCTGACTAAATACTTCTTTGCCCCACTGTATGTGTTTTATTGTATTCTATAAACTACTGACAACATTTGTCTGTGTTGGAATGACACTGGAATGGCTGCCATACATGTAGAGATTGAGACTTTTTTCCAGAGCTTTATGTTATGTTCTTACTTAGAATATGAAGACAGTTTAGCTTCATTTCGATGAAGAGCAATAAAGAGCAAGCTCCAGTGGACATGTTCCAGTATTTTCTAGTGTTTGAGGTCAATGAAAAAACTTAAAAGTCAATCATAAATTATTTTCAGAAGGGAGAGAAATCTGTACATAACAACTACAAACGAATAATTACATAACGGAAATATAAGCCCACTATCTTCTTAAAACAACAATGAGTATTGATAAATGTTCTGGCATAATGTGTTCCACCCAGTTTCCACCATGACTGAAGACCTCAGCCTATAACCCGCTCAAGCCCCTCATATATCTCCAAGTCAGATCTGTTGTAGCAGGTGTTATGTACTTATTCAGCACGTGTGTGTGTGTGTGTGTGTGTGTGTGTGTGTGTGTGTGTGTGTGTGTGTGTGTGTGTGTGTGTGTGTGTGTGTGTGTGTGTGTGTGTGTGTGTGTAGTATCTGATGGGCAGCTAAAGGCTGCTGTTGCCGCGGGCTCATCTTATAGTTCATCAGTGTTTCCCTCTTCATTTCCTTCAGCAGCACTGAGCTGCTGAAGCCAGGGAAATCTGTGTGTCTCCCTCGCTCTTGTTTTCATTTGCGGTTCCCACCTCTGTTCATTTCCCATGCTTTCATTGAGTCCCATTAGCCAGAGGCTGGCAGAAAATTGAGCAGCTTAGGATAGCCACTAGACTGTTTTTACTACTCGCCTTGGCTGTGTACATACACAGAGAGTTTCTCACCACACAGCTCTGAACTCTCTCAGTACCTCCCCTTCGGAGGTCACAGAGCTTTCATTGCCTGCGTGCATACACTTTGTTCAGCCATGTTCAGCTCTGGTTGAAAAGTATCTCTGGACATTCTGGACATTGTTTACCAAAACTGTAACATAGCATGGCCCGACACAGCTCATTATGCAGACCCTTCCATTACGGAATCTCAGGGTTTCTCTTCCCTCAAAGCACTGTTAAAACTAGTGCTGGGCGATGATTACAATTTGTAATTGTGATTAATCGCAAAACATTGTTATGCAAAAAGTTGTTTAATAATTAATTCAACAGTAGTGTATTGTGCACGTTTTCATTATTATTAAAAGTACTGCTATATGAACAAAAGGGCAAAAACATTTGGTTTGCAAACACACAGCAGTATTCCCTTTACACAATAGCTGTTAAAATCTCAACTTAAACATTAACAAATGCAATCAAATGACTTATAAAACCAAAGCCATTTGCCACTGCCAAGGCATTAACGCTTTATGTAGTTTGTTATAGAAAAACAAGTTACGGAGTCCAATGATAAGAAAATTCCACTCTGTAGTGGATACAAATAACTCTGGTTCTGTCAGCTCCGCTATCTGGCAGAGGTTTAAAAATTACATATCAGAGTTCGGTACCTTTTTCCTTGTTTCTGTCCCCGCCACTTCATTCTGTTCCGGTTCATATGAGCACTGCAGCTGTCTTAGTCCCACCCCAAATTATCTCATTGGTTGAGACGAGTGATGACGACCATCCTAATCCAATACTGATCAACATCCCACCCCACCTGTGACCCATGGTGATTCTGAATGTGTGTTCAGAGCAACAGACTTTCAAAATAATAATAATTATAACTGTGAACGCGCAATAAAATAATTGTCAGCATTAATTCATGAATGCGTTAACGCCATAATAATACGCTAGCTTGCCCAGCCCTAGTTAAAAGACCTTGCAATCTAGTAAATGCCGCAATGATGTTATAACTTTATCGATGAACCTTCGGTTTGGAACCCCATGAGCCACATGGGGTTTGGAAACAGGCGGGCACTCCATGAAAATACTTGATACTTTTGCAGAATCCATGCTAACCCAAACATTGTTGGTTTGAACAAACATTCAACATGTGGTTCCAAGCACCTACTGCAGCTGTACCTGCCAGTAGCTCCTCCAAGTCTGGTGCATCATGATGGATTTCTGGGTGAACATCTTCCCTTTGGGTTGTAATGGTTTTCTTGATCACCATCTCAGAAACTAACCTGGTTTCAGAGTATTATACTTTTGCTATGATTATCATGGTAGGTATTATAAACAGTTACAATGACCCTTGCTGCTGGAAACCAGACTGAGCGCAGAGAGTGAACCCAAAGAGTGAAGTTTTGGGCCCTAAAGCTAAAACCCTGATCTAAATAAGAAGCTCCATAACTGCTGCAGTATTAGGTACTCATTGTGAGTGGAGACATCATTACAATAAATCTCTTTTACATTACACATACTGCTCAGACCTAATGTTGATATGAATTATTGATGAATGCAGTTGTATGGCTAGGTTCAGTGAACTAGCGATAAGTGGGCATACATTACCTGATAGCAATGAGCTCAGCCCATAGCCTGATGAAAGCCATCTGAGGTCCAAAGGCTTCCAGTATGTATGTGTAGTGTCCACCAGACTTTTTTATACAGGTCCCCAGTTCAGCGTAGGACAGGGCCCCTGCAGGGACAGAGGTGAAGGGTTATCTCTGGCTTTCCAACAAGAAGGTGGGTTAAAGGGTCTCAGCCACATCTATGTAGTCCTTCCCTGGGCCCCATGATCAGCCAGATATATGACTGTGGGAGCCCCCATTACTCAGAAAAACAGATGTAGGTAGACATATTTCTATTATAAGTTAAGGGAGGACGAGTTAAGGAAAGCGGGAAAGGGGTTAAGGAAGGGTATTTGAGGATAATGTTGCTTGGACATTTCATTACTGTGCAGAAACTAAAGGATTTAAGGATCCTGCAACCATATTTTCTGGCAAACACAAATGTGCCTGGCATTACTTCAGTCCTATATTTTTATAATGTTTTCCCAGGTTTTTAATTTAATCAAGATGCTACATACTCTTTGTGATCCACACCAGAGTCACAGGGAGCAGGTGAGTGTGGAGGAAGCCTGAAGAGAGACTCTCTGTGGTTGGATTAAGCAACAAAGCCAATGGTGAAGTTAGTGAAAGATTTTGGTCTCAGTTAAATGTAATGCGTAGTGCTTCTAGCCTGAAAACACTGCTGACTTGTTATGTGCTAAACTACACCATGATGTTCCTCTAGCCTTAACCTAGCCTTAAGTGCTGTGAGTGCCCAAACACAATCATAACATATTCAAAAATGCTGAATCAGCACATAATGTATTGAAAGAGAGTATAGCTTGTTAAAAAAAAATGTTGTCATTGAACATTTTACCGATAAGTTTAGCATCAACATTTTGTCAACAGTTCCTCAGTCTACCTGGGTAGAACCAGTGTGACCCTGGCAGGTAGAACCAGTGTGAACCCCCAACGTTTTATGTTAGAAATGTATAGTACGGGTCCCCAGCACAATTGTCACGGTTTGGCAAGAATGTGGAACAAAGACAACCAGTACAAAACTGGGGAGGCAGGTATGGGAATGTAAAAAAAATTATAAGATAAGATGTACCTTTATTAATCCCTGTGGGGAAATTTGAATGTTTAAGCAGCAACAGAGAGGAAAGACAGTGCAGGTTCACACATTTAAATTAAAAAATTTAAAATTCTAAAATCTAAAAACTAAACAAAATATATACAGATAAGTAACGAGAGTATTGTTAAAAATATACAAATGTATGAATTCAGAAAGAGAGTGCAGGTCAAACTTATTGTGCAAGAGTGCAGGCTTGATGTGCAGTCTGGGTTATTGTCAGTGAGTCACATGGTTAACCCCTTGTTGTGCAGCCTGATGGCTACAGGCACAAAGGAGTTTCCCAGGTGCTTAGTGCTGTGCCGAGGTGGGTTAGTCTGTGGCTGAACGTACTCCTCATCTTCACTAGCTCTGCATGGAGGGGGTGGGAGGGTTTATCCAGGATATTCTAATCACACATACTGTATGTTGCGTTCGGTTTTTACTATCAATCATGGGTCATTCATGTGTGTTTCAAATGTTTTCTAGTAAGTTCTAGGTCCCAACATCATCCTTCCCGCGTATATTTTTTAAATAGAATATTGAGGAGTGCTGATTAAATAATATATAGGTGGAGGCAGAGGGAGAGATGGCAAATGTTGCATCTTAAATACATTTCAAGATGACAGAGAATGTGTTTGGTTGGAAGAAGTACTCAGAACTTAAGTACTCAGTATCCAAAGGGTCATTTTTACAATATGTTATGTTATATCACTGATTTATAATAAGTGATGCATTTATGTGTCCATCATTTTAATTGTGTAGCCTATAAAGGATTAAACATTTAAACATGTTATACTGCAAGGTATCTCCATCTAGTATGCTACATTATAGTGTATTGGCTGTTTATTTTTAATAATATAAACTTGTGAAAGTAAAAATGTTGTCAAATAATTGTAGTTAGAAAAAAGTTAAAAATCTGTTGCCAAAATGTTTGTAGGAGGACTATAGAGTAGCATTGAATACAAATTAAAAATGCTCAAGGAAAGTACCTCCAAAATGTAATTAAATACATATATTGAGTACATGTACTTAGTAACCACTGGTCCACATGTTACAATAAGGAAGCACCTGTTTGTGATTGGATTATCTGTATGAGACTAATAAAAAGGGGAAGTATTTATATAATAAACAAACATGAATGACTGTGTGCATGTCTGTATTTGTTTAACGATCCTTCTCTGAGGTCATAGTTGTCCTTCCTCTTTCCCTGCCAAGTGTGCACCCGGCTGCCTCAGTGCTGGATCCACATCCCTGCTCCCAACATGTGACAGCTGTAAGGTTACTTTGCTCTTGGCCCCAAGATTAACTTTGTTGTTCAGAAATAATAGGACACAGATCATACTATACATCTTATCCTGAGCTTTTGGTAAGTACTTGGTGGGTAAGCTCTAGGACATTCCTGGGAAGAGGAACTTCTGGAGAAAACGTTTGGTTGTGTCACATTCTTGGACTTCTTTTAATCATTTTCTTCATTCATTCTCTACCAACTCATCGTAGCTGTTCTCAAAGACATCTGTTCCTCCTCCCATCCACCTGAAGCTACTCACCAAAGAGGGACAGCACCCCGCAGCCGATCCACACTACCAGGGACATTCCTATACTGCCCGAGTGCTTCAGGATGCCCTTTGGGGAGATGAAGATCCCCGCTCCGATGATGATGCCGATGATGATGGAGATTCCCCGCAGAAGGGTCACCTTCTTCCCCAGTCCCACTTTCCCTCCGTCCTTGTCCAGAACCTCCCCCCCAGGATCAGATTGAGTCCCATCTCCTGACAGTTGTCCATCCTTCCCTGCAGCTGCATGTCTGTTGGTCATTCTTCAAACCGGGCACACTCACTACCACTCTGTCTTTCTAAGAATGAACTCAAAATGTGTTCCCCCCCGGGACAGCCTCTGGACGTCGGAGGCCGAGTTACAAAAGTAAACTCTCTCTCTGTCTTTCCCTCTCTCTCTCTCTCTCTCTCTCTCTCGCTCACACACACACACACACACACACACACACACACACACACACACACACACACACACTCACACTCACACACACACACTAATCCCTCTCTCTCTCTCTCGCCCTGGAGGCCTGCTCTTCACCGCTGTAAATTCAAACTTGTTTTTTCTTGTTCCTCTTTTAAGTCACCTCCCACACAGACGGGCCTATGCCCCCCTCCCCCGTTTAGTTTTGTCTTCTTTCGTGGTTCAATTCAATTCCTGATGCTGATACCTTTGTCCCAGTCCCAGTCAAGCTGTGATTGGGTGTTTAACATACTAACATAGCTGCACACCCCCCCCCCTGAGCAACAGCAGTCCCCACAGAGGCCTCTCTCTTGTACTGGAGCTTTTAACCTCTTCCTCCTCCAGGTGCACCTCATCTGAACCGCGTTGCAGCAACGCAGCACACCTGGGCAGAGAAACTAGAGGGAAAACAAACAGGGAATTACATACAGCCGTAACCAACATGACTGATTTGTTTAAACTACATGTTTCACATTTGGTCAGTTTTCTGTACTTTGAAGCCTCCTTGTATTCTGATCTGCTCCTGTCTGACCTGATAATGTTTTTTTCACTTCCTGTACCCCTTTTTAAATTAAAAGCCCTCTAGCTTCTCAGTGTGGTCAAGCTATTAAATAAAAAACAGGGCTGTTCACATAATGTTGGCTATATACCATCTGGTGTTTCAATAAATACATATTTTATAGCCCAACTTTTACCTTGTAGAGAGCTCTTCAGAACAGTACCAGTTTACTCCTTTGTTTATGACAAAAAGCTTTAACACAATTGCCATAGAAAACAATAACATAAACGTTTTACGCACCATGGAGTCAAAAATTCATCCTTTAAGAAATCATATCAAATGTTAAATGTCTATGCCTTTTTCTCTGCTTTTCATGCTTTCCATTAAAGTGCCACATTGTTCAAGTTCAATTACAAAACGATTAAAGTAGGGGTTTGAGTCGACAATTTAGATTTGTGAATAACATATTTGCCAATAAAAATTAGGAGTTGTATAATCGGCTGCAGAGCAAGCTGCTGACATATGTGCTCAGTGGAGTTACAGAGATAAACAGAACTTTTTTCTTATTTCTTAACATGACTGAGACTTATAGAATGTACATCAGTCAAGATTAAAATGGTTCTACATGATTGATTGATGTTTAGATGGAAAGATGAATAAATTGTGTCTCATATATTAACTGCACATTTGTAAATTGAACAACTCCACTTTCCGCTTTTGTTCAGTGTAGGAAATTTACTGTAGGAGAACTCTATAGTTCAAAGGCTACACAATTAAAATGATGGACACATAATTGCATCACTTATTATAAATCTGTGATATAACATAACATATTCGAAATATGACGCTTTTGAGTACTTTAGAATTTGGTACATGAGTATATAGCTACTATTGCTTTTACTTAAGTATAAGTTCTGAGTATTTCTTCCAACCAAACACATTCTCTGTCATCTTTTTTTTTTGTGAACAACTGTTTTATTGAAATTATAATCTGACATGACAAGATTGAATAATACAAACATTTTTAACATACCCCTCCCTCCCTTCCCCTGGCAGCATCCCTCCTCCCTCCCCCCGTCCCTCTCTTTTTAGTGTCTTATAATTCTTCTGGGTGCCTTTATTCTGAACTGAGCAGGCTCGCTATAGCCGAAGTGGCTCTCTTCCATGAGTCCAGTGTAGAACTTTTGGCTTTGTTCACCCGTGCTGTAGACAGTTCTAGCATGACCACATCCTGAAAGTATTCCAGCCATTTTCTAGCATACAGTTTGTGAGGGGGTAACCAGCGTTATACTATCAGTTTTTTGGCAGCTGTCAACCCAGCCAACCAAATCTTGCGTTGTTTCTCGTTCAGCCCCAAATATGAATCGTCACTGAGCAGGAGGAGAGTCGGCTCCAGAGGTACAGGTTTGTCAATCATATTAGATAAAGTCACTGTTACCTTCCTCCAAAAGCCATAAACCTCTGGGCAGTCCCATACCACATGCTTAAATGTTCCTGGTGTGTTCAAGGAGCACAAGTCACAGTTCGGGTTGGTTGACAGCTTCATATGAAATCTCAAACGTGGTGTCAGATAGGCCTTCTGACACAACTTATAGTGAATCAACTGGTGGTTGGGGTTCTTGGATGCGTGAAATGTGTTCCCCCCAGACATTTTCCCAGTTTATGTCCTCCGCAACAGCCAAGTCTCTAGATCATGTCTCAGCCAGGGGTAGCTCCTTCTGTGTGTGCGTTTGAAGTCGTAAATACACAACTGATACGAGTCCTCTAGTGTTCGTTGTGAATAGCCATTCCACTACAGGGTGCGTCTGCAGCTTAGAGTTCATCCGCACACCATAGGAGCGAAGGGCCGACCATAGTTGGAGGTATAGAAAGTGAGATGTTGTTGGTAGATTAAAACGAGAACACAATGTCTGGAAGCTAAGCATACCCCCTGGGTCAAATACATCTCTGAGATTATACACTCCCATGATGCTGACCCAAACGGCTTATTCCCTGAGATAATAGTCTTGTTCCCCCACAGTGGAGTACTCAGATGCCATTTCCAATTCCCCCCCAGACTCTTCTCAATCACCTTGACATTTCTTATAGAGTTTGTAATGACAGGCCCAAAGTGTAACATGCATTGGTTGATAGTTAGTCCAGAAAATAAGGCCCCTTCGAGTTTGTATAGAAACACTAGTGCATTTTCTACATCTCTCCAGGCTACCTGGGAGGAGCGGTCAAGCCATGTCTTAAGTGAGCGTAGCTGAAAGGCCTGATGGTAGCTCATAAAATTTGGGAAGGCCAGCCCACCCTCTTGCTTTGATCGCTGTAGGGAGAGTTTAATTTGGGGATGCCCACTATTCCAGATATATTTTGGTAACAGGGAGTCAACTCTCTTCCAATATCCCGCCGGAGGAGGGAGCGGAATCATCATGCTAACAAAGTTAAGGCGAGGCAACACGTTCATTTTGACGGAGGCAATCCTTGTTTGCAGTGAAGCTGGTAATTTAGTCCATACAGCTATGTCACGTTCCACCTCTTTAAATATGTTCTCATAATTCGTTTTTACTATGTTATGCAGTGAAGGCTGAATCTGGATGCCCAAGTATGGGCAAAACTACCGCTTTTGCGGGTTCATTCAGGGGCTTCAGAGCTGACTTCGCCCAGTTGATCTTATAGCAGGATAACATCCTGAACTCTTCAAAAGTGGCTAACAGAGAGGGTATTGACTTCAATATCCGATAAGTAGATAAGTACGTCATCAGCGAAGGCCGATATGGCATGCAACGAGGTTTTAGTCCGAATAGGAGCAATGACCTGGGTCTCCCTCAGATGTTGGGCTAGCGGTTCTAACAAGAGAATAAATAAACTTGGCGAGCGGCCACATCCCTGTCGGGTCCCACGAAAAATGGGAAAGGGGCTCGATTGTAAGTCGTTCGTGGACACCATGGCAGTGGGGTTAACATATAAAACACGAATCATGTCGACAAACCCTCTCCCTAGGCCAAATCTCTCCAGGACCGCCCACAGATACTGCCACTCGAGCCTGTCAAAGGCCTTTTCGGCGTCAAGTGACAGAATCGCGCATGGAGTCTGTAATTGTTGAGTTTCATGAATTACATGTATTAGGCGTCGTATATTGTCCGCTGCTAGGCGCTCTTTCATGAAGCCAGTCTGATCCTTATGGATTAGTTTGTCCATATATCCCTCCAAACGTAACGCCAGTACCTTAGAATACAGCTTCTTGTCGGAGTCAATTAACGAAATCGGTCTGTAATTGGAGCAATCAGTTTTGTCTTTCCCTTGTTTAAGGATTAGCGAAACCAGGGCAGCGTTGGTGTGAGTACGGAAAGAGCCCTTTTCAACCGCTGATTGGATCGACCCCAACAAAACTGGCCCCAAAATATCCCAGAAGTGTAGTAAGAGCTCTGGCGGTATGCCGTCTGGACCCAGCGATTTCCCTTTATTTGTCATCCTGAGCGCAGTCTCCAGTTCCTTTAAGGATATGGAACGACCCGGATCTGTCGCTTCCTGCTCCCCTAACGTGGGCAAATCCAGTCTACTCAGGAATTGCTTACATTTCTCTGAATCAAAATTACGCGTTGATTTGGACAACTCCCTGTAAAAAGAGTGGAACGCGACATTTATCTCTTTTGGGTCGGATGTACATTTATTATTAGCCATTTTGATGGTATTGATTGATGCTCTGGATTCACTTTGCTTAAGCTTCAGTGCCAATAACCTGCTTGGTTTGCTTCCGTTAAAATAATAGCTCTGCCTGACTCTGTGCATGATGAATTCCGCTCGCCTCCTCAACAGGTCACTGAGCTCCACTCTGACTCCCCTCAGTTCTTTTTCCCCCGATTTAGCGTATTTACCCTTTAACCGCTTCTCAAGTATATGACACTTCCTTTCTAACTCGCAGATCCTGCGGCTCCTCTCTTTTTTGAGATGAGATGCATAAGAGGATATAAAGTCTCTAATACAGCCCTTGGTGGCCATCCATATGAGGCATCCTCTACTGTGCCTACATTATTGGCTACGAATTCTGTAATTCTTTTCCTAAATTGTGCTACAAATACCTCATCCTGCAGAAGCGTCGTAGTAAAGCGCCATCTAGGTGTTTTATTGAACCTGTGACTAAAATCTATCGTCATCAACAGCAGGTTATGGTCGGATAGTGTCGCCGGCAGCACCTGTATGAGATCTGCGCCCTTTTTCAGACTCGAAGAGAGCAGAAAGTAGTCGATTCTGCAATGTGATTTATGATACGCGGAAAAGCATGTATAGTCTCTAATGTCCTGGTTCTGAAGGTGCCACATATCAAATAGGTTAATATTCTATATCATGACGTTGAGAGCAGCTGATGCCCCCCGCTGGGTGTGGGAAACCGACAAGGACTCCCCGGGCGCTGCACGATAGCTGCCCACTGCTCCTAGTACTAGGATGGGTTAAATGCAGAGGACTAATTTCACTGTGTGTGCTCTGCTGTGTGCATGCATGTGACAAATAAAGAGGGTTTCATCCTCCGATTCTAAGGTGGATCTATCTAAACTAAGGTCACACACTGCGTTCATATCCCCTCCCACAATCAGCTCATAGTCTAATAAGGACAGCAGCTACTTGGAAAGTTCAGGAAAAAAGAGAGGGTCAAAAACTGCTGGTGCTTATACGGATACAAAGGCTACTTTCTTTCCATATATGGATGAACATAAATATGCTATGCGACCTGATGTCCCTTTATTAATCTTTTCCACCTCTAAGGACAGACTCCTTTTGGTCAAAATGACTGTCCCCCTAGATCAGGGGTCTCAAACTCGCGGCCCGCGGGCCCACTGCGGCCCTCAAGACGATAGTTTGCGGCCCCCACCTCAATATGAAAGTTTAATGTTAATGCGGCCCGCGAGTTTGATACGAATGGCACTTTTCAGTGTTGTGTGCAGAGCTGAACGAACCTACCAATCACGGTGGGGTATATTGCTCTCGGGGGCGGGACATCGGCCGCGGGCTCAGAAGCGGAGGCGGCCGCGGAAATTGCTGCTCAGTGGGACAGAAAAAGAAGCGGAAAAGACGTATCGGCTAAACACTGAAACTTCAACGCGACAGTGACACCAAGTGGAAATATATATTACACAGCCCCAAAAATGTCTTTTTCTAAGCCTGCAGTGAAGAGAAAGGTTGGTGATGAGCACAGACAATTTCAGGAAAAGTGGGAAGTGCAATATTTCTTTGTTGAACACAGGGGCATCCCGACGTGTCTTATTTGCACAGAGAAAGTTGCAGTGCACAAAGAATACAATTTGAGGGGGTCACGTGACGATGGTTGGCTGAAGGCTGTGTTTTCGCAGAGCTCCCGTGCCCATGTAACATTTATTGCAAATTATTTAGCCATTGTGCTGTTTTCTTGCCCAAATTTCGCAGCCCCGGTGTAACTCACGACAATGAAGTCAAGCGGACAATCACAGAAAGAAAAACCATCGAAGCAGAGACAGACTCAGCCGAAAATCTCTGACCATGCTTCGATACTAGCTGTGGCGCCGCCATTAGCTAATGCTAGCACCATGACTGATGCGAGTGCATTGGACATTTCTGCTATTATAAGAGAAGTCTCCAAGAATATTGGTGAGGTTATGGAACAGAAACTATCCAAGTTCTCTGACACCCTAGACAAAATTACGAGCCGCCTAGATGATCAGTCCAAACGTATCGGCGAGGCAGAACAGCGGGTCTCCAATGTGGAGGACCAATTGGCCACCATGGAACAACGGCTCAAGGAGATGGAGAAGTGTAGTGCGGGTATGGCTCAAAGACTGGACGAGGGGGAAAACCGGAGCCGACGGGACAACATAAGAATCCTCAATTTTAAGGAGAATGCCGAAGGCAACAACTCTATTCAGTTCTTTGAGTCCTGGCTACCAACAGCCCTTGGTCTTTCCACTGCGAAGGGTCGCATTAAAATCGACCGAGCCCACCGGAGCTTCGGACCAAAGGGTAACCGTCCTCCTCCAGTGATTATCAAGCTTCACAACTCGCGGGACAAGATGAAAATTCTGTCGGCGGCGAAGAAGGTGCAGAATCTGGAATATGCGGGTTCCCCTATCTACATCGCTCAAGATCTGTCCCTGGCTGTTCGAGAGAAACGTCGCTCCTTCAATGATGTCTGCCAAAAACTTCTGGATAAGAAGATAAGGTTCGTGATGCGGTATCCTGCCAGGCTCGTCGTCAACTACAGAGGGTCCGAGCATACATTTGAAAATGCATATGAGGCACAAACGTTTGTGGACGGTTCTTTGGAGTAACATGTTACCGGTGAGCCTGGCATGCACTGGGGCTTGCTATATCCTTGTACATGTAGGTAGGCATTATTAGTTTTGGACACGTTGCAACTATCTTTTACTGCCTTTTTCATTTTATTTTCAACTAACTAGCCAATGATAATGTATTTAGAAAACGGGCAGGGTAGCCTTTGTATGGGCGCGGGGGCTGCATGGAGAGTTTTTGTTTAGTCCTTTTTCCCTCTCCGTAGTGATGACCTCTTTCGGTGTCGCGGACTGCTGTGCTACCCTTTGGGTGTTTTATTTTTACTTTCTTAAAAGTTTATTTTTGTTAATAACTCTTTCCATTTGTCTGTTTCTGACCCCAGTTGGGGTATTGTTACATGGGCCGCTGTTCAAGTACGGCCGTTTTTTGTTTGACAGCACCACCTCTTGTCGCTTGCTTAACGTTAATGTTGATCATATCTCTGCAGAGGGTCATCCCGCCACTGATGCGTTGTGTGTGATCTTAGCGACATGTATTCAATCTTTACTGCTATGCGTTTTAATAAGTAGGCTATCAGTCACGGTTACAGACGTAGTGTGCATATTGCATAAACTAGCCCAATATCAATGAGTGTAACTAAGATTATCACGTGGAATGTTAAGGGGCTTAACAATGTAATTAAAAGACGCAAGGTTCTCTCCTCGCTCAAAAAGGATGCAGCTCATATAGCATTTTTACAAGAGACTCACCTTTCTGATCTTGAACACTTAAAATTAAGAAGGGATTGGGTTGGCCAAGTTTTCTACTCCTCCTTTAACTCTAAGAGTCGTGGAGTAGCTATATTGCTCCATAAAAAGTTACCCTTTACTTTAGAGAAATGCACAAAAGATTCTGAGGGGAGATGTGTTTTGATTACAATTATGTGTTTTTGTATGGGGAGCGTCTTACATTGGGGTGTGTATACTCTCCCAATACATTTGAAATGTCTTTCTACTCCAAATTGCTGGCGGATCTATCTTCTGATATCTCACATCTTACAATATTAGGGGGAGATTTAAATACCTGCTTAGACCCTGTGTTGGATCACAACCCCTCCAAGACCTCCCGCCTTTCAAAGATGGCAGAGGCTACTAAAGAGCTTTGTTGTGATCTGAATTTATTTGACACCTGGAGGACACTTAATCCTAAAGCTAGAGATTACACTTTTTTCTCCCGCCCACACGGCTCATTTTCCAGAATTGACTATTTTTTTACATCAAGGCAGGCTCTGGATAGGGTTAAACTATGCTCCATCAAGGCAACTGCTCTCTCAGATCACTCACCTGTTTATCTTGAATTTTCTCCTCCTTACTATGATCCAGCATCACGACACTGGCGTCTAAATCCAGCTCTGCTTAGTAATACCAGTTTTCTTAAATACTTAGAGGAGCAGTTAAAACTCTTTTTCTCCATCAACGAAACTCCTGACGTGTCAGCATCTACAGTATGGGAGACTGCTAAGGCATACTTGAGAGGTGCGATCATATCATATACGTCTGCTAAAAAGAAGGAATCACTCAAGCAACAAATAGAGCTAGAACAGCACATATCTGATCTGGAACGGGATTTTAAACTGTCCTCTTCTAATTCAGTGTTACTAAAGTTAGATGCAGCTCGCTCGGCCCTTGACCGTCTCCTCACTCAGAAAGCGGGAGCGGCTATCTTCTATGCCAAGCATCGTCTGTTTGAGTCCGCCAACAAACCAGGCAGACTATTAGCTCGTCTAGCAAGGGGTAGGACTGACTCCAATTTAATTTCTTCATTAAGGGACAGTAGAGGAGTGCAACACTTTCAAACCAAGCGGATGACTGAAATTATGAAAGACTTCTATCAAAACTTATACTCTTCAGACCTCTCTGATAATACAGAGGATAGGAATAGGTTCCTCGAGCATATTAATTTGCCATCTCTCTCTGATGAGAGCAGGAACACTCTATGTCTTCCCATTACAGAAGAAGAAGTATCTGAGTCAATCATGTCATTGCAAGGGGGTAAGGCCGGTGGTCCTGACGGGTTCTGCCCTCTGTTCTTTAAAAAGATGGCTGCTTTAATTGTTGGTCCGCTTACCAGAATGTATGTGGATTCTTTTGATAAAGGTTCATTGCCACAGACGCTTAATTTGGCCAATATAGCACTCATCTTAAAGACCAATAAACCTTCGGATTGCTGCTCATCTTACAGACCAATAAGTCTGATTGGGGTTGATTGTAAGATACTGTCAAAGCTGCTAGCCAGGAGACTGGAGGCTTTGTTGCCCACATTAATCAACCCCGATCAGACAGGGTTTATCTTGAACAGGTCCTCTCAAACAAATGTTCGGCGCCTTCTTAATGTATTGCAGTATGCCCACTCAACGGGAGACAGAATGCTTTGCGTCTCTCTCGATGCGGCCAAAGCTTTTGATAGAGTTGAATTTGATTTTCTTTTCAATGTACTTGAGAAATTTGGGTTAGGGGTTACATTTATTAAGTGGGTGAAGGTGCTATATTGTTCCCCTATGGCTAGGGTATTAGTCAATGGCTGTGCATCGGAGGTTTTCCATCTGGGAAGGGGCACAAGACAAGGGTGCCCACTGTCCCCTCTGCTGTTCGCATTGGCCCTCGAACCCTTAGCTGAAGCCATACGTTGCCATAGTGGGATTTTTGGAGTCAATCTTGGAGGCGTTGTACATAAGCTGGCACTATATGCTGACGACATAATTCTTTTTCTAAAACAACCTGAGGTCTCTATTCCGGCTCTTATATCAACTATAGACACCTTCGGCAGCTTCTCGGGCTATAAAATCAACTATGATAAATCTGAGGCTTTACCGTTAGGTAACTTCGGGACCAGGAATGCGTTGGTAAACTTCCCCTTTAAATGGTCGGAATCTAGTTTCACCTATCTAGGCGTGAAGATTGCAGCTGATTTGAATAGCCTCTACAAGCTAAATTTTGCTTCAATTGTCACTACAATAAAGACAGACTTAAATAGATGGTTCGATCTCCCATTATCTTGGATGGGTAGAATAAACCTGATTAAAATGAATATCCTCCCAAGGTTGCTCTACCCTATGCGGATGCTCCCTCTAACGATAAGGAAATCTGTCTTTAACGACATTGAAAGATCTGTCTCCAAGTTTATATGGCACGGTAAGAGGCCACGCCTCAGAATGAAAACGTTACAGCTGCCCAAAGAAAGGGGGGGTCCCGCCCTCCCCAACTTCCAGTTCTACAATTGGGCCTGTCACGCACAAATTGTGTCAGGTTGGCTGAGACACTTCTTAGACCCTGGTGGAGAAACCCACATAGATGCTTGGCACTGTCCCTCTATATCTCTACTCAGCCTAGTCACGTGTGATGCTTCCCGGCTTCCATCTGAGGTGAAAAATAGCCTAATGATGGTGAGTACAATTAGAACATGGAGAGACATTGTGAAAATGGTTGGTAGAAAGGGATACTCCACAATCTTGCACCCCATAACCCAAAACAGTGCCTTCCCTCCAGGGTTGGGCACGACCATTTTCCAGAGCTGGTATGATAAAGGGGTTAAAACTATTGGTGACCTGTTTGTGTCCAATACGTTGCTATCATTCGAACAACTTAGGGCAAAATTTGATATCCCATCCAATCAATTCTTTGGCTTCCTGCAGGTCAGGCATTTTATTAACAATCTGAGTTTCCCAATAGATAAACCAATAGCTACTCTTATAGAATCTTTTTTATTACATTACCAGGGCATTAAGAATTTCATTTCTCACTTTTATGGAAAGCTACAATCAGTCAACACAGTTAATATTGACAAGATCATAAATGTATGGGAGAGAGATCTGGGACTTGAGCTTGAGGAGGAGAAATGGTCTGATGCCTTGGAGTCAATAGGGAAAACTTTTCTTTGCAATAGACTCACTGAAAGTCAGTATAGAATCCTTCACAGGCTTCAGCGCACACCCCAGTTCCTCAGTGTTATTGACCCAAAGATCTCTCCTCTATGTACCAAGTGTAAAACAGGCATAGGCTCATACTTTCACTGTGTCTGGGAGTGCCCCCTCATATCTAAATTCTGGGAAAGGGTAGCAAGGGAACTTGGCAAGATCTTTAACAAAGATGTAAATAAGGAGCCTGGTCTCTTTTTGTTGAATATTGTGAATGATGACTTGTCTATGCCATACATGCAGGAAAAACTTTTGTTCAAGCTTCTACTTTTGGCAAGGAGGTGTATTTTATTTCAGTGGATCAAGCCTAGGCCTCCTACTGTACACCAGTGGCGCGGGGAGATTTTCAAAGTCTTACCAATGGAGTGGCTGAGCGCAGTCTTGAAGGGTAATGAAAGTTCCTTTGATAGGCTGTGGCAACCCTTTTTTGACCATATTCCCCTCAGTGTCTCTGATATCTTAAAAAGGGGGCGCCACGCCCTGGTCTGGAGTCCTCCTGGTGGCCCCTAGAGTGGGAGAGACTGCTAAAGGCTGTTTCCCTATGTTACTTTGCTTTCATTCCCTCTTCGGTTTAACCCCTCATTCCAGAATATTTTATCTGTCTGTACTGACCCATATATGACATGATGTTAGTGTGGTGCTGTCTGCTGTCTTTTGCTTTTCATTTTATTGTTTTGTTATACGTTGTCTGTTTGTATATTTGAAAATCTCAATAAAATATTTGAAAAAAAAAAAAAAAAAAGAATACAATTTGAAACGTCATTACACAACTAGACATGTTGAGGAGTATGCAAAATACCAGGGAGATGAGAGAGCCAACCGGGTTGCTAATCTTAAAACATATCTACTGAGGCAACAAGATTTCTTTAAGAAAGCAACCAGAGAGAATGATGCAGCAGTCGAAGCTAGCTACGTGGTTAGTGAGATGATTGCTAAAGCAGGAAAGCCATTCACAGAAGGTGAATTTGTCAAAAAGTGTATATTACAGGCTGCAAGTATTGCCTGTCCAGAAAATAAAGGTCAGTTTAGCAACATCAGCCTTTCTGCCAACACTGTGGCAGAGAGCATTTCTGACCTGTCAAGTGACATTTATGATCAACTGTGTGAGAAAGCAAAAAGTTTCAGTGTATACTCAGTCGCTCTTGATGAGACCACAGACATCACGGACACTGCCCAGCTCGCAATCTATGTCCGTGGTGTTGATGACAATTTTGAAGTCATAGAGGAGTTGCTCACAGTGATTCCAATGCATGGCCAGACCACCGCCATCAATGACAGGGAGGAAAAATGGACTGGTGGCACTTGTTCAAAAAAAACTGGAAGAGGAAGGTGTGGAGGAGGCCATTGCTCTGCACTGCATTATCGATCAGCAGGCTCTTAGCAGCAAATGCCTGAAGTTTGACAATGTGATGTCTTTCGTTGTGAAATGCATCAACCAAATCAGATCCAGGGGCTTAAAGCACAGAAGGTTCCGTGCTTTTTTAGAGGAAATGGAGCCAGAATATGGTGCTCTACTTCACCGAGGTACGTTGGCTCAGCAGGGGAAACATGTTGAAGAGATTTTTTGAGTTGAGAGCGGAAGTGAAAGCCTTCATGGAGAAAGATGGGGTTGCTGTTCCTGTGCTAAGTGATCCAAAATGGCTCATGGACTTAGCTTTTTTTGTTGATATCACACATGAGCTTAATGTACTGAACAAGAAGTTACAAGGCCAAGGGCAACTTGTTAGTGCTGCCTATGACAACGTGAGAGCATTCTCTACAAAGCTTATGTTATGGAAAGCCCAGCTTTCTCAGACAAACCTTTGCCATTTTCCAGCATGCAAGGCACTCATGGATGCAGGCACACCATTCAGTGGTGAGGAGTATGTGGAGGTCATTTTGAAGCTACAGGAGGAATTTGATCACAGATTTGCAGACTTCAAGACGCACAGAGCCACATTTCAAATTTTTGCGGACCCCTTCTCCTTTGATGTGCAAGATGCCCCTCCTGTGCTTCAAATGCAACTCTGAACTCAAAGCCAAGTTCAGGGAGGTGAGTGGAAAAGCAGACAAGCTCGGGCAATTTTTGAGAGAATTGCCCCCCAGCTTCCCTGAGCTTTCACGAATGTTCAAGCGGACCATGTGTCTTTTTGGGAGCACATACTTGTGCGAAAAGCTCTTCTCTATGTTGAACTTCAATAAGTCCAAGTACAGGTCCAGACTTACTGATGAGCATCTTCAAGCCCTACTGAGGGTCTCAACTGCTTCATCCCTGCTTAAGCCAAATGTGGCTCGGCTATGCGAGAGGAAGCGCTGCCAGATCTCTAGCAGCAAGAAGTAGGTAGAAGAAGCCATGTTCAGAACAGTTTATGTTCAATGTTCCATTCATGTTCAGAAAGTTAAATGTTAAAGAACTGTTAATACAGATATTTGAATCTGAATAATAATAATTACATTTCTCTAGTCAGCAACTATATGTGGTTTCTTCAGTCTTCTATATCTGCTGTATTATTATTATTATTATTATTTTATTTATTTTTTACTGATTGATTGGTTTTTTTCTTATGAATTTGTTCATTTATTTTTTCATCTTATTTTGTGTTAAAAAATAAAAATAAAGACATTTGATAACATTGGAATGTTTTTTAGTACTTTTCTTGTGGGGAACCTGATGCGGCCCAGCCTCACCCAGACTCTACCTCTAACGGCCCCCGGGTAAATTGAGTTTGAGACCCCTGCCCTAGATAGAATCGGAGGATGAAACCCTCTTTATTAGTCACATACATGCACACAGCAGAGCACACACAGTGAAATTGGTCCTCTGCATTTAACCCATCCTAGTACTAGGAGCAGTGGGCAGCTATTGTGCAGCGCCCGGGGAGCAATGGGGAGGGGGGATTGGAGGTGTCCGGTGCCTTGCTCAAGGGCACCACAGCAGGGCCTAGGAGGTGAACTGGGACCTCTCCAAGTAGCAGTCCACCTTCCATATTTTCAAGTCTGTTCGGGGACTTGAACCGGCGACCTTACGATTCCCAGTCCAAGCGTTAGAACTCCCACAATCCAAAGCCACGACTTTATATTGCTTATTTTGAAAGCGTGATACATCCTCCGCCCTCAGGTGTGTTCTTGAATAAATGTTACATCCACATTCTTGCGACGGAGTAGGTCTAAGCATTTCACTCTTAAGTTTTGCATTCAGCCCTGGACATTATAGCTCAATAGATAGCTTAACCATTATAGAAATTGGTAGCTATTGCTCCAGGTGTGACAATAAAAGGTCTAACCCTGATGTAAGAGTCATAACCGAGATATCCACCCTCCCCCCTCCCTCCGCCGCCCCTCCAGACCCCCCCAACCCCCCGAGCCCCCCCACCCCCGCTGAGCAGTGGTTCTGACCCGCGTGACTTCTGCATAACGCAGCTCAGCAAGATGTCCTAAACTCCTATCTATCCTTCCCTTGTAACAGTTAACTCCCTCCCTTCAGGTTAACTCACAGCAGTAACACATACACCTGGCCAGAGATCCCTTATTCATCCAAAACAATAAGATAGTCAAAGTAAAGTGCAGGTAGAAACAAAAATAGGCACATAACTGTACATATTGTGACCTGCGTCATCAATTCTGCCCATAAATCAAAGAAGTATTTGGTAAATATAAATATCCCCTCTAAGAGTATTTATCTGACAACCATGAGTAAACATTTTTATAACTAGGGCATCCTAAAACAACAAAATAACCGTGCGGTCAGATGGGGGCAGGTCTCATAACCCAAAGAAATATTACAAACATTCTGGCAAACAGTTCTCCCACCTCAACTTTGTAACAGGGTCCGGGGTTGTTGCAAACAAATCACACCCTATGCAGCGAATCAAGTTTTTCTCCTCGGGGAATCATAGTAGATATCCGTGCTCCAATGCTCCAGCTGATCGACCCCGACATCATCCCTGCCGAACAGAAATGTCGAACTGCTCCATGTCGTCCTCCGGTCGTGACGCATCTCCCGAGCCGATGGTGAACAGCTGGCAGTGCGATGGCGGTCCCTCACCGGCCTCCTTCCTCAGGAACTGTGCGGCCTTGCGCGCTGAAGTGGAGGTGCGTTGTTCACCGTTGATCGTCATCCTCAGGGTGGTCGGGTAGATTAGAAAAACCGGGATGCCTCTCTCGTACAGCTCCTTCATCACCTCTCCATTCGCCTTCCTCCTCTCGCTCGTGAATGCGCTGTAATCCGCATAGAACCACATTGCCCTCCCGGCGTCCTGTATGGGAGCCTTTTTCCTCGCCTCGCAAGCCCCTTGCAGGATGGTGTTGTGGTCCTGGTACTGAGCACTTTGAATATCATGGTAGCCTGGCCGTTGTTCTTGTTACTGAGGATCCTATGGGTGTGCTCTATTTGAATCTTGGCGTCGCCGAGTGAGGGTATCCAGTTTGGCAACATGTCTTGTAGGAAAGCGATTGCATCACCTCCCTCTCTGCCGGTCGCGATCCCCGTAATTCACACGTTGTTCCGCCGATCTTGGTCCTCTAGCGAGGCAACTTTAAGCTGCAACTTTTCCAGATCGGCGGTGTTGTTACTCACTGCCCTTTTCATGGTTCTCGTCTCGGCTTGTACATGATCCACTTTCGCGACCAGTCCCTTGACCGTTTCCATGTGGGCTTCCACTTTCCTCTTTAAGCTCTCTACAGAGTTTTTCATTCCGTCGATAGCTCCGAGAACAGCCCGTGTCACCGCTGCCTCCAGGTTATCTTGTTGTCTGGCTAACGCTTCTGGCAATGTTCGCATCCACGCCGCCGCCCTCTGACTGTTTGCGTTTCGCTGAAGGAGTTTTGGCTGGCGAACTGCCCGTTTTCTTGCACCACGAAATCTTCTACAACTTTACCAATTCAGTAAATAAGATTATCAAATGTGTAACCTGACTAAATATCAAAATTGAGGGATAGTTAGTAGGAGCTCTAGTGCCCTCCGACCACTGCGTCTGCAGGTCACTCCCGGTTCTCCATTCTTTGTCATCTTGAAATGTGTTTAAGATGCAAAGATTGCAATCTCTCCCTCTGCCTCCACCTATATATTATTTAATCAGCGCTCCTCAATATTCTATTGAAAAAATATACGCGGGAAGGATGATGTTGGGACCTAGAACTTAAATGTTGCTGCTAGAAAACATTTGAAACACAAATGAATGACCCATGATTGATAGTAAAAACTGAACACAATATACAGTATGTGTGATTAGAATACATTTAAAATAAATGTCAAACTCTGATTTGTGAAAGCAGGGTTCCCAAACATGTACAGGAGATAAGAGAGCCTAGCTGAGGCTAAATGTCAGGGATGAGAGACATAAAACTCATCCAAGAGAAGCTTCAATACGAATCTAAATGAACAGGTCACATCAGGAGCTTTTCAACAGTTATCTTTGCACCTGTTGCAAAAGACAGAATAAGACACATGTATAATGATTATACCACAACACATTGCCTAATAACAGCTACACTCCGAAAAAAACTCTCCCATGTTGCACAACTTTCCGATCATTGCTGAGCACTCTGTTGCGAAGTCAGAATGAATCACTGAGGGAGTGCAGGATCTTCTGAGAAATGAATGACTTTGGTATTGAATTCTTCCAGTGTATTTATCTGAAACACAGTTTGGCAAATGATGTGTTCATCTGAGCAACAGATTGTGCAGGGGGTGTGGGGGGAGGGGGAAGTCATGCCTTTCAACATGACTTCCAATCATATCATAAAATGAATATAGTTAAGGTTCCCCCAGTCCCCGGGAAACCTAACAACAGGAGAAAGAGGCTTAGCACAAAACAGTATCTTCATGGCCACATAAATATAGAAATATGTATATTATTTGATTGTGCATAACAGGAATGGAAACATTTATACACAAGGAGACCATACAAACCAAAAAATGAGATAGAGAAAAGATAAAGAGCTTTGACACTGTAGTGTTTATAACATATATGATTACACACATCCATCCAGCACCTTGCAGCGCTGAATTGACAGCTTTGGTGAGAGACAGCTGCTATCTGCAACCATTTATAAAATACCTGGAGTTCCAAAGGTGTGTTTCTACTTGTTAATGTTATAATTGTCAACCTTCGCTAAAATCAACTAAGGCTCCCAGCCAAGTAAGGCCCCATAGCTTCAAATATAACATAAAGCGAGATCAGCTTATTACTCATTAATAGAAGAGAAATGCAAGATTTCTTTTCAGCGCTGTAGGCAGGCTGACAGAGAGCCACATTCCTTCTATTCCTATAACACTCAGTAGTAAGGAGCTTTTTTAATGATACAATTGTTACTCTTAGAAACAAATTTCATCACCTCCTGCCTTCCATCAGTAAAGTGTCACAATCAGCTCCCCGGAAATGTAAGATCTAACATAACACTATGATAATTTAGACTGCTTTTCTCCCATAAACTTTGAACAACTGAATTCAATGATTCTTTCTTCTTAGATTGTATCTTAGACACCATTCCAAATTAGATGTTGAAAGAAGTGTTTGCATTAATAAACACTTCTTTTTTAAATACCATTAATATGTCTTTATTATCAGGCTGTGTGCCACAATCCTTTAAAGTAGCTGTGATAAAATCTCTTCTTTAAAAACACAACCTAGATCCAGAGGTTTTGGCCAACTATAGACCTATTTCTACTTTCCTCCACACCTCTCTAAAATCCTTGAGAAAGCAGTGGCAAAACAGTTGTGTTATTATATAAAAAACAACAATTTATTAAAAGGTTTTTTAATCTGGTTTTAGAACACATCAAGAGAAAGCTGTTGTGAAAGTCACACATGAGCTTCTAGTAGATTCAGACAAAGGACTTGTCTCTATTCTTGTCTCTGATCTTAGTGCTGCATTTGATACGATCAACCATGACATCCTATTGCAAAGACTAGAGCATTGCCACAGGGCTCCATGCTTGGATCTATTTTGTTCACATTGTATATGCTTCCATTAGGCAATATTAGGAAGAATCACTCGGTATATTGTCATTGTTATGCGCAGTGCCGGCCGGCCAATACACCGATTCGGTGAGCGATTTGTGTATGTCGCCATCTAGCGACGGGGCCATTGCTGCGGTGTGCGTGCTCAATCATTACACTCATTATCCATTCAACAGTCATTGATGCTATCAATAATAGCAAGATAACCATAACCCCAAATGAATAAAGTTACTTGGTTGGACGATGTCAGACAGTGGCCTCCAGTTACTGATGAAGGTATCTGAAATTACTGATATTAATTCATGAATTAATATAATTAAATATTAGTAAACGGAAAGTAGAAGGAGATGTAAACACAGCTAGCTTCCGTTGAATTGACTTACTGACCTTAGCATGCTAACTAGCATTTAATCTTTAAGGACAGCCCACGTGATTAAAAAATAATGTAATTATTAATGTTGGAATTAAATACTTGTTTCAGCAATAAGTATGACATATTAAAATAGGATAGAGCAAGAAAATAGACTGTCAACACACATCGCTATGTGTTGACGTTTGTTGTAGCTAACATGCTAACGCAAGCTTACATGACATTTCATTAACATGATATGGCTGCGACGTGATCAAAAACAAAAACACTTTTTTGCTTCGTTTTAGATATTCAGGAGTATTTTATTCTTCGGCTGGCCAGTGATGACCAACAAAACAAAAACTACAGGTCACTGATAGAAGGTCAAAACTACCTGAGCTCTGGATGGGTCGGGCAAATACTACATTGCTTTTTGGACGACCATGTCATACTGAAAGGATCGGTGAGGTTTTCCCAGGCCATCCACAGCCACCACACTGTGGAAGTTACAGTGAGAGATGGGGGGCATGTTGAGAATGTGAAGTGTGATTGCATGGCTGGCAGAGGAAGCTGCTGCAGCCACGCTGCAGCACTACTGTATAAAGTCAAGGAGGCAGTCAAACATGGTTTGACTGGAATGTCTTGTACAGACCAGATCTGTGCATGGAATAAGTCTACCTTGCAAAATGTCTTACCTGACTCAATAGAAAACCTACAGGGTCCATGTGAAGGGCCTGGTCAGAGTTTGAAAATCACATCAAAAACATTTTTCAAGCTGTTATTGAAGCAGCCGATGACGGCACACGCCCTTCCAGACTGTCTGGGCATAATTATTGCTTTTCACAAATCTCGTTCACAAATCCAGCGAAATATCCCTTTTACTGTCTATGGAAATACCGCGAAATACACACCGCACGCACACCGCATCAATGGCGGCCGCTCTACTTCCGGTCACTTCGCCGAATCGGTGTATAGGGGCGCCACCCCACCACTGCCCACATTCTAGATTGTCATTAAAAAACAATACATTTTATTATTTAAAAAAATGAAAATGTATTGATCAAGGTACATATTATATAGTTGGTGTCAGTCAAATGTATCATCTACAATAAAATATTGGTTAAAAAAATTGTTTTACGATGTCTAAATTTACTGATAAGTGACGTGTTTCCTGCCTGGGGCGCAGACATCTTTGCTCATTATTCTCGTTATAAGTAGCGCCTGCGCAGTGCGCACCTCTTTAATACATGGGATAGGATCAGATAGGCGCAGCTTGTGAGCGCCCTGAGCATTTAATGCAGCTGTTGACGCCGCCAACCACTAGGTAGCAGCAGGAGTGCCAAGCGAATGGTTGAAGCTCAGTGAGAGAGAGTTGGACAGGAGACAGAGTGTATGTAAACAAAACTAGAAAAAGCAAATATGGAGTAGGAAAATTATGTTAAACACTTAAAGAAACACCCTTTGCGAGGAGGACATTGGAGGGAAAGCTGAGAGTGAAGGAGCTCGGAACTGATCAGTGATTAGGCAGGAGTCAGAAGACAGAGGGAGGCAGTATCCCGCGTTATTTTCAAGGAGCTGTTTAGCAAGAAGGCTTGGCCAACTACCTGTGCACCAGTGCTATATTTTGCTTCCCCTGCCTCCTTTTTCAAACGTCAGGATCAGAACAAGCAAGGATCCAGACAGGTGTGAGTGACTTAAAGCACATATCAGAAAAAAACTATAAAGCATGAACAATAGAAGTACTTTATTGATCCAAGATCAAACTAGAGTCCACATGGAAATGCTATGCGACTAGCCATGTTTGGGAAAGTAAATATTGCTGTGAAACTCAATAAAGGCTACAGGATAAGGATCAGTAAGAATAATAATAAGGAGGTTGACAAAAACAAGCACATCCTTTCTAAAATAATAGACTGTGTCAAGTTCTGTGGTGCCTTTGAGCTAGCCCTGCGTGGACATCATGAAAATGATTTTTTTCTGTGTATGTACAAAAAATAGACACAATCTGTTATATTACATATGTTTTTACTTTGTGTATATGTTTGCTTTTGGTATAGCCCCCCCCCCCCCAGCCACCACTGGTTATGCGGATGAAACTGTGTCTGCAGCTTTCAATGCTAATGAGCTGCTGCTGGCCACGCCCCTCTGTGAAGTGATTGGTTTAAAAAACACAATGGTGATCCAGGTGATCAGGTGGGCCGGTGTTACCTTGGTTGGTTAAATGGTTACACAACCCCAAAAACATAGTGACATCACAAAGTGGCCAAAATATGATCAGCTCATTTTCACTCAGGTTTTTATAAAGATGGATCAGGACGAAAAGAAAGGGGTTATTTTTTCATGAAACTTTCAGAGTCTTTTAACACAGAGGGGACACATGTATGTAAAAGACATGAGAAAGTGGATTTAGCATAATAGGGGACCTTTAAGTGAAGTTTTGGGCACTTTGGGGCAGAGGAACAATCCTTAGGGCATTGTATTTTAACGTTGCAGCTCTCCACCTGGTAGTGTGCATATCATTGGAGTTGCTCACAGGAGCTTTCAAAGCACAACCGACAATACTGACAAAAACAGGAATGGGGGAATGGAACGGTTTTCTGTCTTTTGTTCCCTCTGTGTTGGATGAAAAATCTCTTTCCAGATTTGATACGCTCCCCCAGCCAGCTCAACACTCTTGTCAGGACAAGTGTTTCAAGGCAAGAGAAAGAGAAAGAAAAGCGGAGCAAACACACAGAAGGACTTGGATCCTTTGAGTTCCACAGCTTCCCCACGAGCCGTTCTGAAGAGAAAGCAGAGCAAGCCAAGGACACAGTCACCTCTTGCAGAGTCTTTCATGTCCTGCAAATGGCCCCCTTCCCAGAAAAACATGCATCCCCCCTCTACCTCCCCTCCATCCCCAGCTCATGAATCCATGAAGACATCTCTGCAGAGCCCATACAGAGTGCGACCACACACAGTCACTGGAAGACTGTTGAATATTAGGGCAAAACAAAACAGGACAAAAACAATGCTGAATTTGTTGGGTGAGAACATCAAAAATGGGGCATCAGGGAGACATTGTCCATGAACTTTAACTATGTTGGAGCATAAGCATCATTAATGAAACAGTCTGCTTCTTCTCATCTCACCTGATCCTGCAGAATAAAAACGTCTATGACTTATCTATTGATGTAGAGAGTAATGAGATGGAGGTATTCCTGGATCTCCCAAAAGGTCTGATACTATTGACCATGGCTCAGTGAAAAACATTTTTGCTGCCCAGCCAGCTGAAAGGTCAGCGTGCAGAGAAGGCCTGCAAAGAACACGGGCCTCAGTCTGTTTGTTTAGCAGGTATTGGTTCATAAGTGGGGAAAAAGCAACAGCACTGAAAACAATGTCATACCCAGTTAGCCCTCACCACAGTGCATATACACACAGTGTTACTGTGACACTCTCTCCCTCCCAATGCTGTGTTGTAGAACTCGAGGCAAATGACTCACACAGTACAGACAGGAATATTATTAAATGCATCACAGCATGCATAGACCATTCCAACTCTGCATTTATTAACTCTTCACATTCCATTCACAGTGTACTCTCATCATTTTCGGATTTGCTAAATAGAACAAAAACAGCTAATACACATTTGACCCAAACCCATAGGATAGTGCACTCATCCTGTATTTATATTTTCTTTGAGCAGAGACACATCCAAGGAACGGTAGCAGGGTGTGACAACAAGACCTCTCTGGTGCATCAAGAAACTTTGATATCAATATGTACTTGTCTCTTTAATAATTACAGTTGGATGTTATCTCTGTCAGAATTGTCTCTGCTGTAATTATTTCCTGTCTGTGGGACAGATAAAGGATATCTGGTCCTGATGGTTTACTGGCAGGAAGCATTCCACAACAATATGTCGCTCAGAGATTCAGGGACAGCCAGAAGGAGAAGGGGAGTGTATGTATGCATGGAGGCAGAGGAGTTGCAGGGGTTAGAGGGGTGCTCACAACTTGGTTCAGGTAACGAAGGGCAAGTTCATCTCTTGGGCACTGCCGAGGTGCCCTTGAGCAATGCACTGAACCCCCAACTGCTCCCGGGTGCCAGATGACTGGCAGCACCTTATTCCTGCAAACTTCCCACTGCTGCATGTGGTTCATGTTCAAATCAACAATGTGTGTAAAGTCCAAATAATAAGAGGATGGATTAATACAATATTTTTTTCCTTTTCTTAAGGTGGAAACACTGAAATATATCCTGTGTGTGTGTGTGTGTGTGTGTGTGTGTGTGTGTGTGTGTGTGTGTGTGTGTGTGTGTGTGTGTGTGTGTGTGTGTGTGTGTGTGTGTGTGTGTGTGTGTGTGTGTGTGTGTGTGTGTGTGTGTGTGTGTGTGTGGGACAGCAGTAGACAGACACCCCCTGCTGTTTCCTGGCGTCACACTTACAGCAGCAGGGAGGCTGTCAGTGATTGAACTGTGACATTAACTCTGATTGATGAACTCCACATTTATTCTGGCCCCATCTGCTCCGCCTCTCCACCCATCCATCCATCCATCCATCCATCCATCCAGCCATCTATCCATCCATCCACCTGTGTTTCCTGTTCAGGGGAGTGTATACTGAAAAACCTGAACCATTGACTTGAAATTACTGTATTATGTAAACAGATTTCAAATAAATCATGGCTACCTTGCAATGGTAAGGTAGCCACTTCAAACCTCACCTCCACCACTCATCCGGGCTTCAACATCCCCCCACTGCTCTCCGTGCCCCCCCCCCCCCCCCCCCATCACTATCCCCCCTGTTAAGCACTCTAAACTCTACTTCTTCACCTCTGACGTCCCTCCCTGCTACTGAGACATCAAACCCCCTCGCCCGCCTCACGGTAGCCACAGGCCAGGTGAAGAGACAGCTGGAGAAACTACACCAAGGCAAATCTGCAGGCCCTGACAGCATCAGCCCCAGGGTTCTGAAGACCTGCGCCAGCCAGCTGTCTCCTGTTCTTCAACACCTGTTCAACCTGAGCCTGCACCTGGAGACCATCCTGGTGCTTGGACAGACATCCTGCGTTGTTCCTGTCCCTAAAAAGACGACTCCTTCTGGGCTCAATGACTATCGGCCGGTAGATCTCACATCTCATGTGATGAAGGTGCTGGAGCGACTGGTCTTGTCCCATCTCAGACCGCAGGTGAGATTATTTCTAGACCCTCTGCAATTCGCCTACCAGCCTCAGCTGGGGGTGGACAATGCCATTATCTACCTGCTGCAGCGTGCTCACTCATACCCGGCGTGCACTGTGAGAGTCACCTTCTTTGATTCCTTGCAGTGCATTCAACACGATCCAGCCACGGCTACTGAGTGACAAGCTAAACGCTATGAGGGTAGACGCGTCCACCATCTCCTGGATCATCAACTACCTCACAGACAGGCCACAGTATGTCCAGCTGGGCAGTGTTCTGTCTGATGTGATAGTTGGTAGTACAGGAGCCCCACAGGAGACTGTGCTGTCTCCCTTCCTGTTCACCTTATACACCACTGACTTTAAATACAGCTCAGAGTCATGCCACCTGCAGGAGCTCTCTGATGACTCTGCAGTGGTAGGGTGTATAAGGGATGGACGGGAGGAGGAGTACAGAGCACTGGTCAACACTGACGCTGTGTACAAGAAGGGGATGAGCCGACTCTATTTCCTGAGGAAGCTGAGATCCTTCAACGTGTGCAGCAAGATGTTGGAGATCTGCTACCAGTCTGTTGTTGCTAGTGCACTCTTCTTTGCTGCGGTCTGCTGGGGGGAAAGCATCAGAGCCGGTGACACCAGCAGAATCAATAAACTGATCAGGAAAGCTGGCTCTGTCATCGGCATCAAACTGGACCGTTTTGAACAGGCCTGAACAGACTGTTATCTATCATGGATAACCCCACCCACCCTCTCCACCTGCAGCTGGACAGACAGCGGAGCTCCTTCTCCAACAGACTGCTCCAGCTCCGCTGTCACAAGGACAGGTACAGGAGAACATTCCTGCCCACCGCAATAACACTGTACAATAATACCCCTATGGTTGGCAGATAACTCTCTGCTCCATAGCCTGTCTGTAAACTGGACTTAACATGCACTCCTTCTCACTTAACATTGTAGATTTACACTATATTATTATTGCCTTTTTGTACATTTGTTTCATTTTCATTTAAAATAATTTTTCATTCATTTTTATTTTTACTTCATTTTTTAGTTCAAATTATTTGCATTTGTTTTGCTTCTCTTTGTATTTCACTGCTTCAAGGCAAACATTTCCCAGTTTGGGATAAATAAAGTACTTCTGATTCAATTATATTTTTTACAATGATGGAATTGTTCTTCTTGTTATTATAAAAAAATGAATGGCTTGTCTTATAGCATCATTTAATTGTTATATGAGATATCACATATAAGAATCATATGACATGTGAGCTGTCACTCCCCGAGAGTCAGGGGGGAAGTCCCGCCCCCTCCTCAGAAACAACCTGTGTTCTTGTGTTGATTGCTGCTGTACCTCCCTGTATTTTACACATTTCTTTATTGGTGCCCAAACATTATCCTGTATTGTGCACATTTACACACAAAGCTTTCTTATGCAAAATGCTGTGATTCACTGTAAGAGCCGCTGAAGTCCTGAGGCGTTTGCCATCATTCATCATTTCTTCTCTTTACAGAAGATTTCTCTTCACTCCGAGTATGACTCCAGGAGTCACAGCAGCAGAGCATTTCAATAAGCCAAGACGATCCTCTGTGAAAAATATCAAGACAATAAATATTTCAAATAAACACAGTGAAGGGAAAGTGGTAGAGTTAATGAGGGAGTGGAAGAGAGTCACAGATGAATTAACACCAGGGTCATTTATTAAGCCCACGGCTCCCACTCTACTGCATCAGCATTCAGAGAGGAACGGCAAATCTAATTTTGTGCATATCTCATTGGTGGAGGAGCGACCACACTCACTTATTATTCTCTGTTTTCGTACTTTCTCTGCTAGTTTCAGTAATTGCCAGGGCCTCTGGCTTTGTGTGTATCAGGACATCATCTGGAGCTGTTGAGTGTTGCACTGTGCTGAGAGGGAACTTTGTATGAAGAAAGGCAGCCTGCGTAATCTGTGATTAAGTTTACTGAGGACTTCAACACATCAGATAATAGGATCATTTTCAAAATCCTCCAAAAACCCTATGCTGGAACTCATCAGGCTCACATTTATAAGACAAGAAATAATGACTCCTGAAATGTGTTATTGTCAGGGAGAAAAAAATTGGTGAGGGTTGATTTGACCCCAAACCAGGATCAGCAGCACACTGGACACCCTTCTTCCTTCATGTAGAGGACTTCATGTTTTCACTGGAGTAAAATCTGTGTTGGTGCAAAGCCCCAACCTCCGAGACAGCTGCAAAACCTTCATTTACAATGCTGAAGTGCAACCAGGTCACAATCTTTTTTCTCCAGTTAGTGGATTTCTCAATGTGCATGTTAATTAGGAACCTTGTCATTCCTTACACTGAAATGATGAAAGACACCTTGCTTCACCAGGGAATGTTCTACAGGAAAACTTTGACTGTTTCTTTATTTATAGGGACTGAGGATCCCCACAGGCCAGAGTGGGGCATTGTTACAGATTTAAAATGGGGCCGCTGTGGCTTCACCCTTTTCTTTTACGGCCTTCACTCCACAGGGGGAGTTACTGGGGGGCCAGGGGACCAGTATTACGGTGCACTGCTGTTATAGGGTTATTCATTTAATGAAAGCCTTTATAACCTGGGCTGTAGTCACACTGTGGACACTTAAAGGATCAGGGCTACTGGCTTGGTTCAGAAGTAGAGAAGAGTCATAGAGTCAGATAACACCACATATCAAGCAAAAATTATTTCACTGCTTATGAATTATAATTTTTATCATCAGGGGGACAGGGAAGATATTCTGAGCGGTAAGAAGAAAGGTGGAGAGATCGCACTGTATGTGAATGAACGATGGTGTAATCCTGGACATGTTACCATGAAGGACCGTTTCTGGGCCAGTAGCTCTCACATCTCATGTGATGAAAGTGCTGGAGAGACTGGTCTAGTCCAATCTCAGACCGCAGGTGAGATCATTTCTAGACCCTCTGCAATTTGCCTACCAGCCTTGCCTGGGGGTGGATGATGCCATTATCTACCTGCTGCAGCATGCTCACTCATACCTGGAGGGGTCGGGATGCACTGTGAGAATCACCTTCTTTGATTCCTCCAGTGCATTCAACACGATCCAGCCACGGCTACTGAGTGACAAGCTAAACGCTATGAGGGTAGACGCGTCCACCATCTCCTGGATCATCAACTACCTCACAGACAGGCCACAGTATGTCCGGCTGGGCAGTGTTCTGTCTGATGTGGTGGTTGGTAGTACAGGAGCCCCACAGGGACTGTGCTGTCTCCTTTCCTGTTCACCTTATACACCACTGACTTTAAATACAACTCAGAGTCATGCCACCTGCAGGAGCTCTCTGATGACTCTGCAGTGGTAGAGTGTATAAGGGATGGACGGGAGGAGGTGTACAGAGCACTGGTGGAGGATTTTGTGGAGTGGACGGGGGGAAAATCATCTGCTTCTGAATGTGGCCAAGACCAGAGAGATGTTCATTGACTTCGGGAGGAAGAGGACGTCTCCACTGCCCCTGTGCATTCTGGGAGAGGATGTGGCTGTGGTGGAGGATTACAAGTACCTTATAGTGCACCTTGATAATGGACTGATCTGGAGGGCCAACACTGACGCTGTGTACAAAAAAAGGGATGAGCCGACTCTATTTCATGAGGAAGCTGAGATCCTACAACGTGTGCAGCAAGATGTTGGAGATCTTCTACCAGTCTGTTGTTGCTAGTGCAGCATCAGAGCCGGTGACACCAGCAAAATCAATAAACTGATCAGGAAAGCTGGCTCGGTCATCGGCATCAAAGTGGACCGTTTTGAAGCTGTGGTGGAGAGGAGGACTCTCAACAGACTATTATCCATCATGGATAACCCCACCCACCCTCTCCACCTGCAGCTGGACAGACAGCGGAGCTCCTTCTCCAACAGACTGCTCCAGCTACGTTGTCACAGGGTAAGATGAGCAAGTGGGTAAGTTGAACCACCCTCTTTATCTAGGGAATGTATTTGTTGTCATGTGACCATACATTCAGGGAGCACACATCATTTCTCAGTTTTTTCTTAATGCTTTAATCAACAGGAAAGAGAAGGGTTCAGCAGGTTGGGTCTGCAATAGATCACATGGTTCACTTGGTTAATATCGTTTTGTGTAGCTCAATACAATATCTTGATAGAAGGAAATATTCTTTTAGTTCTAGATTGGTTCAATAACTTTAAGGCATGCCACCATCTTTCCTGCCCTTTGCCTTAGCAACCTCTTCAGGAAGGGCTCCAGCCTTCAATAAAACTACAGTGGAGGAGTTCTTTGACAATCTGGCTAAAGTGAAAGACAGATGAGAGAATAACCACATCTGATAACATGAACGACTAGCCTATTTCAATCAGTAAACGTCTTTTACTGATGCTCAGGTTTAAACTTGAAAAAGTCAATTGGTCAATTTACCCCCAGATGGCTCAATTCACCCCTTGAGGCAGATCAGCAGACCCCTTAGAAGTCATGTTATCATGGCCCTTTGTGATATATACATTTGATTATCAGAAGTCATCCTGAAGTACAGGTTGTAGTTGACTTCTATCTCATTTTTCCTTACCTACAGGACAACGTAAGTAAAAATGGGCTTATGTTACCCCACTCTTCCCACAGAACCTGATATTATTGTTTATTAATGCGAATGGATCCCTTGGTCAGCTACACACAGACTCAGAGAACATTTCTTTTTTTTTTGTTGTGGTATTTGATATTTCTGTATTGATTAATTGTACTCATAAACTTTGAACATATTTATGCTGAATTGTTGTTTCTGATATTTAGATCAGAGTGCGTGAAGCATGTCCTTTCATCTTCATCTGAGAATCCCTCTCATTTGTTTAGCAGCATCGACTGGAACAACAAACCCAGCGACACAAACATGTACACAGAACACGGCTACGTGACTCATAGAAAAAGAATACAATTATATCAAATCACCAAAATCAAAGCTTAAAAAAGGCCCAATAAGATCAAACCCAAAAACTGAATCACTGTCTAGAAGGCGGTGATTTCACTTATTTTGCAATTTGAGAAGGATGATAATCAGAATGTGCTTTGACAGGCGATTAAACACAAAATGACAAACCAAAAGGAAACATTTCACAAGCTTTTTGATATGTGTGTAATTGCCTGTTGCTGTCAGCGAGCTGTGCAGAACCACCTGGGCAGGGACAGCCGTGCTGTATGAATGTATTCACACCTCACTACTGCATATCAAGCCAGCTCCACTGGTAGCACCTCTAACCAGCAAGAGAAGGAAAAAGTTTAGGCGAGTTTTGAATTGAGTAGGACATTCTCACACATGGTGCACACTGACACTGTTTGGAAGGACTGATTACCATTTGCCACTCAACCTATCCAAGTTCCTAAAAAACAGTATATATCTGTATATTGTGGTTTCCTATACAGAGACAACAGGGCAGAATCACTACTGTCATAATGCTTTGGTTGGAATGTGTGACAGACGAAGGGTGCGGTCGAATTGTCAGTTTATCTTAGGGAGGTTCCTAATGGAGTGAAATGACCCGGAAGCACCTCAGTGGCAGCCATGATAAGAGCTGTTTGAATATTCTAAATTCAATGAGGTCCAGTTAGAGAAAATGTCCTCAAGCAAAGGTCCGGAACATCAAAATGTCTAACTGGCGTTATGAATGAGTGTGATATACATTAGCTGTGACCTAGTAGCTGTATCAACGTCTGCATGTAATCAACAACTGACTGTCTCATCAAACAAACAAAGCACAATTCAAAAACAACAATATTTATTGTCCCTTGAACTACACAGATATACAGTATAATACTGTAGATATTTTTAATGTTCCACTTGGGCTGCATTTAAAATAAAATAGAGAAAATAAAATAAAATAGCTGCGGCTTCAACATTTACCATTTCACAACATTCGGCCGTTCACGGAAACAGCAGATCGTGACGAGAAATGCGTATCATGAAAGTTTCGGTGCTTGTTAAGCAGTTTAAAACGTATGCTGTAACTTGCTAAAGTGCTTTGTTTTGAACGTTCAGCTCTGTATTAATCAAAAGCAGAAATATGAACGTTGCTTTTTACTGAAATGATCAAATAAAGTCAACACTTCTCAGTGTTTACTGAGCTGTGTGGGGTTTCTGAAACATGTTTGAATGGTGATACAAAGTGATAGGTTAAGGACTACCATGTTTATAATAAATACACCTGCATTTATTATACATATGTATTATATGTATTTTAATTATACGTTTTGGGATTCATGTGGATTAATACATGTGGACCGGAGGGGGGTGGGAGGTGACAAGCATAAGTTTAACTTTACTTTTTATTTCAATTCCAACCTTGGTTAAGAAGAATATATTTTCACTGTTGTCCACGTTCATGAAGCATAACACAACACAGTGCAAAGTATCCAGATGCGGTTATAATAGTCTGAAAACCGTAGTTTCCACACGACAGACGCACATTTGAGCAAAAATGAGCTTACATGTGGGAGACTGAACGAAAAGCCTATATGGAATTTACTTCCAGAGTCTATCACATGTAAACCAGATGTGCCACTACCACCTAAATAGCCTTACTTTCTGTGGTGCCCCAAAACTTTTTTGTATTGGTAATGAAAACATTAGGAAACAGCATGTCCAATTCCATATTCTTCAGATTTCTGTAAATGCCAACACTTTCTAGTTCTACACTTTTCAATGTACAACATTAGTTTCCTGTTTGCCAATTGTCTTTAATGATGTGGCCCATGATTAGAAGTGAACCACTGTTTAACCATTTATTCTATCATGTTCAACCTGATGAAATTGTAACTTATTGAATTGACCAACCTCTTGTTCTGATTCGGTTGAATGCCCCTGAGACAGATCACTGGTCTGACGTCAGTTTTTTCTGAGCAGCAAAGCCATGCTGCTCAGACAAGATAATGTGAAAATGGATTCTCCAATACTAAACCTGCCCAGATTACTACACACAGAATATTGAGCCTGTAATCAGGGCTGAATGAAGCTGAAATTGTGAAGTCCATAGCCCAATCATTCTCAGCTGACCCCTGGCTTACCTCCAGCAAACACACAAAGCCATGCATAGATCTTAAATGGAAACACACACACACGCTGGCCCAGAAGCAGCGTTGCATAAAGAACAAGATCAAACACAGGGACACTTACGCACAGGCAATGTTCAGAGGCACCAGTGGAGAGGGAAAACAAGATAAAAAACAATTTGAGGGAAAAAAATGTGTTACAGGAGACAGCTGTTTATATTCTGCAAACAGATCAGCAAACACCCACACCGCAGGATCAGGAGTAAATAGCTGTGTCGCTGTATTTCAGTCAACCACATGCAGGCGGGCGAGCACAGCCTAACAAGCATGCACTCTTATTTATAAATCTTTCTACTTCACCAGCAAAATCCAGAGAGGTCCAGACATAGATCAAGAAGGACAGAATGGACATTTCATGGTTGGCCAAGGAATCATATCAAGTGTTTTCCCTTCATCAGAAGCAAACTGAATCAGATGCTGTAAAATGATTGCTAAAAGAAGACACACTGCATGTCTGTGTTCTGCAGACGTCTGAATTGATTCAACATAATGAGCTGCTGTTGGTGCCACATTCATCTTAGTATTTCTAAATATTGCTGCTGTTATAACATGCAGAACTTAATCCATCATTCAGTGTGTGCAGCACTGCCTTTGGTGATGGACAGCAGGCTCTCAGTGGAATCCCAACCCCAAAAACGAGACCTTCATTCGTACATGGACACAGGTTTCTCCTTTCAGATAAACGCAGTGTGAAGCTGCTAACTGGAGCTGTGGCTGTCAGGCTCTAATCATCAGAGCAGCGGACCTCTCATTGTACCCCCCCCCACCCTCAGCTGAAGGCAGCTTCACTACAGAGGCCCAGTGTAGAATGTATGTGACGCCATGTGTGTGTGTACACCGTCTGGGACCGGCTGGCACTGAGGAAGATGGAGGCTTTACAGAAATCAATAATGTTGCAACTGTGTTAAAAGGGTCGGTTGGTAATTGTGTTGTTTGTTCCACTTTTTTTGAGTTGTTGTTGGTGTTTTCGCAGAGCTACTGTGTTTACTGGTGATATAATGGAGTGCATACAATACATTATTACTATTCTGTCTGTAATATTACTAACATTTATTTTTAGTTTTATGCATGGCATGGCTCTATGGATGACACTGTTGGTAGGTCTGCTGCTCCAGACTGAAATATCTCCAAGGCTTCTGAATGGACAGACTTGGAATTTGGTTAAGACATTAATGTTTCACTTGAATGAATTGAAAGAAATACCTGTTAAAGTTGTGATATAGGTTGTACTGATTAGCACATGTTAGAAGGCGAACATGCTAAAGTGGTTAACAAGCTAAAGATTGTATATTGAGACTGCATTATGAAACAGGCAGCGGCGGGGCCCAGTGATCATGATGATAACTCTGGGAGAGGTGTACTTTTCTTAAATTCATATAATGGACAGAATATGAATAACCCTAGTCCCAATCATACTGCATACAACTTTACTTTCACAATACATTTCCCTTCTGATCTTTTTTCTGGGTTTTCAAAGATAGAGAGATTTGAATGTATAATATGATTATTATTCCAAAAATAAACTATCATGAAACTGCTACTACTTAAAGGCTGACCCTCAGAGAGAACGGTCCTTCTGCCATGACTTAGGTCTGAGCTTACAGAGGAAAGAGTGAACAGCAAGGCTTTGCAGTGAGTGAGAGGACAAGCCATGAATAAAACATGGCAGCAGATTGACTGTCAGGCCGAGCAGAGAGTGGCTTCAATATAGAGTCTCTGAGACTCACATGCACTACACATCCATTTACTCACCGTGTCAGAGCTCGCTGCCTCACAAAAACAGACAGGCATATTTGTATACATAAATAATTACTAAGCCTATATATCCAAACTGTTAACAGCCTCTGTCAATCACCAGTCATGCACAGCACTGGGCCATACGTCACACTGGACAGGCCTTCTCCCCATGATCAAACAATGATCCCTGCATTCCATTTGAATGATTAAAATCATCGGTCAATGTGTTCTTAATCTCTCCTCCAACACAGCCTGTATCAGAAGCAACGTGTCCGCTGGGCTGCTCCACATGAATATAGACTGACCACCAGTCCTCACATTCAGTGACCCCTTACAGAGATCTCCACTGACGCCTCAAAAACACATTTACCACTTTACCATGTGCTCCTCTCCATCACAATAGAAATGATGGCTGCTTCCTGAATGTATGGTCACATGTCAACAAATGTGCACAGTACCCCAGATAAAAGGGGTGGGTCAACAAACCCACTGGTTCATCTTACCCCACTCTCCCCTATTAACCAAAACCAAAAACCTGTTTTCTATAAGGATAAGTCAGCAGTATATTTAAAAAATAAGAAGAAAATATATTTTCTTTGTAATGAATTGAGGTATTTTCAATGTTTGTCAGGAATATTTACACATGAATCGTTGTGACATTACATGGTACATCCAACATGTGTGCATGGAGGGACAGTGCAGGGTCAGGTCAGGATTGGAAGAAAATAACCATGGTAGTGAGAGAGGTGTTAGAAAAAATGAAGGGACTCCAACATAAATGTTCTGGCTTTCCCCAGCAGCTTAACATCACGTTCTTTTTTTCCTTTTTCACTGTATCAGTATTCCCTATCTAGCTTACTTTGGTGATAAATATATCTCTATATATTATTTTTTTACACTTTCCATCCTACTAAATCCTCATTCTATCCCTCCACCCCACACACACTAATACCTGTGCACACTGTTTTTTTTCCGGATTCAGGGCAGACTGTCTGCAGCATCTACACTATATTTATTAATAATAATGGCTTGTGCATGTGTTCATGGTCTGACATGTGTCTGACTCTTTAAAAACATTTATTATTTAATTCTGATTATTTAATTTCAATGTATGATATAAAATCATAATATTGCAGAATAATCAATGTAAAACAGGAAAAATATGTAAAACTGAAGCTCCAGTCAAGATGTCATCAATTTGGTTATAATCTTCCTGTAACGTTAGAAAGAATTCACATGAATGTTCTCAACTGATACAACAGGACACAGATTCAATTACTTTCCTGAGTAACTAGACAGAAAATGTTTCTTTATGACAAAGTGCAAAAATGCTGACTCATTTCTGGGTTTAGGCAGTAATCCCTCAGTCAATTGAGAAAATGGGGGAGCCTGCAGCGATACTACAGTTTGTATACACAGTGGATCTTTAAAGGTGTCCTATTGTGCTATATTTGAACAACATATTGTAGGGCCATATCTCCACAAAACATGTCTGTGAAGTGTTTTGCTCAGAATACCAAACACATCCTCCATTGTAGCATGCCTCACCCCCCTCTATCTCAGCCCTGTTCCTGAAGTGCTGATTCTGTGACTGTAGCTTTAAATGAACTAGCTGCTGCTGGCCACGCCCCTTTGGAGCTGCTGCTGGCCACGCCCCTTTGGAGCTGCTGCTGGCCGCGCCCCTTTGGAGCGTCATGATCTCTCCTCTGAAGAGAGTTTTCTACCTGGAGAAACTCAGCTAAACGCTGCTGTGATTAAACGCCATATATGTTCAAACCCAGTGGTGGGCCGTCAGGGCCAGCAAGGCCTTCTCTGCTGGCCTAAACATCATCAGAATGTAAATTAAATTTTGATATATTTTTTCCACAAATACGTATTAAATTATTCCCCATAGTCTATTCTCTTCATTTTATAGCGTTCGTCTTGGCTGCGCTGCTTCCAGCCTCAGAACGAGATTTGGAGGGCTGGCCTTTATGTTAGAGCTTTTATCCAATCATATTTCAGCCATAATGTGTTGCTAGGGTCAAAGAAATCTGCCCTTAGGCCTTCAGAATCAACAGTGCGGGCGCCTGTAGCTTAAAGTGAACGCAAACAAAACTGTGGCGTTAACCAATCAGATTTCGAGGTGGCGACAACGGGCCAGCTAGCAGGCGTACGCTAACGTTAGCACGTGCACATCTTCTGATTGGATACGCACTATTGAGAGGCAGAGCTAGGCAGTAGGCAGAGCCATACAGTCTATGGGCAAAGCTAGCAAACAGAACTAGAACTTGAGCGAGCTAATTTGTGTAGATTTCTACAAGCTATTTTTTTCAACCCACAATGGCTGAAGGAGGAGAAGAGATCAATTTGGTCGAAGATATAATTACAACGCCATTTTCAAAACGAACTTTTCTAGTAAAGCTACACATCTTGAAAAGGGAACGACCAACTCCAACGCTAGCGAGCCTAGCACAGCAGGGAAACTACGAGCGGTACCCCTGGCTCACAGCCTCCGAGAGGCACTGCAAATTGTACTGCCGGGAATGCCTGGTATTTGCAACTGATCGGTAAACAGGAACTTTCATTTATGGGACACGATGAAAGCGCCGAGTCCAGAAACAGAGGAAACTACGTGGAGCTTCTTTCTTTTCTTGCTGAGAACAACACAGATTTGCATTACCACCTGTACACAAACAACATGTTTACTGGGACGTCAGGCAAAATACAAAACGACCTGATTTATGCTATTGCTGAAGTGATGGGAGAAGAGATCAAAATGAAGATTAAAAAAGCACCCTTTGTCGCTGTTATGGTGGACGAGACGACAGAGGTGGGTATAGCACAGCTGGCACTTGTCCTGCGTTATGTGACAGACACAGGTGTCAAGGAGCGGTTTGTCAGATAATGTGATTAATTAAGTTAACTGTAAATGCTGATGTATTGATTATAAATGCTTCGGAAATATTAATATAACTCTGTTTTAATTGACTATGTTAAGGTGATGCAACGCCCGGTTATACTGCGTTTCTGTCTAAATGTATAGTTTCTAGAGCAGGGGTCTCCAACCTTTTCCCCTCTGAGAGCTACCTCTAAAGAAAAAAAATTACGGAGAGCTACTTATGTTTTATATCATGTGTAACATTTATTCACATGTATCTAAATCCCTAAATAAGGTTTCGTTTGGCACAAGCATATACGGAACATACATCCAACACTCACTATTTGTGTAAGAACATTAATACTCAAATTAAACTCAAAGTATGCATGTCAAAACATTTCTTTCTCTTTTCAACAGCATGTTTTTTTTGCATGAACATTTTCAAAATATTGGCAGCCAATACTCACACTCAAAATACAGAAATGTAACTAAATATGTGTCAGTATGCATGTCTATGCATTTCTTTCTTTTCAGCTATCACTGATAAACTCACATTTTTTCATAACATTTACAAAACACTGACCTATAATACTCACACTTTGTGTGAAACATAGCCCAAATTGAACTCATCAGCATATGCATTTCTTTATCTGTGCAAACTATAAAACACATTAAACTCACATTTTTTGCATAACATTTACAAAACACTGCACTTTGTCAAAACATAACTCACACCTTTGAAATCACATAGGCTACTATTGATGTTGAACAATTATAACTTCTTAACTTTGTCCACATCACACTTTCAGTCATTTATTCACTAGCCTACATATTCAGTCAAGCACCTTTAGTAAGTGAGATACCTAACACTGCATGGGGCCAACAAGAGAGCTGTATGCTGGAATATACCCACTTAGGTTCACTCTTATGGAGTCTTTCAAATGTTCATCTGTCAGTCTTGTTCTGAACTTAGATTTGATGACATTCATGTCAGAAAAAGAAGATTCACAGAGGTATGTAGACCCAAACAAAGCAGCTGTCTTCAGAGCTGCTTGACACAGATTCTTATAGTTTTCTGGCTCAACCAAGCTCCAGAAATATTCAGCATGCTGTTGAGATTTCAGCTGTATGTCGTTTTGGAGGTTTAAAAGTTCCATTTCCATTTCCACAGGATCGATACAGAAAAGGTCTGCCATCTGCCCAGAAATCTGACTAATGTCCACATTCATGAATGGGTTGGCAATTAATGTCACACAGGGCTCAAGTCTCTCAAAGTCTCTGAACCTGTCTTCAAACTCCTGGCCAAGCTTGATCAAGAGGTCACAGTACCTCTCTGTGTTCAAAGCATCAGCTACCCCTGCATGGGTTTCCAAAACCTTTGTGACAGAGGGGAAATGCTGGAATCTTTTGGCCTTCAACTGCTGGATGAAAAAGGCCAGTTTTGCGCTGAACGCGTTAACAGCACTGATCATGTTGCAGACGTCTTTCTCTTTACCTTGCAACTGTACGTTCAAGTTATTCATTTTCTCAGTTACATCTGTCAAAAACGCAAGATCAAGGACCCACACTGCATCAGATAACAAGGTGGTGTCCTCCCCCCTCTCTTCCAAGAAAATCTTGATTTCACCCAGCAAGGAAAAGAAACGTTGCAGTACTTTACCCTTACTGAGCCATCTGATGTCAGTGTGGAGCAGGAGATCTCCATAGGCCACAGTGCATTCCTCCAGGAATTGCTTGAAGGTCCTGTGTTGCTTAGCCTTTGCTCTGATGGAGTTGGGCTCCATGACATGTTCAAATCCTGTGACCTTCGCGCATCAAGCCTGTTGGTGAATTATGCAATGGTAGGCCAGAAATGGCGGAAACTCCGGGTCTGCTTTGCATCGGGCAATAAATCCAGAGTGACGACCTGTCATCGCTGGTGCTCCGTCAGTGGTTATTGACACCAGCTTTTCAATAGGGATCTTCTGTTCCGTGAAGTAGTTCTTCACAGCATTGTAAATATCGACTCCCCTTGTTGTAGTTTTCAATGAAAGTAAAGTCAAAAACTCTTCATGCACAGTGAAATCATCAAAAACCATGCGGATGAAAACAGCCAGCTGGGCTGTATCGCTCGCGTCAACAGATTCATCCAGCTGAATTGAAAACCATTTACAGCGGTTAATGTCAGTTTCCAACTGTCTTCCCGCATCCACAGCCAGTGCAGACACTCTCCTTGCCATTGTATTTGCACCAAGTTGTACATCAGCAAAAGCAGACAATATTTCTGTCTTACATTTATGGTCCTGAATAACGTTTCAGCCACCGCGGTCATGGCCTCCTTTACAACACTGCCATCAGTGAAGGCCTTTTTGCGTTTTGTCAGGATGTGCGCCACTTTAAACGAAGCCTCCGTACAAGCAGTAGCCTTCTGTGCTGGTCTGGTAAAAACAGACTGCTGTCGTTGTAGCTGTATTTTCAGGTCCTTTATCTTTTCTTTTCGTAGATTGCTACCAGCGGGAAAGTTCCGTGAGAAGGGGCTGTGGACTGTGGTGAAATGGCGCTCCACATTGCATTTTTTACCGACCACCACGCTTACTCCGCAGATCAAACAAACACACTTGTCCTTTACACTTGTGAAACAAAAGTCTATTTCCCAATTCTCGTGAAAAAAGTATGTTTTCCGCCTCTTGTTGCATTCAGCAGCCATGGTCAAGCTAATGCCGCGTTCGGTGTTTGCCGTGTTTACATCGGAGGTCGGAGGTCGGAGGTCGGAACTGGGAGTGACGTCACATTCGAGGTCGGAAAGTCGGAAAAGATGGACGCGCCTTGTTTACAGATTTAGCAATTACCTCGGGTTAGCACTTGTTAGCAATACCGGTTGATAACAGCGCTCTGTGTCATATTTTGTGAAAACAAATATCGTAGCAACATATCTTCAGATAGAAGATGAGCGGTACTTTATGTACAGGTGACAAATGAAATTGGCATATTATGAAAATGTGTGTTTAAATCTTATATATACAGTCTATGGTTTAAATGTAAACTATTTGGCGAGCTACTTTGAAGGGGGCGGCGACTGGTAGCTCGCGAGCGACGTGTTGGAGACAGCTGTTCTAGAGCCATGGCGTCATAATGATGGTATTAAGAGGTGGAATAATTCAGGTAGGACTGTGTAGGACATCACTGAAGGCCTAGGTGTGAAATGCACGGCCCGCCACTGTTCAAACCACATCCAGCATTATCTCTGATTTTTTTATTATAATACTGTAGATATTTTTAATGTTCCACTCGGGCTGCATTTAAAATAAAACAGAGAAAATAAATAAAATAGCTTTTAAAATGTGTGCATCTTAAAAGAGCTTAATTTTAGAAAGATTAAATAAAGAGCAGCGGCAGCTTGGGTTTCCCTTTCTCTTTGTTAACCGTTTCACATCTTGACTTAACAGTTTCAGCCAATTATATAACATATCAGCAGTGTTCGAACAATGCCGAGATTTTCGGGGGGTCCCATTTTTCTTTTGGGGGGGGGGGGTTCATGTTTTCGTTGTTTTCGGGGGATCTCGTGTCAGTTTCAAGGGGTCTCGGATCCCCCGAGTCCCCCCGTAGTTCGGACACTGCATATCAGTCCGAACACATCATAACAATTGAACAGTTTTAAGGTTTGTCTTTCTCTCCCTCTTATATTCCACTCTCTCACTGACTGTCTCCCACTAACTCGTCTCTCCCCCTTCTCTCGCTCTCTCCCGCTAACTTGTCTCTTGTTCTTGTGTTTATCTCCCTGTATTTCGCCCCCTGTTGGCTCCGGTTAAAATGGAATTGCCCCGTCAAAATGGAAATCCCTTATTAATGTATTTATTATAGGTCCGGGTCGGTATTGATCGGCGTCAGGGTCCGGGTTGGGTTTTATATATACATCTCTCCTTGGGCTGGTTCCTTCTTATATGTGCACACAGCTCTGGAAAAAATTAAGAGACCACTCCAAATGTTTCTTAAATCTCTATCTCTACATGTATGGCAAACATTCCAGTGTCTGTTAAATTCCAACATAGAGAAATGTCAGTAGTTTATAGAATACAATTAAAAAAAACAAAAGTTTAACTCAAAGACATTCCTATAAATAATAAAACAAGAGAAGCTGATAATGCTGAAGTGGTCCCTTAATTTTTTTCTGCTGGTGTATCTGTAAAAAACACAATGTATATGTCCTACGCTCTCATGATTTTATTCAGATGTTAGTTCTAAAGGTTATGTTGTAGAAATTCCACACTTAATCACCTTCTGGTAAGAAAAGAACAAATCAACAAGCTTCAAATCAAAGTTGTGTTTTTAATAAAGAGAAGAGCATTTTACAGAATCAATTCCAGCTGGAGGCCAGATAATAGGATCTGACCCCGATCAAACATTAAACCAGATTCTTAAACGGAAGGAAGAAGCGGAGCAGCCAATCAAATTCTACATTCGGGCGAGTATTGAAGAACATTTGGCCAGAGGGGCAAACTGCATACAGGCAATTTACATTAGAGGAAGCTAAAACACAGGACATAAGACATGTTTAATTATGTCAGGTAACATCCGTATGATAATTGGCCTGAAGCTCCTGGCTTTTGTATTAAAGGTGTTACAGAAGCCTGGGAAAGCCAGCTGTAGTTAACATACTGGGAAAATCAAACCAGGGAAGTAATTACTTGACCTATATATATATATATATAATTAAATAAGACTTATGATACCTTTCTACGGTATTAGAACAGAACTAGGAGAAAAAAGCTTTTAAATTTGCTGCCTCTTATGCCTGGAATAATGGAATTGAAACTGTCAGATGTAATCACTATGGAGAGTCCATTTTAAAGGACAAAGAACCAAATACTCTGGGTCGTTATGGTTGCTCTTATACCCCCTAAATGAGGTTGTTGAACTTGTGCCAGTGTTCTGCTTTTAACTGTTTCTTTTATTTGCATATACTGACTACTTTACCATTTCCTTTGTATTTTACGACAGCTGTATTTGTCTACCTGTATTGTTTGTGTTTGTTGTAACATTGTTCATGCTGCTTTCTTGGCCAGGTCGCTCTTGAAAAATATATTTTAATCTCAATGAAACTGTTACCTGGTTAAATAAAGGATATATATATATATATATACAGTATATATATACAGTGGTATGCAAAAGTTTGGGCACCCCTCTGAGATTTCATGACAATTTGCTTTTCCTTTATAATAGAAGATCACAGCAACAACATTTGTTTTCCTACAAAGATGTAGACGTTTTAGTGTTTTCCAGACCAAAATTCTTAGGGTAGCATTACATAGTTTTATTATAATAAAATAAAATGCAAAAAATGGGATGTGCAAAAGTTTGGGCACCCTTATAAATAGCATTCATTTCAACACCTGTACGGATTTATAGCTGACAGGTTGCTGCACAAAATTGCTTTGATTAGCTCATTAGACCTTCAATTACAAAGACAGGTGGAACCAATCATGAAAAAGGCTATTTAACATAGGTAATAGCTGGCTGTGCCTGGCCTAGGTTCTTTCTTAGGGAGTGGCAAGATGGGGACCTCAAAACAACTCTCCACTGACCTGAAAGCTAAGATAATCCAACATTATAAATTAGGAGAAGGGTACAAAAAATTATCTGACAGGTTTAAACTGTCTGTCTCCACAGTCAGAAACGTAGTTGTGAAATGGAAGGCCACAGGAACAGTCCGTGTGAAGGAAAGATGTGGTAGGCCGACAAAAATAGGGGAAAGACACAGGCGAAGGATGGTGAAAATGGTCACAGAGAAGCCACAGACCACCTCCAGAGAACTACAACAACATCTGGCTGCTGATGGTGTAGTTGTTCACCGTTCCACAATCCAGCGTACTTTGCACCAGGAAGAGCTCATTGGAAGGGTGATGTGCAAAAAGCCTTTCCTGAGTGTTAATCACAAGAAGAGTCGCATGAGGTATGCAAAAGCACATCTGGACAAGCCAGAAGCATTTTGGAACAAAATACTGTGGTCAGATGAGACCAAGATTGAGTTATTTGGTCATAACATGAACAGGTATGCATGGCGAAAAAAACACACTGCATTCAATGAAAAGAACTTGTTGCCCACTGTAAAATTTGGTGGAGGATCTATCATGTTATGGGGCTGTGTGGCTAGCACAGGTACTGGAAAACTTGTTAAAGTTGAGGGCCACATGAATTCCTTACAGTACCAGGAGATTCTTGACAAGAATGTTCTAGAGTCAGTCACAAAGTTGAAGCTACGCCGGGGTTGGATTTTCAGCAGGACAATGATCCTAAGCACCGATCAAAATCCACCAAGGAATTCATGCAGAAGCACAGGTACAATGTTCTGGAATGGCCATCCCAGTCCCCAGACCTTAACATCATTGAAAATGTATGGATTTATTTGAAGAAGGCTGTCCATGCACGGAGGCCAAGAAACCTGACTGAACTGGAGACGTTTTGTGTGGAAGAATGGGCCAAAATACCACCTGCCAGGCTTAAGGGACTTGTCTGTGGCTACAGGAGGCGTCTACAGGCCGTTATTGCAGCAAAAGGAGGCAATACTAAATATTAATGGAATTATTTCTTAGGGGTGCCCAAATTTATGCACATGCCTATTTTTGTTTGAATGCACATAAACATGTTTCTGTTTGACCAATAAAAGTTATTTCACTACTGAGATGTTTCTGTTACCATAAGGTATAACATATGTTAAAATGAAGTTGCTGCTTCAAAAGCTCAGCAAGTGACAAACTGATGCAGTGGTTTTCCTAAGGGGTGCCCAAACTTTTGCATACCACTGTATATATATATACAGTATATAGAGCCGGAAAAATAAAGACACCACTCAAATGTTTCTTAAATCTTTGTCTCTACATGTATGGCAGCCATTCCATAAGAGAAACTGATAATGCTGAAGTGGTGTCTTAATTTTTTCATGGCTGTATATACACATGCGCGCCTCACCCCAGGTCCCTGTGGAGACTGTCACACTGCTGGCCTCTCCAATATTCATCTGTGATGCTCAGGATTACTTTGTGTGTGTGTGTGTGTGTGTGTGTGTGTGTGTGTGTGTGTGTGTGTGTGTGTGTGTGTGTGTGTGTGTGTGTGTGTGTGTGTGTGTGTGTGTGTGTGTGTGTGTGTGTGTGTGTGTGTGTGTGTGTGTGTGTGTGTGTCTGTGTCTGTGTCTGTGTCTGTGTCTGTGTCTGTGTGTGTGTGTGTTTAGAAGGTGAGAGGGTATTGATTTTAGCGCAGGTTCAGGCTGGTTAAAAGCGCAGGTCTTTACTCCACATATCATCTTTTTTATGCCACAGCATCGCAGCTCTTATCCCTCAGCAGCCTTTTCCTCACAGATCAATGAGAGCACGTCAGCGTATATTTTAGTTTGCTTTGACAACACATGTTTACACACACAAACTGTTGTTCACTTTTTAATGCACACACACACACACACACACACACACACACACACACACACACACACACACACACACACACACACACACACACACACACACACACACACACACACACACACACACCACACATCTAAGTGTTTTGTCAAGGTATCCTCTCTGGTGACAGCTGTCTCTACAAAATGACATTACCATAAAACTCAATTGCAATTTCATAATTTTCATATGTTAAATGTTTTTGAGCTGATAGAGCATGTGCATTATCTCGACACATGAGCTGTCTGATTCACCTTGGTGCATCCTTGAGAAGCAGCTTTATTAGATCTGCCGATGTTTATCAAATCTAACCAACCTCTGAGGCATTATTCTTGAATACTTTTTTCTTAATATAAAGAAAAAAGCAGAGCTTAATGTGGCACCTTCTGCAGGTCCTTCTACTGACTGAAATTGGAATGAGCTTTCTATTCGTTTGGGGGGTATTATTTCTCTCAAATGGCACGCATGAGCCCATTCCAGCCATCCTTCCTACCCTTTATCTGGAGCACCAACATGAGCCAACAGGGAGAAAACATGCATGAAACAATGATGCAGCCCTCCTCCTGCTATATATTGAGTGACAACTGACGGACAGAGGTCATGGGAATTCTCCTGAAAAATCAGTCAGCAAGCAGTTTGTGTATGTGTGTGTATGTGTGTGCAGGACTGCTACGAGAGTACTCTGCATCACACTATGGAAACCTGATTATTCACTCGAGGATGTTAATCTTTCTTCCTTTTTCTCATTCAGTGGTACTGCCTTTGTTCGTGGCTACTTTATTGGACATTAAGAGTTCTTACACACACACACACACACACACACACACACACACACACACACACACACACACACACACACACACACACACACACACACACACACACACACACACACACACACAATGAAAAATGGTGTCTTTCTCAGTCTCTTATGTGTGTGCACATACCTCCAATTGTGAGTATGTGGACTGATTGTCTACACAGTAGTGGTCACATGCTGTATTAGCGTCCCTTCTCGTTCCCTGGTGTTTGATTGCCCCCAAGTGGCCAATATAAGAACTGCATGTGAGGCAGCGTGACACTAGGACCTTTATAAAACACACATTGCTGCTGAGGAACTCAACATAGCAAACATGCAAACAAAAATATTAGGTTTCACTTACAACACTTGCAGACTTACACATGTACACATGACAGACACACACACACACACACACACACACACACACACACACACACACACACACACACACACACACACACACACACACACACACACACAAACACACTTGCCAGCCCACAGTAACCTGAATGTCAGCATATTTTAGCAGGAGGCTAATAAATATCCCCAGCCCTTGGAGTTGTTTAAATTACCAGCATCTCAGACCTCTGCACTCCCAGTGTGTGTGTGTGTGTGTGTGTGTGTGTGTGTGTGTGTGTGTGTGTGTGTGTGTGTGTGTGTGTGTGTGTGTGTGCTGTGTGTGTGTGTGTGTGTGTGTGTGTGTGTGTGCTGTGTGTGTGCGCGCGTGCGCGTGTGTGTGTTTAAGCTTTTGTTTCAACTCAATTATTTCCATTGTGCCAGCCAGGCGAGATCAATTTATCACAGAGAGGGAGCATTTCGCCAGATCTATCATGGGGGGAATGCAACAGTATTTGGAGCTCATCTGTTTACAAATCAGATTAAAAGTGATCCATTGTGAAGTAGCTGAGGCAAACAGGACACCACACAGGATGAGACCACTGCACCAGAGAGACAAAGCTATTGATTTTTCTCATGTGATGTTTATTTCAGTACTCTTGTGTTTTACTGTTTTGGATTAAGGATGCTGCTCCAACAAAGAAATCGTGGCATGATCTTGTAATGAACGAATACATCTCACGCATGCTTCACTCTTCAGTGGACGCTTTCCATGAAGTATGGGTCCCTGACTTGGACTATATTGGATTTTTTTCTGTTTGTTTTTCTGTAACCTTGTTACCTGTTATTACATTTTTCTGTATTACATTATTTATTTCTGATTAATTAGTGTTATCTCATTCTCTTTTTGTCATTGCCTTTCTCCCATGGGTAGAGATTGGGGATACCTATACTATCCAGTGTTTTTTATTTCTTACCTTCTCACCTAACCTGTCATGCCTTGTCAGAGCTGTGGTGTTCGGTGTTCTTGTACTTAAAAATGTAATAAAGATATTGTAAAAAATAAAAAAAGATAGATGGAACTTAGACGTTATCCAGTAGTGAAAAACAAGCAGTTCAGGGTAGATGGGATTGGGGATATTTTTCCTGGTTCCACTGAGCAGCCTAACAGCATATTTCTGAGCGAGTTGCAGGACGGTCATGGAGGACTGGGTGACCGCAGTACCCAGTCCTCCAGTATCTGAGAGGACATGAAGGCCAGGGCCGGCCCTGGGCATAGGCAGTATAGGCAAATTCTAAGGGCGCATCCATCCATCGGGGGCGTCGTAAATTGGGGAGAAGAAAAAAACCCCAAAGAAATTAAAAATTGTTAGTAAACTATTAACGACGTTTGAAGCTATGCCTACATTGTGTACAGCGCCCATAAACTATGGCGCGCCCTGTGTCTCTCTGAATTTCGTCTCCATTGCTCCAGAAGTTTCCACCACACAACTGAGCTTTACAAAGTGTGTCCCAATTGAGCTAGTTTGCCTGTCAGCTGTTTGCCAGGCTGCGAAAATTATAGCAGCTAACTAGTTTTATCATAGCTCCTGTCTCCGGTCCCCAGAGTTGTCCCGCCGTGGCCTCCGCCCCTGTCTCCGTCCCCCAGCATCTCCCCACCATCGCTGCCTTCATGTCTCCCTTTCCTCGTCCTGGTGTGGCCTCCCATTAACCCGTATGCCCCCTATCCCGGGCCGTAGGTATGATATTCCCTGCTTTCCCCTCTGCCCTGCCACCCACCCGAGGCCCCCTGATCCGCCTCGGCCCCCTACAACCACTGCCCCTTCTCCAGACCATTCACCAGATTCCTTGTTCCCCCTCTGACCTTTTCTCTGACCGTATGTCCCAGGTTCACATTTACCCCTCTTCCCTTTTTCCCAGGCAGTCTGCCTAAGATTTCCTGACAGAACGCATGCCCCCCCCAGCTGTGTCTTTGTGATGGTGTGTTTATATACCTGTCTTATAAACACTGTTTCCCCGGCTGGTTCGGTTTGTCCTTGTTTGTAACAACTGAGTGACACAGGTGGAGGACTCAATAGCACGACTCAGGAACAGAGGTTTGATTTCAAAGTCATTACTGGCAAAGGTTTGGTACACGGTGAAGTAAATAGGAAGGCAAACAAAACAGATAACGATATGGCAGGAGCTGGGTCAGGAAACGAAGCTGGGTCCAGTACACGTCAAAGCTAACTGCTAGGGAATATAACGCTGGAACGCTTGAAGATACAAATACAAACTGGCAGTAAGGGGAATGTGGACAGCGACTACATACACAGGGGGAAGGGATGATAATGGGGCACAGATGAAACTAATTAGGGATGTTGCGCAGGTTGGTTCAATCAAGGGGCAGGAAGAGATGACACTGAAATGCGAGGTACAAAATAAAACAGGAATAAATCAAAACCTAAACTTGCTGACTAGGGCCTTACATTGTTCCTAGTTTTCTGCATCTGCCAACATGTTGAGCTGGTTTTGGACCAGCAGAGCAAACAGTAGGAACAACATAAACATTCAGGCTACCTGACCTCTGTCGGGGAGTCCGGGGGGTTCACCCCCAGGTTTACTTTCATAAACAAGCTCTTTTTTGATGCTTTATTATGTGTTTTGGCCACTTATTTACATGTCAAGAACATGTCTCAATCAATGAAAAATGTAGACATTACCTCAACGTTTCAATGGTGTTTTTGAAGATATGCATATATAATGTTTACGTTCTACCATATTACCAGTCTGTATTGCTCAGGGCTGACCACCATACACACACACACACATTCTGGGAGATGCTGATCAGAGTGAAAGGTGACGGTAATCCTGCCTTTGTAAGTTTCACAATGTATTTGTCTTCTGAATAAGATGTGCAGCTGCTATGAGAATAATCAATAAATCAACTGTGTGTTTTATTATGTAATTGGTCTAGCCATATAATATGTAATGAAAGGATGTTATTTGAGTAGGTCACTAGAGGGCGACAGAAGATCTGAATGGAGCAGCAAGCGCTAAGAGGCGGAACACACCTATGCGCCGACGCAAATTTCCGTCTCGTAAACAGTCGTCGCCTTTCAGAACGGTCGTTGCCATTTTGAATGGTCGATGCCATATCCGAGCGACCGATCTTGAATTCCGAAAGCTCGTGGAATGTTCGTGAAGTTTTCGTAACTTCTCGGAATTCTTAGAATTATGGGAAATCACATTTCTCGAAGAAGACAATCAACATGCAGAATTAATCTGTATGTAAATCCCTGACACTTTAATCAGGCCGCATATCAATGTAATGCCAAATGAATCTTATTATCACCCCAATCCGCACAAGATTACTGATCGAAAGGGTATCTGCTTTGATGTTCATCAAGCTACATGGACCACCGATGACACAGTGGGATCCGACAAGCTACGTGACCACTTGGTTGCGATGCCATCGCTCGGCTGAAGACAGGAGAACAAGACCTGCAACCGAATCTCGCAGTGAGCCTCCTGACCCAGTGTGGCGATTTCTTTGACGGTACCAAGCGCTTTCATGTAAGTACTGAATTTTAAATAAAACAAACAATAATCTATATGACACCTGTGTGTATTTCTGCATGTTAAGCTGAATATATGTATGGCTTTTTGGGTGGGAGTGTGTGTGTGTGTGTGTGTGTGTGTGTGTGTGTGTGTGTGTGTGTGTGTGTGTTTGGGGGGTGACGTCACAAATAGCGTACCCTCACGTAAAAAATCCCCACTACACCACTGCTCTGCTCTACTCACTCTTACTAGGTCTTACTAACTCTTAATGTAACTTAGACTCACCTCAGCTGAGTGGAAGACAGTGTTACGGTCCTGAGAAGGTCCTGGCTGTGCTTCTTCTGCCAGAGGAGCAAGATCTGACCCTTCTTCGGTCGCCATGTTGATTGTCTTCTTCGAGAAATGTGATTACCCATAATTCTAAGAATTCTGAGAAGTTACGAAAACTTCACGAACATTCCACGAGCATTCGGAATTCAAGATCGGTCGCTCGGATATGGCATCGACCATTCAAAATGGCAACGACCGTTCTGAAAGGTGACGACCGTTTACGAGACGGATTTGCTGCGCCGACAACCAATGGGAGAAGACTATACCTCGAAGAGTAGAACAGCAGTTGTAAACGAGATATCGGGGCTTCTTCTTGTAAATCTGTGAGACAGTTTAACTATTAAAATGTGATCTGTGGAACAGTGAAATAGGAAGGGACCGGCAGGCTTTAACTTTCAGTGTGGGAGTGCAGCTCTGCATAGCGGCTGTTAGCTGTTGTTGAACCCTGCCATGTATTAGCAATTTTCAATAGGGTTTATATTGATACAAATGAAGACTGACAGAATGAAAAATGACACACTCTTATTGATGTTATTGATGCAGCCTTATTGATGTTTGTCTCTGTGGAATCTTGAGGGTGAAGCATGAGCCAGGCCTCGTATTAAAGCATGTATCGGAGAAGCAGCGACACAACTCTGCAGGTTCAATCGATTAAGACATGTGCTGTATGCTGTATGTAATTGTTGCTATGTATGGTAGTAAACACAGGGAAACTAGAGTTCAAGTTTTTTCACCGACCAACTGCGCATCACTTTTGTCATTACTGCTGCATTCACAAATCAAAACTTCAACACTCTACAGATCAGCTCACCAAAATGGAAAGCACCTGTGAACGAGAATACCATTGTTAATTGCTTTAGGTGTCAAAAGCACTATATAGATACTAGGAATGACTATTTGAGGTGGCCTCATTAAGACTGACGGAGAATGGTAACTTCCCAGTGTTGCTGAGGATGCGGTCGGAGAATGTCTTCCCCAGGCCGTGAACCATTTTGTATTTTGCTGCTGTTCGCGACCGCTTCATGCGACTGAGAGCCACTTTGTCCTGGGCCAACGTCTGTGCCAGGTTGGCGATGACGGGGGCCATTTTGAATGGCAGTGAGTGCTCCGCCAAATTGCCAAGAACCATTGCCTGAAAACAAAGCAAATTAAAATCATTAAAAAGTAACCTTGCAAACTATCCTACATAGGTCTACTACTACGATGGTGTTTTCATATTGTATGGCTGATATGAATATCAAAATACATTTCTGTTCAATAATAATAATAATGCATTTTGTTTGTAGTCCTTTTTACATTGAAGAAACCTCAAAGTGCTAGTGTTCATAATGTAAATTCAACCATAATTTCATTCAATTTTCTGTACAAATAGAAGCTCGGTACCAAACCTCTGCATTCGCAACACGCTGAAATGTAGACACAGGCAATTTCCCTATCTCCCTCTCTCTCATTGCTTTTGGTCCCTGGGTCTCAGGAACGACATTTTCAGGGGGAGTACGAATACTCCTGGTTGTCAAAATGGTAGACACTTTTTCTTTGTGTTTGGCTGTTACAGTTGGATATTAGGGCATGCACCCCCTTGTTGGCATAGTTTATTTGTTTCGTTCATAAGATACATTTGGCATGTCCTGCCTTATCTACTTTCTTGAAGTACAATGAAAGTGGTAGTGTACGCGCAGCTCCCTGTTTCACTTCCACCTTGAGCCATGCCCAGCTCCACTTGCACCTCCCTGCTGAGTCTAGCTGCGCTATATATAATGAGTCCTCCTCATTAAGCTCCCTCATTCTGAAAAGGAAAATCACAGGATAAGTTAGACAATCTCATCAGTCCAAGGAATGACCGGGCAGAGCACCCGTCTAATGTTGATGCTCTGCTGTCCATCCGGGGTCTCTGCATCCCAGGCTGAACTTTCCTCTTCTTTCATCACAGGAACAACACCCTGCGGTTTCTGGGGATTTTTTCCGGGTCCTAGGTCAGCGTTAAGGGGACACTGAACCGCCCGTTGGATAGTGGACACTACAATTATACACTGAAAGTGCAGGAGTCAGATTTGAGCTATATTTATGCATTCAAACCCAATGCTAATAAATATCATTCACAAAGAAGTCGGTGAGCTTTGTGTAGAGAACATGGCAGCACCTACAGGCAACACCTGTAGTCTCCCAACACAACCGAAGCTTAGCAGGGAGTCCACGGGGCCCAACTGCAGCATGCCGGCACAGATCATCTCAGCCACCCTGGACAAACGTTGGCCCCACAGCCAGCTTACGTGGCCCCCCACATTATCATTCACCGTCGGAGATCTAAGTATTACCAATTTACCCTGTTGAGTGTATTCAACAAGGATCCTTTCTGTAAAATGTACCATGTAACACAAATGTTTATTAAGTTTATAAACTGGTAGTAAAATGTTCTCTCGCTGTTCAGTATCACCAGTTCATCTTAGTTTAGCTGTTAACATGATAACATGCTAATAAGCAAAGACAAAGTGTTTGTGAGAAATTGAGTGGCAATGAGAACTTGGCAGGTATTTAATCATAACCTTTGGACATATTTTAAAGTTTGATGTGACAGTGGCACTCGATAAAAAGTAGTGGTGGTTTCATGCAGGAGTCAACTATCAAAATCACTAGGTGTCATCGTACACTGATTCTTCATCTGCGGTTTTGGCATTGTTGTAACGTAGCAGTAGCATTATTTCCGCTGTCCCTCTGAGGAAGCGGATATGTTCTTACTGCAGTCTAAAGAATAACCCTTTAGCTGCTAAGTCCAATCAGGTTGAGACATTCAGTCTCGATCAAAGAGATAGTTAGACAAACGAAGAGACAGATTATGCCTCCAGCATGGCTTAAAATACAAATTCAACCATCAGCCGCTGTTGTGTATCTGCTGTGCCGCTGAGAGGCCATTGTCCATGGAGTGAAAAGGACTTCCTTATCTTTGTGTCAGTGTTTACAGTATTTGAACACAATCAAATTCACAGCTAAGTACACTAAGATGGAGATGGAAATGAAGTGGATGGTTTGTGGATAACATCTTTAACATCTGCCTGTGAGATCCATAGAAGGGGTTTAATTCTGATGACACTCAACCTGATCCGTTACATACATTCTGTCTTTCACTGCTCGAATAATTCATAATCCTCTCAAAACAGAAGTGACTCCCACTGAATAACATCGAAAAAAAGTTTTGTCTGACTTTCTACTTTCTACTTCCACAATGTTAAGCATTACTCAAACCAACCAATAAGTCAGGACAAAGTGGAAATAAAATGCAATCTATAAGCCAATTACAGAGCTCTCATTTTGAACTTGGAGGAAATCCACCTTCTGCCTTGTTTTCATGGAAATTGAACTGATGCCTGACTCTCATACACTCACACACGCAAAACACAACATCCACACTGGAGTATCTAATTTAGTTGGAAGCATGACTGACAGACTCCATCATCAGCATGATAGGCCCCTGACACCATGTCAGACACAGCTGAAATGACCCGCCCTGGGTAAATGATGCTAATAATACCCATCCAAAATAAGAGACCATTCAGGGTAATATATGGAGCACCTGACACAGCTGTGGTACAAACCAGCTAAAAGAAAACTGAGAGATTTAAAGAAAGAAAGGATGTTAAACACTGGGTTTTTTTCCAGCTGCGTTGAAATTATTCGCACTCAGAAAGACAATAATATATTTCTGCCCTAAGGCTGCGTAGTTTCAACATTTTATTAAGTAATTAATACAAAATAATGGAATTTAATCTTCAGCTTACAGTGTGTCTCTTTGATTTGCTGTCAGAGCGTAAATACACAACACTGTCTGTTTCAACCAAGTCAAAGTGTTGTAGGAAATACAAAGAGAAAGTGTGTATTGTGTGAAAGCCACACTAGTTATTGAATCACTTTTAAACATGTAAAATCAGAAGAGCTGATGTCAGAGCTGAAGTTCTGCTCACTCAGATTTAAACTATGGTTAAAAACAGCGAGGATCACAAATATTTATTATACTCAAATTTTAATGTTTTACAATATTCTACATAATAAGAACTGGAATTTTTATTTTAATGGAAGATTGACAGCAACATGGCTTTCAGTCCTTTCCTGCAAAAAAAGTGGAAATGTAAAAAAACAGTGAGCTCAGAAATCTTCCTTCTTTCTGAAAACAATTGCAGAAATACAACCCGGTACTGACGTGCTGTCAGAGCCAATCAGCACCTCCGTACCTGCACATCAATGCAGTATGGTTGTTGAATGTGGCAGGTTCACCATTAATACATTTCTTACATTTATTTCAAAGATGTATTGTAATGATGAAATGAGTGCAAACAGATAATGTTAAACCCTATTTCATATTTAAAAAGATCTGTGGCAGTCGGAAGAACAAGAATGAAAAGAGAGGTGTCCGAGCAGGCGTTCAGAGAGGAAATCAGCAGTGAAGTAGTTAATTAGTTAAAGTGCTTTTGAATATTACTCCATAGGTTTCAGTTTATGTATGGAAAATGCTGCAGGTACTGTCCACCTAATGGTGTGTCCAATAACGACACAAGAGCACCAGCTTTACTTCAGACTGATGGAACATGCCGGCAAAGGAGTAAAACTAGAATAAAACCGACGCTCATTGAATTATTTAACAGGAAACATGGTGTGAGAGCCTAAATGCAGTGTGTTGATGTTTTGACTTCAATAATTCAGTTCGTATTCAAAATGACAGTAATTAATAAATGTGTCATCGAGTTAGAAGGAATAAGAAGGAATAAGAAGGAATATTTACAGGTTTAAGTTGTTACAGTTCATATTTACAGTAATGTGTTAAGTTAATTACTTATTCATGTCAATCCCAAACATGTGTGGATAATTTACATGCATAATGTCTCATTTATATTACTTCTGTAATATTTGAAGTGCGTACTTTGATTGCGGCATCTTGGTAACTGTGCCTTTTAATTTATTTTAAATACACTCATGGGAGGAGTTTCCGGGGTTAATCTGGGGTCAGTCAGGAAATGCAAGAGTGGAGCCACACAGTTTTTTGACCTCTTTCTCTCTCTCTCGATCTTTGGAATAACTTTATAACTTTGTAAAATGACATTCTTTTCTGTGCTTATTTTTCTTGAATCGAAGTAAACGGTTGAATTTACCGAGTTGTCCTGTGGATTTTTTGATGTGGATTACGACGAAGGAAATGGTTACGAGCGTCAAACTAAGGCTTCAGCCACTGGAAAGTTAAACATGGGTACATGTTTGATAAATGTTAACAAACACAGATCTTACAAATAGGCAAAATAAAAACATCCAAACAATTCAGATAATCGAAAGAATTAAAAGATATAATTGCAAAAAAACAAATAGCTTCTCACAGGCAGTGCATTCGTTGGGCCAAATCCAAGGATTGCCCTGGATGGTGAAACACCATGTGGCTCTGCTGAGCATATGGTCTGATTGAGTAACACATAGTCAACAGAGGAGGTGCCAAAGCAAACAAAACACAAGATAAACTGCCTGGAGGGCAGAACACTCCCCGCTTGGAGTCTGTGATGCCACCATTAAAAATGTATATTATCTTAACATTAGCTTAACAGTCCTCTTAAGGCAAAAGAAGAGTGACTTCTGTGACGGGTCTCTGGAATATCTTCGGATTCGCGTTGTCTTAACTTCAACCTTCCCCACCTTTCCGTCCTGGCTTGGAAAGGTAGATGTCACAAGCGCCGTTGTTAAGAATATTCTTGGTTTGAGGGCCAATAGTCGGTCTTAAATAGACCAAGAAGCTTCTGTGTAAAGTATAACAATATTTATTAACATAACGGCAGAGTTAAGTCCACAAGGGAAACACAGCCACGTTGAAGCAGTTAGCTGTCTACCAGCAGGGTGGAGGAAAGGCCTCGATATTCTGTTGACATCACGCATTTCTACTCCTTCCGGTCTCGTCTTCTCTCATCGGGGGCCCGATCCTATCCCCATGTCCCCGTCTCTTCTTAAGTCTTCTTCCACTGGATGACATCGACAGAGGCAGGTCCATGGCACATTATGCTTCGCCCTCTTATGAAGTCACCGTCGCCATCTGTTGATGTAGTAATGACGCTTCTCCTTATGATATTCTATTATAAAATCCTTCTGAGGTTTATTGGTTATTAAACAAGTAATAGTATTATTGCAGCGTCAATGAGTGAGAGGTACAGACGGTGTGTTTAGTATGTAACTCCACGCGTCATTCTCCCTCCAATCATATACACAATAAACTATTAGCTACATGCTATCTGAGGCTAAAAACAATAACATCCGGTACGACAGGGAGTACAAAGTCAGGTCCATCGGGGAACAGTGAATTATATCATTTAATGTTCTGTTTCAATATATTGATTTTTCTTACACCGTGGGACACTCATTTCTTGCAGCTTGTTTGTCTTTCAACAGCAATACATCCCCCTCCTTGTTGGTGTTGCCATGCTTTGAGCATGAGCCTCTGGTGGAAAAGCTTTGAATACAGCTGGGCTGTTGAGTTGATCTTGTGGAAGCGGAGGTTTGACTCCACAAGAGATGTATAGGTCATATGGGGAAGAAACTTGAGCTTCTCCCTGAGTTGCTGGATTTCAATGCTCAGGGGTTCAGTGCATAGGCCATTGGTGCGGGCTTCACCATTTATACCCCAAACCGCTCAGTTGGAAGATTGACTATGATGGTGGCCATAGTTTTCAGCAGTCAGTCCACACACCCCTTGGCAGTCCCTTCCAGAATGCTCTGCACCTTTAGAGATACACGTAACACATGAGGTATGTTATGAGTTCAAAGGGATTTGGCACAGGGGCAGTTTGTGTATTAGGGCGATTTTGGGCGACGCACTACCGTCTAGAAAAAGAGTAATTTTTGTTTTCTAACACAGCAGCAGTAGTCAGTGTTCTAGACATTAGATCTGTCAAAAACGTCATTGTCCAATCAGACTAAAGTCGTGCTTCACATGGCCCTTTAGGGGCGATTTCAGTCAGGTGGAAAATTGCCCCAGGGGTCTCTCATAGACCCTCATGTAAAATGCATTTTTTTCAAATATCAGAGCTTTCAATGCAATCTCTATGGCAGGGGTGCCCAACCTTTTTTGAACCAAGATCTACTTTTAAAGTTGATAGTGTGTCGAGATCTACTAAGCCATATCGAAAGCCATAGCGTAGCCACAATTAATTGTGCACCTATATAATAACACAATGTTCTGACAGAAAGATCAAGTTTTAACAATAATAATACAGTTATTGAAGTAAATGTACGTCTTAGGCCTAGGACTGGCCCGTAACAACACAACAACATACAACCTAATTAATACAATGCCTAATTTAAGTTGGAGAAGTGGTTATCTACCTTAGTGGGACTTCTGGTACTGAGAGGGGGAAGCTAGTCTCTCATAGTCCGGACAGTAGGAGCTGAGTGCCAGCCGTAAGCAGGCCGCAAGGTGGTCATCGGACATGGTGGATCTGTATTTTGACTTAATGATTTATTATGTGAAAAGGCAGACTCACACAAATATGATGATCCAAAAAGTGCAGTCAAATTCTTTGCAGTTTGTCTGAGGTTGGGGTACTTCTCTTTCTGCATTAGATTCCAGAATTGGACATTTGTGTCAGGTGTAGCTCTTGATTTGAGCTCAATGTCATTCTTTAGTGTGAGGATCTCATTCTCAATAGCACCGCTATCCAGGTTGAAGAGTGATGCCACTTTGGACGTTTTACAATCCACATCTATATTTTCCCCAAATGGAAAACTGAGAAAACTGACAACAGGCTCAATGGATGCAAAGTCAGTAAAGCGCCTGTCAAATTCTGACAAGATGCTTTGCACTTGATCATCATAACGTGCACTCTCAAGCTCCACACAGTCTTTGCCCTGACGCTTAAGTTCTGTGTCCATGTGTGGAAAGTTCCGCAGATCACACTGTTGCAACCTGCTTGATAGCAGCTGTAACTTGCTTTTAAAGGTGTTCACGGAGCTGATCATGTTGATGATGTGTTTGTGCTTACCCTGCAGCTCTAGATTCAAGTTATTGAGCTTGTCAGTCAGATCAGTAAGAAAGGCTAAATCCAAGAGCCACTGACTGTCTTCTAGCTGTGCATACTCAGCATGGTTTGAACGTTTCAGAAAGTCTTTAATTTCGGGCAACAATTCAGAAAACCGTTCCAGAAATGTACCTCTGCTGAGCCACCTTACGTCTGTGTGCAGCAGCAGATCTGTGTGATCTGCACCGGCCTCCTCCAGTTGCGCACGGAATAATCACCTCTGCAGACTCCTGGCCCGAACAGAACAGGCAATCTTGTTAGCCTCATCCATCACGTCTTTCATATTTACAATCTTTCCGCACAACCCTTGCTGGTGAATTATACAATGGTAATTCAGGAAAGATTCAGACTGTTTGCACAATCCAATGAACCCAGCAGTACGTCCAATCATTGCTGGAGCCCCATCGGTTGTAATGGAGATGAGTTTGAAGAGGGGCAACTTGCTCTTACGAACGAATTCCATAAAAACCTGAAACATATCTGTGCCTCTTGTGTGCCCTTTCAAAGGCAAAATGGTCAGCAGCTCTTCTTTTACACTCATATTGTTCTAATGAACACACAAAGCTGAGCCACATCCACAGCATCAGTGGATTCATCGAATTGCAGAGAAAAACACTCACATGTGTCAACATCATTCCTCAATTGCTGTTCAACATCCTCCGCCATTCCCTCGCATCGCCGTGTAACAGCATTTCTTGATAGCTGCACATCCTGAATAGCAGACACAATCTCCTTTCGATTTTTAAAATCGTCAAAAAGCGCATCTGCGGCTTCCATGAACGCTTCTTTCACAATCTCACCATCCTGAAAGATTTCTTTCCTTTTGCAAGAACACGACAGACACGATAAGAAGCTATGGTTGCAGCCTTACTCGTGGTATTGGGCCTGGTAAAAATGGACTGTTGTGCTGCTAGCTGACTTTTCAATTCCTTGACTTTTCGGGCGCGCAGTGGTGATTTAGCTGGGAAGTTTGTATCGTAGCTCTTCTGGACCGTCTTCAAATGCTGCTCCAAATTCACTTTCTTTGGTAAGGTCACATTTGCATTGCAGATAAGACAGATGGACTTGGCATTCGAATACACAAAACAATAATCCTCCTCCCACTCTGAATGAAAATGATACGTTTTAGATGTTTTAGCTTCTGCCGCCATGGTAGTATCCACTCGCTCTAGTCAAGCTTCTCGCGCCCTTCCGAGTCCTTAGTTAGAACCTAGCAACCATACCCATGCACGCACAGATAGAAAGAAGCAGGTGAGATTTTGTCTGTGATTATGCCTGATCTACCTTACTATAGCTGTACAAATCTACACACTGCTTCACGCGATCAGCAGTTCATTGTGCCTATTTAAGATGTTTTAAGTTGGAAGTTTTAATGTAGGCCTATTTAACACAACAGTAGGAGGACAGCCTACACACAACATTTTCTCGCGATCGACTGGAACTCAGCCTGTGATCGACTGGTAGAGCGCGATCAACTGGTTGGGCACCCCTGCTCTATGGTTTCTGGGAGGGCTTGCACTTAAGCACTTTCGTCATACGTAACTGAGAAAAAAAGCTTCTTCGATCAAGACCCTTACTACTCTAAAGATGGCTAGCAATTCCATTCCACCAACCCTTGATTTTTGATGAGGATTTAAAACATGCTACGGTGTTCAGGGGCACATCAAAGACTGTTCAAAACGAGCTACTGGAGTGTATGCTAGCGGTCGTGAGGGAACACATTGTGGAGGAGATGAAGTCAGCGATCTATGTAGCCATCCAAGCTGATGAGACTACGGATGTCTCCACACAGACACAGCTGGTGCATGTACTGAGATACATAGACAGCAACCACGCAGTCCAGGAACGTTTTTTTGAGTTCATCCCTCTCACGGAGTCGACGTCAATCTCAATTGCCAATGTGCTTTTGGAGAGACTGAACAATCTTTTTGGCGACATCGACAAAGTGAAACTCATTGTGCAAGCTTACGATGGAGCCAGTGTGATGAGGGGAGAGAAGGCTGGTGTGCAGCAAAAGGTGCATGAGCATTTCAAGAATGCATTGCTATGCACATCAGCTGAATTTGATCATGCAGCAAGCTACTTCTTGCATCACAAAAGTTAAAATTGTCTTTTCCGATCTGAGCGGTATTGCGTCTGTCTTTTCTCGGTCACCAAAACAGACCAGCATTCTTCACAAGTTTGTTGTACGAAGACTGCCCAGAGCTTCATCTAAAAGGTGGAATTTCACCAGCAGGATCGTTAACACTGTGTCCGAGAACCGAGACGACCTCCTAGAATGCTTTGAAGCTATCCGCACTGATTCATCGGGTCCATTCGAACCTCCCACCGTGATAGAGGCACCTGGCTATGTGAGGATGTTACAGGATGCAGATTTGAATTTTTTTCTGTGGATTTCCACAAAAACATGCCCAACGTAGACATTCTCAACCAGAAGCTGCAGAAGAGGGACATCGATGTGGTCTTCATCGGACGAGCCCTCTAGAGCTTCACAAGCAGTGTGCAGGCCATAAGGTAAGATTAAACTACTATTATTTTATATAATATATTCCATCCTTCTCAAAGCTTTGTCATGAGAACATTATGCATAAAAGGAGACTGCATTAGCGCATTTGTGTTACGAATTACATTATTTTCCCAACATATTACCAGGTGTAATCTAGCTTGCTTTACACACTGCTGAACATCCTGGTTAGGTGAGGCACAATGGATAGCTTAAGCACCAAAGTGTTTAACACTAACTCCCAGACTATTGCAAGTGGGTTTACTGAAATCTTTGTACTTCTTAAGTGGATAAAGGATGTTAATGTCCATCACACGTGCCTACAGTACTGTACATAGCCTAAAAAACACATTATTGGTTTGTTTGCCTTCAAGGACTCCTCTGAACAGCACATGCAAGAGCCAACAGGATCCACCAGAACAAGGATGGGTTTGAGAGAAGAGGACAAGCCGAGGCTGTGTGAAGAGGTCTGCGATACCATCCTGGCTCACAGTAAAGCAAGGTTCTCTTTCACTGGCCACCTTGTGAGTGCTACCTTACTACAAGGTGATATGTTTGAAAGGTACTGCCATTCATTTCCCGTTGAGGCTCTGAATGCCACTGTGAAGGCATATCCCATGCTGAACAAGGCCAAGCTCAGGACAGAACTGTCTCTGATCTATGAGGATGATGAATTCAAGGGCTGCTGTGGTGCACTGGCATTGTACCAGGTTCTGATGAGCTACAACCTCCAGGAGATATTCTCTGAGACTGTGAGTCTGTTGAACATTCTCATAACTACTCCCATGACAACAGCTGAAGCTGAGAGACCTTTTTTAACTTTGCAACTTTCTCACTCACTCACTCACTCACCCAAATCAGTTCACAGTTGATGTTGTTTTAAAATAGTTAGCTTTCATGCATTTTTTAAAATGCAAATCCAAATCTATACGCATGGCCAGAACATGTTTGTTCATTTTTATGAATCTATACAAATGGCAAGGAGATCAGTGTTAATTTTTGCAAATCTTGTTTTTAGAAATTATTTTATTCATCACTGTTCATGTTCACTTTTACAAATCTAAACAAGAGGGAAGAATATGGTTGTTCAATCTTGCAAGTCTATACAAATTGTTTATTACCAGTTTATCAATAACTAGCATTAGTGTTTTCAGGAGACTGTCAAAAGCATGACGCCTTTTTGAAGAAAATCATTATTGTGTATATCAGAATGTATTGCTTGAATCTAGAAGCACCTCTTCATACTGGCTTGGTCTTCAGTGTGTATGTGTAAAGCCAAGGTGCACTGTTAGTGACCACATGACCTAGATTTTTTTCAGGAGCCGCCACTGATTTGGCATAAATAGTATGCATAGAGACCGAGAGATATAAATATCACAACTTAACCACATCAAACATAAGGGAAACCTATAATCGTGGTTGCAGGTGTTGGTCTCTTCTCCCCATTTTAGCATCAGGTCCGCTGGAACATGTTCTGTTTGGAGTTTTCTGATGTTAACATCGGATCATTTTCAAGGCAGAAATTGCAAACTCTGTTCAGACCATGGAAAAAGGAGCCGTATCCCCTCGCTGCCATTAGCCTCGCGCACCCAAGCATGATGTGCATCTGAAGTGATTGACAGGCATGAAAACGCTAACCAATCATAGCGGGCTGGGCTTCAGAAGAATCAGCACTTTCAGAAAGAGGCTGAACACAGCTATATTCAGGCAGACATGCAGACCAAAGAGTTTTTGTCAAAATTACACCGTGTAAACATATTCTCGTGTTGCCAAAAAATACATAAATGAACCTGGAAAGTGTTCAAATATGTCACCTTTAACTGAATATTATAGGCTATAACATTTGATATCATTATGATCCGTTCAGGAAAATATCGTTCAGTAACACGCCTCTAGTTACTGATTTATACTTTTTGTGTTCTGTCCATGAAAGCTTTATGTAACAGCAGCATGGTGGTTGAAATCAATAATACAAACTAGGAAACAGTTGGTCAAAAAGAGTGTAAAACATATTTTGGCTATTTAAAAAACTCTTGATATACTTTTAGTTATAATATTATATCGGCGACTAACGTCCAAGTTTAATAAACAAAAAAAAGTTTTGATGTATCATTTAAAATGTGTCTACTGATAGGGATAATTTGCCCAAAATAAAATGCATATGTCCATTACTCAACAAAAAGTTGCTTTGAATGACTGAGCCCTGAGCCTGTTAATTTGTGATGGCAGGAGTGAAAAAGTAATAGAGATTGAGGAGCGAGAGTAAATAGCAACCATGCCAGGGGTGCATCACATGGAAGCATTTTACTGGCAGTGCAGACCCAACCCGGTCTCACGGCATTCCGCGCTATAGTGTAGGAAATGTTCTTTTAGTCGAAGCACAGGAGTCGATTCAAAAGAAACGAAGTGAAGCGCCTCTTATAAGTTTTAAAAGGAGTATTTAATAATGGATGCTGAAGAAACACACTCCTCAATGTCAGTTTCGGTAATTTATTGACAAGGATGACGACACCCTGAAACAGAGTAATGCAGCAAGATAAGCTGACAAAGTATTACATCCATGCAATTTAATCAACACAAATATATACCACGAAACAGAGTATAGTAGTATAATATATATATATAGTATAATATAATAGTGGAAACAGTCTTACATGAATGAGTGGACGAACGTCTCAACTCGAGGCGGAGTGAATGAACAATGTTGAAACTAAAATGGCCGCTCGGCACTACCGGGTCAGAGCACGGCATAACCGGGCAGCGACAGCAGTGACACTGCCCTCTAGTGGCCGGCGATAAACTCTTCATCCCCCCCAGACCGGAAAGCTATGGGCCGGAATAGGTTAACGGTCTAGATCCCGTATCCAGCTGCCAGACTCGGGCTCGTAACGTGCAGGTGGCCTCCTCACGCGGCCCGGCCGAATCGGCTGGGGCAGCGTCGGCAGCGTCGGCGGCGACTGCGGCACCGGGAGCGGTGCACCCAGGAAGGCACCCGTAGGACCAGTGAGGTCAGAGGACGCCTCATCAGCAGGCGTCGGTGGGGAAGCGCCACTAGCCGAGTCGCGGGGCCCGACAGCCGGCCGCTGAGCAATCCCCTGGGGCGTCGCCCAGCCCGGGTGGATAGGTGGGGGCTGATGACCCAGGGCAGCGGGCGGCGGCGGCGGCGACGGCACCGCCAACTGCTCACGGGCGCAGGGTGTGGCCGGCGTGTAGGCACGGAGGAACCGCCGGTTGCGCAGTGTCAGACGTCCCGAACCGTCAACCCTGACCCGATACTGGTCGTGGCCCGGAGACGCCACCACGATCCCTGACCTGTCCCATTTGTGGGGGCTCGGGCCTTGCTGGTTCTGGAGGAATACCCTTTCGCCGAGTGCCAATGGGTGGAGCGGTTTCGAGTGAGTCCCCAGAGACTCGGTGGTACGGGACATACGGGTCCGAAGGGCGTCCTCCTTCGCCGCCCATGCCTCGCGCCATAGCAGGCGGATATGCGGGTTCGAGAACTTCTCGAGGCGGTTCACGAAGGAAAGCGCGCCACGAAGGGGGTGGCCGAAGATGATCTGTGCTGGTGAGAGGTCGCAGTCGGGGTCAGGCGTGTTACGCAACTGCAGCATAGCGCGCAGGAAGCGGTCCTGATCAAGGCTGCCCGACGGGCCGGTGTTGGACATCAAGAGGCGCTTAGCAGTCTTAACCGCAACCTCCGCCCTCCCATTCGACTGCGGAAAGCTAACGGAAGACACACAGTGTTTGACGTGCCATAAGCGGAGGAAGTCCTCAGTGTGGCTCGCCTTGAATTCCGGACCACCGTCGCTCGAGAGCTCCTTCGGTACGCCGAAGGTGGCGAAGAACGACCGGAGGTGTTGGACCAGGCCAGCTGAGCCCGCCAGGGCAGTACCCGCCGTAGAGCTCAGGACCTCTACCCAGCCCGAGAGCCGATCCCCGACAACTAGGTAGTGACGGCCCCCATAGTCGAAGAAGTCAGCAAACACCGCCTCGAATGGCGTGGACGGGGGTGAGGACGGCCGGGGGGGTGTAGCCGCCTGTGACGGAGCATTGCGGTTGCAGTCTGCACACCCGTCCCTGGTGGCCTGAATGTCCCCGGACATCCCGGGCCAGTAAACTATGGCTCGGGCATGCTGCCCCATAGCTGAGGTCCCCTGGTGAGCGGCATGGAGATGCCGAAGGACCCTCTCACGGAGGGACGGGGGAACCACGACGCGGTCCCGATAGAGCAGGACGCCGTCCTGGGCGTAGACGGACTCACAGACCGATGACAGACTCGCCAGGGCAGGGTCGTTAACGTCAATCCCACCCTCCTGCTCGATGAGTTGGAGGAGGTGGCCGAGGCATCCATCAGCCGCTGTTTCCCGGGCGAGGAGGGGCCAAGAGACGGCTCCGAGCTCCCGTGCGTCGTTGCGGATGGAGGCCATGAGTGCTGACTCCACGGCGTCAGGTCCGCTCGGCAGCCCCAATGAGAGGCCGTTCGCTGAACCCGAGGGGGAAGGATGCCTCGACGTGGCATCAGCGGCATAGTTGCTCTTGCCAGGTAGATGCACAATGTCGAAGCGCCATGGGAGGGTGCGCTGCTTGAGTCTAAACAGACGCGATCTCATCCAGCGTACGGTCGCCAAAGATTTTCACCAACGGCTTATGGTCGGTGACCACGACGAGGTTGTCGGACCCCTGCGTGAAGTACCGCGTCTGTTCCAGGCCCCAGGCCACAGCTAGGGCCTCTCCCTCGACGGCCGCATAGCGCTGCTCTGCAGGGGACAGGAAACGCGAACCCGCGAGGGTGACCCTCCACCCTCCTGGACAGCAGTCCGGTATGCCCGAGGCACAGTGACAATGTTGCTGGAGCAGGAAGTAACCAATGCCACGCATGGACCAGTCAGGGCGGAGGCAGGTACGCTTCTGCATGTCGTAGATCTCCACGCCCTCGCAGATGGCCTCCATTATGGCCTGTTTGGACGTCACAGCCTTCTGTCATAAAGTATGTGTATTGTCCATGTTATATATGATATATATTATTTAAATATATAGATATAGAGATATATCTAGAGATAGATAGATAGATATTTATTATATATGTATATTGACCCTCTGTATAGTAATATAGCACATCTGTATATTTGTTCATACTACATCTGTTTATACTATGCCAATTATTCCCACCTCTTTATACTGCCCTTATCTTTACATAATCACTCTTAACTGCATATACTGTACATACTCTATATATCGCACTTGTTTCTCTTTGCACTTCTATCTATCTATCTATAATGTTGTTTTTGTTGTTTTCATTTATGTAAATACACTCGTTTGATACCTTAGTACATGTATGCATGCTTTTTTTTATACATTTTGGAGTTATAGCCCCCCCTGGAGAAAACTCCACCAGCCGCCACTGGTCAAATGTCATTTTACATTTAGTCAAAACTTAAATAGGATTATGCCAATAGCTGAAGTTACGCCAGACTTTGTGTCTGGCCCGACATTCAATGCGGAGACAGCTGACAGCCTGCCTGTTGAGTGCATCCAGGCTTGTTCTTCACTGTGACTGGTTGGCATCTTATTTATTAGTTGTAACCTATTTCTTATTCTTAGCCCGTAAGTTATTTAAGTTTGAAAATAAATTCATTAAAAATCCTACAATGTGATTTCCTGGATTTTGTTTTCTCATTTTGTCTCTCATAGTTGAGGTATACCTATGATGAAAATTACAGGCCTCTCTCATCTTTTTAAATGGGAGAACTTGCACAATTGGTGGCTGACTAAATACTTTTTAGCCCCACTGTATATATATCGGCCATCTGTATAGTAATATAGCACATCTGTATATTTGTTCATACTACATCTGTTTATACTATGCCAATTATTCCCACCTCTTTATACTGCCCTTATCTTTACATAATCACTCTTAACTGCATACTGTACATACTCTATATATCGCACTTGTTTCTCTTTGCACTTCTATCTATCTATAATGTTGTTTTCATTTATGTAAATACACTCGTTTGATACCTTAGTACATGTATGCATGCTTTTTTTTATATATACATTTTGGAGTTATAGCCCCCCCTGGAGAAAACTCCACCAGCCGCCACTGCTGAAGGTCATCACGCTTACATCAGGCTGCCTTTAGCTTAGTGGTAGTGGTGCTCAGCCATGGGTCCGTCATGTGGTTTTACTTCTGGAAATGTCTTACTACTTCTGCTAACCTCATTTGCTCTCTCACTTTCTCCATCCTCACCTACTTACAACGCTGACAACCACCTCATACTCACCAGAAACTGCTTTCTGTAACCCCACTTCACAACTCTGATCACCTTTTCATATCCTACACTCTGTCCCTCTCTCTGAATATGACATACCTAGCTCCCTTTATACTGTCCGCCTTAACCTTACCCCCCCCAGCCTCATCAGTGATTTCAGCCCTCCAATCATCCGACTCTTACCCTCTGTTCGAAATCCAAAGACCCCAAGAACCTATCAATCTCTTCTTTCCTTTTTTTCCTCTGCTATTTCTGCAGCAAAAAGCATTTCTTTTCAAGCTTAAATTCCATTCTCTTTCTCCAACCCTGAAAACTCACCATCTTGTCCATCTCTCCCCGACCCCCCGTCCCTCTCTAATGAGCCACTTTGTCAACCACTTAGCAAAAAAGATAGATGACATTTCAATACCACTTCCTTAACAACTGGTTCCTTCCCAAACACTTATACAAAACCCACACCTGACCCTTCTGATGTAACAAACTACACATCCATCTCTCTATTTGCATTTTCTTTTCCAAACACCAACTCACTGTAACAATGTGTGTTGGAACAAAAGCAGCACACAGGAAACCGGGAACAGTTCGTAATGAGGTTTAATTTCAAACTCAGCTAGTAAAGAGCAGGGAAGGCAAGGAAGGCAGGTCAGATGCAGGTAGGGTTTGCAATAGGAAGTCAATCTAGAAAGAAGTGCTGGAGACTCTGGCTCGAGAGCCGAATAACAATCTAGCAGTGAGTGTGAGAGCATGAGAGGATTTAATCCTGGCTTGATGGCAGATGAGTTGCACCTGGGAGCACAAGTGAGCTGATGAGGTGGGAGTGGCTGATCAGTGGTTGAAAGTGGGGTTGTGGAACAGTACCAAGGTATAGCAGGTAAGGAAAGGACCAGACTCTGTTATCTGCTCTCATGGCTTGCCCTTCCACAGCTCCAGAGACGGGACGGACCCAGATGGTCGCACAGATCTCTGCTGATCTGGCTGACACTTCTCAGTGGATGTCTGCACCCATCAGTCTGACACACTACAGTGCCCTTCACTGGATACCAGTTGATGGCCAAATCTGCTCAAAACACTGGTACTGGCCTCCATGCTGTAAATGGATCTGGCCAATCCGACATCCAGGACATGGTTAAACCAAACACTCCAGCACATGCACTTGGCTCAACCCATTGATTCATCACTCCCTCACTGTAAGAGGGAACCAGGTACCCCTGAACTCCCGTTTGCTATCCTGGTCAGAAATGGTGAAATGAGCTTTCCAGTTAACATCAAGACAGCAGAAAGTCTACAGGTCTTTCATCGTAGACTCAAAACCCAGCTGTATAGACTCCATATAAAACTCCAAAGAGTTGTACTTGAAAGGATATGGTTTACTTGAAACTAGAAACATTTGATGCTAATGGTGTAGGAGGATTATTTCTGTCTTGATATAGTTTCTTCAAGGTTGATTGTACTTCATGTTAACTGCTGTGGATGAAGGCTAAATAAAGTGGGGGAAATGGGTGCACATGTTTGCAGGATAACAGAGAGGCAATGATTGTGGCATCATCAATGTGTGCTCATACATCCTAACAGCACTCACTGTTGCCAAGAAAACCATTCATCTCAACTGGAGAGAGGGAAGAAGAATATTATCACTTTACCACTGGCTCCACAAATGAACACACCCTATGAACCTGGACAGCTGTCTTTGACCCTAAAGGAAAACACGACCTTTCAATAAAACCCCCCTTCCCTGCAATACATCCTGCTTTTTAATACTTTTTGTTTTGTTTATTCAAAAGGTACCATCTGTGATAAAGCATAATAAAATAACACATCAACTTGGGTGAACTTGGTTTGTTACTTCACACAGCATAGCCAGATGTCCATGATTATCACATTTGTGCAATGATTTTTGTCTGTCTTGCTTGTTTTAGTCCAAATAATTTATGGATTAATTGACAGTGCGCATTTAGACACATGAACTCTTTCCAGCATATAATCCACGTTTAGTTGATGATGTTGATGAACGTGAATTGTTCTTACACCGGTCAGAATATACTGGCGAGCTGAACAAGGAAGTGCCTAAACAATAGGAGCAGGGGGCAGCTATTGTACAGCGCCTGGGGAGCAATGTTTGGGGGGCTCGGTGCCTCGCTCAAGAGCACCTTGGCAGTGACCAGGAGGTGTAGACCGAGTCCCTACAGGCTGTGCCACTGCCACCCTTATCCAATCATATTTCAGTTCTGCTGGGTCAAAGAAATCTGCCCTGAGGCCTTCAGATCAACAGTGCGGGCCTTGTAGCTTAAAACAAATGGCAATGAAAATGTTGTATTGACCAATCAGATTTCAAGTTGGCAACACCTTAGTCTGATATTCTCAACTGATGGTTTGCTGTTTGGAGCCATAGAGGTTTTGCAAACTTGTGTTGTATAAGCAAGGCAGCGGCGAGACACCAAAGCACTGCTGGACACTTACAAGCAACCGTGCTATGAAAACTTTGATCTATAGCTTAACGAACAGTCTGTGATGCTACTGTTACACTGCGCTTCTGAACAATATTAATGGTTTCTATAGCCGTGACGTCATAATGATGGTATTAAGTGGATTTATTCAGGTAGGACACTCCTCAAGGCCTGGGTGTGAAATGCATGGCCTGCTACTGACTTACAGAGTGCCAACTGCCTCAGACATGGTCCTCAGATGTCAGTACGCTGAGCTCAGAAGCTCATTAGCAAGTGAAACTGTGTTTGTTGGGACGGTAACTAAAGTTTATTAAAGGATTTCTTTTTTTAAACATCAACGCTTGTCGCATAACTGTTAGCGAACTAGGTCTAGGAGTTTATAGCTCTATAGCACTTTGGGGCTCCCTGACTCTTTTTCTAATCATTGATATCGAAATATGTTAGGGTGGTGGAGCAATTATGCTCAAGAAGCTACATGTTTTACATCAGAAACAGCCTCAGTTAGAGGTTAACGATACGTACCTGTAAAATCTTTCCACAATAGAGTTTTCTAGATTGTCAGAAGGGAGAGATTCATTTATCCATTTGTGTTCTAATGACTAAATTTGTTTTACAGGATACATTTATAAAATCTATATGCAAAGTTGAACAGTTGTCAAAAAAAAGTAAGTCATTTTGGGCATCAGTTTTTATTTTCTGTGGGGGGATGAAACTTTCCCAATTGCAATGATAAAGAATGTTGAATTTGATATTTTTGCCCTCTTCTCAAAACTAAAAGGCACAGGAAAGAGGAACATCTTCATGAGAGTGTTCTTTTTCAAAGATTTACTAAAAAAGTTGGAGTGACAGACCCTTTCCACACTGCACAGGAATCCTACCTCCATATAAATGTAGAACATATTGATGTGGCCAGAGAGGAAGCATAACATTTATAAAAAGTAGGACACACATGTATCTTGTGCGCCTGTGATTGTGTCGGTTACTTTGATGCCCCATGTTATCCTCATGTCTCAGACTGATCCATAATAATGGCTTTGACCTCTCCAGGTCCCACAGGTCTGATCTGTGCCGACCCATCAACCTGTTCCTCCGCACCTCACCTTCAACCAACCAATCAGGCGCTCTGCTTTGAGGAGCTAATGAAAAACAATAACCATGGTGACTCAGAGATGTCCCCGGGTTTACCATGGCAACTGTACCAAGCACGTGTCATCTCTGAGCACCAGGGATGTCAGTCATCACAGACGCTATTAGCCCAAAGAGAGCCCTGCCCTGCCTCTTCAACTGTGTGTGTGTGTGTGTGTGTGTGTGTGTGTGTGTGTGTGTGTGTGTGCGTGCGTGCGTGCGTGCGTGCGTGTGTGTGTGCGTGTGTTTGTGTGTATGTGTGTGTCTGTTTGTGTGTGTGTGTGTGTGTGTGTGTGTGTGTGTATGATCTATAAAGATATCCTCCTAGCCTCTCTGTGATGCGACAGTGCCCCCTGCAGTAGAAACCACATTTGGATTGTCTTGAACAGCCATGTGATGGAATGTTATATTCTCAGCAGTGATTTCTGTATGTGAATATATTGTTTGTGTCTTATGTAGATATAAAAAGGTGTGTGTCTACATGTAAACAACATGTTAAACTTTGATTACTTCTGGTTACTCCCACAGCCACAAATTACATGGAGGTTCTCCATCACATGAAGGGCCAGAGAGGCAGGAGCTGGTTCTTATAAGGAGATGATCAAGTGGTGTTTCATCAAAAATTACCTACTAAATACATCTTCGAGGTAAACACCAGTCATATCTACATTAAATAAATCCAGTGTGTCTTTTTTCAATGTGCTTCTCTTGGACTCTAGTGATTGTGGTGGAAACTTCTGAAGCAATGGAGACGAAACTCAGAGAGACCCTGGAGAGCAGGAACTTGATGGCAAAACACTGTTGGGTTTATTCGGAGTTACGGCCGGAGAATTGACAAGACATCTACTGTAGACACGAGTTGCCACAGCGGTTGCCAAACCAATTCTGAAGATCTCGACAATAGGAAGAGGTTTTAACTAGTTCCAAATGGATAATCAACATTCTTCAAATGCCAGACTAAACAAGCTCAGACAATACGTCTAACTTAAACTGTCATCTAGGTCACAGATAAGGTGTTTACTGGAGCATCTGGGTCCAGATAAACTGGCGCTAGCTGTCCCTAAACAATAAAGCCAATCTTAGGTCAGCGTGAGCTTGTACCCACTGTGGGAACAACAAGGCTTCGGAAGCCCAGGCTGCCCCTCCTTAATGAAGATAACAGCACCTGCAAGGCCGTAGAGCAAGGTCGAAGGAGGACAGAGAGAAGAGATGCAAATGAGCTCAAGGTTTACAAGCTTTCACAAAATATTCCCTAACAGTGATAGAGAGCAATGCGGATGAATAGTTTGTTGCACAGGCCTTGTGCACAGTTAGCTATGTTTACATGAAGACAGACAGCAGGGAAAGTAGGTCTTTAGAATCATGACATTTTGTGTGTACGTAATTCAACTTTTACAACTGTTGCTCTGTGCGCTTTAAATCTGTGTGTCAGCTGCTAGCGCAGGTTGAGCCATAGCATTAGCGTTAGTCCTGCTTTTGATTCAGAATGCTTCTTTCAACAGTAATGTGGATGCGTCAGAGCCAGTGGATCTTAACACATTATAAATGCTTAAAATAATAAATGCAATTTAAATCAAATTTAAAAAATGACAAGATTTGAAAGAATCCACAATTTACTCTAAAAGTAACTTGAGTACATATCACCTGGTACTTGTTAGAATAATCAATATATCAAATGTTACTATGTGCTTAATTATGTAATTTGCCTATCCAAAAAAGTGTTATGAAATATGTTGTAAAGGATGTTATTTGGTTACGCCTCTCTTTGAGGGCGACTGAAGATCTGATTAAATCCTCTGGGCCCAGTTTTTCAAAAGTAATCCAGTGGGATTTCGGATCACGGATTGGATCAAATCTTGGGAATGGGTTTTTCAAAGGCAAAAGAGGGATTCCAGATAAGAGCAGATCATGTAATTCGATCTTACAATTGATCTGGATCAAACCTGCCCTTTGGGTTTTTCAAAACTTTGAACTCGGTTTGGGATCTATTTGATCCAAAAAACAGGATTATCCTGATCCCATCAGAAGGGTGGATTCAGTTGTGATTTTTCGAACCAAACAAAATCAGAGAGACTTTTTTTTAAGTGAATGATCACAAAATCAATGTTTACTGATGATTTGTACATTTCTTCAGATTTTGTATGAATACAAATCATTGATCAAGACAGTGACCGTGGATATAAAGAAAATCTATGAAGCATGTCACATCTAATGAGATATGGTAAACACAAACATAACATTTGTTTTTAAAATCTCAAAGCTCTCAGCTGTCAAATAAATGTCACTGTTGCTCACAGCTCTATGATTCCACAGTATAGTAATAGCAATGACAACAAAAAAATATACTCAGTCATTCAGTAGACTAATTAAAAGTAATTTCTCACAATTGCATCTCTAATAGCATGTCCAGTGTGTCCTTCATTTGGTAAGAACCTTGGCGGCTGTTCTGGTTCTACATCAGGCTCAGGTCTATCAAAATTGTCATAAAGAGGGACATTACGCCTGTTGGCAATGTTATATAAAACGATGCAGGCAAGGATTATGTTGCATGCCACCTTGGGTTGTACTCGCAAGTAGTTTAGACACGCAAACCGTCTCTTCAGGACTCCATTTAGGCGTTCAATGGCACATCTTGTTCTGCAAAGTGAGGAGTGGAAGCGTGCCTGCTCAGGTGTGTTTGCAACTGAAAAAGGGGTCATTAGCCATGGTAGGAGTGGATATACGCTATCTCCCAATAGTATGCCATTTGGTCGGTGGGATTGAAACTCTCTGTATAGTGCACTCTCTCTTAGAATGCATGCATCATGAACAGAACCTGGCCATTTCACAACACAGTTTGTGATTATGAGGTCAGCATTGCCCACAAATTGGATGTTGATGCTGTGCCTCCCCTTTCGATTGACATACTCCCACTCCCTTTCACAAGGTGCTTGGATATGGACATGAGTGCAATCAATAGCACCAATTGTGTTAGGCATGTTACCCATTTGAAAAAACTTGTGCTTAGTCTGAGCTGTCTGGTCATCCTTGGGAAAGGAAACAGATGCATTGATCAGACGGCCCAGTGCTACTGACACAGCCTTCACCACATTACTCACAGTTGATTTTCTCACTCCCATATTGTCACCAATTACTTGGTGGAAAGTCCCACATGCGTAAGAGTGCAGAGCGAGTAAGCACTGTTCCTCCACGGATAAAGCATGACTCCTTTGGGTTTGGCGTTGGAGTGTTGGCCTGACAAGATCTGCAATGTACTTAATGTCATCTCTCCCGAAGCGAAAACGTGCATACAGTTCTTCTGATGTGTATTGCTGAAGTGGTTTGGTGCACTCAGCATACACCCTGTCACGGTACCTTCTCCTATGGTAACGATGAACAATGCCCGCCATGTGAATGCCTCTGTATGTTAGGAGAAATGGGTGCAAAGACATGATGTGTTTAAATGGTCTCACCCATTAACCAGCAACAAGCTGAGAGGTGTAAGCCTAATTGAGCATAAGCCAAAGCAATCATGCTCAAGGCTTATAAGGTCAGTGTTGGCTACACCAAAGAGTTGGAACCATGGACTCAAAAGGGCCTAATTTCACTGTGGCAGAAACTTGTGCAATGCTGGAGGGTGTTCGGGGCAATTTTGCATCGATAGTAGGAGGTTTCAGCTCTGCAAAGGGGGGAGAAGTAACCAAGAAAGGAAAAGAGAACATTTGGGAGGACATTACCAATCATGTCAATGCCACTGGGTCTGGCCAGAAGAGGACCATAAAACGTAATGTTGGGATGGAAGAACCTTAGGGCCAAGGCAACAAGCCTACCTGTTGTTCTTTGCTAAGCCAGTAGGCTACACTGTTGGTTCCATTTAAGGCTCTGGTAAGGTAAGGATTTGGTAATCTTGAAATTTGGTATTTGGATCACAGTCATCCAATCCAATGTTCCTTTGAAAAACTGGAACAAACGTAAGATGGATCAGGTGATCCTGGATAGCAAAACATGGGATTTCCAAATCCGGATCAATTTGATCCAGATTACACTTTTTGAAAAACTGGGCCCTGATGATCTGATTAAATCAACAATGCGCTAAGAGGCATGGACACGCCTATGTGCCACCAACCAATGGGAGCAGATTATACCTCAAAGCGAGAGGATAGAAAAGCTGTTTGAATTGAGGGAAGGACCACAGCTGTGTTTGTTTTTGTAGACCTATCATGTCATCATATCATTGTATGAATAAATGCCGTTAAAACTTGACGAGAAGCTCCTTGGATTCTATTTGCCTATTCCTTCTTCAAGATTTAGAACACACCTTATTTAATTTTTTTCAGATCTAAAAATAATCCAAAGTCAGTTAACAGATGAACTCTCTGCTGATGAACAAAAGGTTTTTAGAAAATCATTAAATCCATAATATTATGAATAAACTGTCTAATGTTGTATCCGGTGCAGAGGAACACATGATGTGTAGAGCATGGTCAGGATGAGGGAGAGGATCCGGCGAGCCGTCTGCAGAGCAACCTCAGATCCCTGCCTGATGATGCCGAGAGCTAAGTGAAAAATAAATATAAAAGATATTATGAATATCTAAGGCTGTGCTCGTGCTAAGAAAGGGTTTCGATCATTATTGTCCGTGTTGTCTGTCTCCCTCTGCTCTCTCGTGTAATCTGGAGGACATTCTGTCACTTACCTCGTCATGAGCCAATCAATAGTCAGCTCCAAGACTGTCCCGTTTAGCAAGGTGACTGCTAAAGGGAGCACGCTATCGATCTGCCCAGATGAGCTGCCAAACTTTATAAACAAAACACTGTGTTAATGAAGGAGGTAATTGAAGTGTTTACAGGACTCTGCTATACCACTCCCTAGGAACAGTCTGAATGAAGAGACGTATTCTTATCAGAGTCAGATAAACACACTGATACAGTTTCAGCTCTCTGCCTACAGTTAAAGCCCAGACCAGGACAGTGTCGACTTGATGAAGGAGATGAAAACTGCTCCTCCTGTTTGTCTAGAAATTGAATGCTATGCTTCCTCTAATAAACAAAATCTTTGTCAAACATTTAAATGTGAAATGAACTAGATGGACAGGAAACAAACAGGATAGCCGTTGGCACAATGTTTTTTGTTATCTTTCAAAGAGCATGTGATTGGAGCTAAACATTAATCATTTACAATGTCATTTAAGAGCCAGGCAACATCAGCCAGCCAACATCAGTAATGGAGCCTGGAAGTGGCTCAAACATAAGGAACAGTTGTTTTTAACCTTATTAATGACAATCAATCCAGTACTGAAATGCACTCATCGACATGTTGGAACCAGGCCTTTGTTCAGGTTTTTTTCTACTTTTTCAATATTGAGTTGGTTGTGATAAATCATCAATGTTATACTACTTAAACATACATTTAACATTTCAACTAACACAAGTCATTATTCAACTTTTGTTTGCCAATTCAAACCCAACCAATACATTTGAACTCTTTAAAGTTGTTGTTGCTTCATTGAGCAAATTAATAATGCAACCTGATATTATTACAATTGATAAAAAACATTTTTTCTTTAACCATTTCATTATTTTAGAGTTCCAGCAGTATAACAGTTTACCTTCCAATGTATTTCGGTGGTAAACTCCTCTAGTTACTGTGCTTCAGGTTCTTATTCTTCCATTTTTATAACAGAAAATAACAGCAGGACAGAATAAAACAGGAATTGTTAATGTTAGTCCAGACAAAAATCCAAATGATTGGCCAGAAGGATACTTACTGTACACAGCCAGCATCACTGATGACTGCTGCACCTATAATCAGGGTGGGAATTTCCCGGCGGCCATGACAGCCATGGCCTTCATTGCCCCTCGTTCTGGCCGTGATGCCCCGAAAATAATTGTACGTCCTACGGCCACCATGGCCGTTGTACACTGATTCTGTTAAAATCTCGAAGTTGCTTTAAAAGTGTCAGAGCGGTGGTCTGGGCTCTGAACTGCATTAGTCCTTGTAGCTTGGATTGGTTACGCGCACATCGCATCATTCAATCCTCATTGCAGCGTCTCGCTATAAGAGTACAAGGAGGCCTCGTGTCTCCTTTTGTCCATGAGTTTATTCACTTCTGAGACAGGTTACTGTCGTCCGTAACCACGCCAAAACAACAAAGAAGTATGTTAATTATCACACACATATATACAGGGTTTAAATTGGGGCGGAGCGCTCCGGAGCGCAGCTCCGCCTCCTCACTTCGGACGGACCGGCAAACGGAGCTCCGCTCCGCCTGCTCCAGTGATCATATTTTAAATTTTTTTTTTTTTTATGTGATTAAATTAATTTTTCAAGTCTTCTAAAAAATATTAAAATTGTAAGGAAGGTTTGTCAATAATAACGCTGAAAATAAAAGCAAGTTTAGGTGAATTACAGCACTGTGCAGAGCCATGACATCACAGCATTATTCAATCCAGCCAGTCAGTGCAACATGCGAGATTTTTGGCGGTAATGCACCATTCACGTTAGTTTGCCAACCGCCATAAAACCCAAAAATAAGAAGAAGAACATGCGAGATGTCATTCTGAGTGAAACGAGTTTGCAGTTGGTCGCTGTCTGTGCTGTATCTTCGTGCTATGAATTTGCAAATACATTATCAACATAGGAACAATTCTTTAGCAAGACAGGGGTAAGTTGTGCTTCTTTCGTGTATTTTAGCTTCTCAGGCAATGAATGTCCTTTTGTATCATTAACAGACGTCTCTCAGTCGAGAAATAAAAATCACCCTCAAGTTCGTATTTCAGGCTGTATTTCTGTCAGATTGTTCATTTACCAAGTTAGTTATTCTGTGGGTTCTAGCCTGCTAGTTAAATATCACATCAGAATGTTTTAAAAAAGAAAGAGTTGGCTAACTGATTGAGCGAATGCCTGCTGCAACGTTGCTTTGCGTATGGAAACTAGCAAATGTCTCTCTTGCTAGTGAGACAACCACCAGCCTGGATAGCGTGCTCGACTCCCAATCCTATGAGTTTGGCCAAAGTTATGAGGTCGCTAAACTTCGTTATTCGTTACAAATTAGTTATTTCTAATGGAAAGGATGAGTGGTAACCTACTTCAGCACACATGGTAAATGGCAGTGTTGGTAGGGTAGGCTTTTGAAAGACTTATTGTTGCTTCGCTTGTTACAGTAATAACATCAGATGGATTCAGTGCCACAATGTCTTTAGGTAGCTCGATTCTTTTTCATTCTGTACTGTAGCTCATGTTGATTTTAACTACATTCAAGTTTGTGAGCCTGTGCATAGTGGACCACCCCCACATACATTGGTATTTAACTTGATTTTTCTGTTCAGACGCTGTAACTCTGACAATGAAGCGGACACTGAGGGACTTTTTCAGTGGGTATGTTGAGGTCATTTTGGCAACAAAAAAAACAACAACAACAACAAAAAACCCAGCCATATTTAATACAGTGTTTAGAATTGGTAACCATCATATTTTATGCATTTAACAGTACCACTGTCAGGAGCAGCAAAGGAGTAAGTGCAGGCCCAGCTACAGACCCCTCCAGAACCAGAGCAGGTCCAGCTACAGACCCCTCCAGAACCAGAGCAGGTCCAGCTACAGACCCTTCCAGCAGCAGCAGCACCAGTGCAGGCCCAGTTACACACCTCTCCAGAATTAGAGCAGGTCCAGCTACAGACCCCTCCAGCAGCAGCTCCAGAGCAGGCCCAGTTACAGACCTCTCCAGAACCAGAGCAGGTCCAGCTACAGCTCGCCCCTCCAGCAGCAGCACCAGAGCAGACCCAGCTACAGCTGGCCCCTCCAGCAGCAGCACCAGTCCAGGCCCAGCTATAGACCTCTCCAGCACCAGAGCAGGCCAAGCTACAGACCCCTCCAGCAGCAGCAGCACCAGTCCAGGCCCAGTTACAGACCCCTCCAGCAAAAGAGCAGGCCCAGCTACAGACCCCTCCAGCAGCAGCAGCACCAGTCCAGGCCCAGTTACAGACCTCTCCAGAACCAGAGCAGGCCCAGCTACAGACCCCTCCAGCAGCAGAGCAGGCCCAGCTACAGACCCCTCCAGCAGCAGAGCAGGCCCAGCTACAGACCCCTCCAGCAGCAATTTGCCAATATGCTGGAATTTAAAACAATATGAACACTTCAAGACCAAATTCCCTTTCATATATGTTTCAAATAAAGCCCTAGGATGTGAGGTTTGTAGGGATGCAGCTTCAGCAGGAGTTTTTAAGTCAGGACCCATAAGGCATTCCTTTTCTTCTGAATGGCAAAATGCCAGAGTAACTCCTTATGGAAACACAAAAGATAAGCAAATGAAATCATTGAGAAAAAAACTACATGACCACAAAACCTCCCACAGTCACAAGCTAGCTCTGTCAGTTTATCAGAAAACACCTGAGGCTTCATTAGAAGACAGTTTTCTCAGAGCACAGCAAGAAAAGTTGAGCACAACTGAAAAGGTCTTCAGAACGGCATATTATATTGCCAAAAATAACCGACCGTTTACAGATCACCCGGGCCTCATAGACTTACAAACACTCAATGGGCTCAACATGGGCAGAGTCCTCCACAGTAATGTGGTATGCACTGACATTGTTCATTTTATTGCTGAAGAGATGAAGAAATCCCTAATGTCCAGTATCAGGCGTACAAAGCCCAAGGTGTCTATCCTGATGGATGAAAGCACTACAGTGAGTAAGAAATCCTGTCTTGTTATATACTTACGAGCATCTGTGGCAAATGCAGACCCACTTACATTTTTCTTAAATGTCATTGAGCTGGAAAAAACTACAGCAGATGGCATTACTGATGCATTGATCCAGTGCCTCGTGGACAATGGACTAGATGATGACTTTCTGAAGGACTGTTTTGTTGGATTTTGCTCAGATGGGGCATCAGTGATGCTGGGTAAAAAGGCAGGCGTATATGCAAAACTCAAAGCAAAATACCCTGACATTGTGGGATGGCACTGTCTCAATCATAGGTTGGAACTCTCAGTTGGTGATGCAGTAAAGTGCTGTGTTGAGACTAACCACTTTACAAGCTTCCTCGACAAATTGTACAGTCTTTACAGCCAATCACCCAAAAACATCAGAGAACTTAACAGTGCTGCAGCATCAGTGGGAACACAATTGCGGAGGATAGGTCGTGTTTTAGGTGTGAGGTGGGTAGCTTCCTCCTACAGAACTGTTGAGGCTGTGTGGAACATGTATAGTGCCCTGCACAAGCACTTCACAAGTGCTAGTCAAGATTCGGCTAGAACCTCTTTAGAGAGGTGTATGTATGAAGGCCTGGGAGATAAACTGTCATCTGCAGACTTCATTAAAAATCTTGGACTTATGTATGATGCTTTGGAGGAACTAAAAGATTTATCAGAAGCATTACAAAGCAGAGACATCCGTCTCTCTGAAGCGATGAAAAAAATAAAAAGACAGGCTGAGATTTTTTCAGCAATGGGGGAGGAAAAAGGGGCATACTATAAACTTGCTTGTCAGGGTGTTGAAGAAGGTGTTTTCAAAGGGGTGCCAGTGAGAACAGGTGGGAGGCAAACAATGATTCCACCTCAGAAATTCTTTCACACTTTGAGTAATAGCATGCTGTCCAGGATGGTCACAGAGGGTGAACTAGAACTTTATGAGCTGCTGAATATTCTTAATCCCGAAACCTGGCCAACTCCAGTGCCAGTCTTATTTGGAGAGGCCGAATTAAGGCTGCTTTGTACCCGTCTTAAAATCCACTTCTCAAATGTCAAGCAAGATTTCAGAGACCTTAAGGACAGTGGCTTGCCACTGAAAGGAGGACTGATGCAGTTGAAACATGCAGGAGACACACTGGCCGTCAGTACTGCAGAGTGTGAAAGAGGGTTCTCCCTAATGAACAACATCATTTCACCCATTCGCAATCAACTAAAAGTTGAGAATTTGTCATATTTAATGTTCATTAACTTAGTGGGCCCACCACTGGAGTTGTGGAACCCCACTAAATACGTTAAAAAGTGGGTTATGACCCGGCGGTCTGCAGACCATATGTCTTGTAAAGTGAGGCATGAAAGCCACCACAAGCTTGACATGAGTGCCATTTGGAATGTCATGAATTGAAGGTGCACTGTGTAGGATGGTGGCCACAGTATGTATTGCAACTAAACTGCTCATTAAAACTGCTGCCTATTGCCAAACAAAATGACTTGTCAAAGGACAAATGGGTTATGTTATTGTTGTGATATGTGCATATGAGATAAATAACTAATAAAGAACACAATGTGAATTAACGGTGTGTTAGTAGCAGTGTATTCATATAGTAGAAATGTTTCGCGACATTGACCACTGCGAGTGAAGGGCTCCCCCACTTTACAAAAGCCAATTTAAACACTGCATATATACCGTTAGCTCTCCCATCGCATTCCCCCGTCTCTCTCTCTCTCTCTCTCTCTAGGAACCTCCCTTCTCCTCACCCAGTGGCGTTTTTATATGTACAAAACTGGTGGGGCACGAACAACTTAGATATATAAAGGCTTTTTGTACCTTAATACATGGAGTAAAGAGCGCTATCACAAAGCCAAACTTAACAATAACAACAACCGTGATGCCTCAGTATGAACACATCAGACTGTAGGAAAACACACACACTCGTCACCGTGGTTACAATATCGATCCATCGATACATAAACTATACTTCCGCTCACCAAAGCTCCAGTAGAGGGTCAACTTCTTGCATGTTCTGTTTGTATTATTTACCGCTGGTGATGTAGTCTAAACCCTCTCGTCTCCTCTGCATACACTTTTTGCAGCACACACACTTACAGCCAATCAGCTCTGACTTGTGAGATGATGTTTTAGTGGGGCTGCGAGCGCTTTGCTCCACTTGTGATTTATTTTTTGCCGCACACATTGGATGAAAAACTACTCTATTCAACGCACAGTGTAGTAAAAAGGTCATTTGTTTTCCATGTCATTCATGTGTTTTTATTATCAGAAAGTTAAGTTATTTATTTGTAAGCTCCAAATCCTATTTTTTCCCTAAATGGCCTTTGTGCCATAAAAAAAATTGTGACACAAAAGGCCAAATGGCTTTGCCCCTAAAATGACGAAATTCCAAGCCTGCCTGTAACCATACCCAACATTGATGTCACAGGCAGCTGGAGCACAGTAGCACGGTTCACTCATACAGTGCAGGTCATTAAGCTAGCCATTGATACATAATGAAATGGCATACAGACCCCAAAATGGCGGTCATTCTTTTGATGAAAATTGTTCACCCACACCGAAAGGATGAATAACTGGACCTGGTTGAGTCCTGTGAGTTACCTCTTCAGCATTGAATCAGATGTTAAGACTTTTTCAGATACATGCAGCAAAATATAACATTTTAACAGGCATAGAGACACATTGAAGTAAGACGTTTGATAACAAAAATAAAATACAATAAAATAAATATTTACAAGATATTCAAAGATAAACTACTGGGACCTCTTTTGGCCATGTAGGAAGACGCCTTTCAACAAGGTTGTCTCCCAGAATCCCTGAGGAGTCCACTAATAACACTTATTTTGAAACCTAATAAATCTCCCACCAATTGTACATCATTTCGGCCTATTTCTCTGCTTAATACAGATACTAAAATTATCGCTAAAGTCATGGCTAGAAGATTAGGGCTGGTGCTTCCAACTGTGATCAATCCAGATCAGAACGGTTTTGTGAAAAATCGCCAGGCCTTCCATAACGTAAGAAGAGTGTTGAATTTAATACATGTGAGGGAGGGAACTCCTGACACAGCCATTCTATCTCTGGATGCTGAGAAGGCTTTTGACCTGGTGGAGTGGAGTTACTTACTTGATGTGCTTTCTCGATTTGGGTTTGGCAACTACTTCCGAAAATGGATTGAAATACTGTATACTGACCCTATGGCAGAAGTCGCAACCAACTATATAGTATCACCTCCTTTCAAGCTCTCCCGAGGTACCCGTCAGGGGTGCCCTCTTTCACCAATGCTCTTTGTCTTGGCCATGGAACCATTCGCTATAGCGGTGAGATCACACCCCTCAATGTCAGGTATCAAAGTAGTGGACTTAGAACATCGCATCTCAATGTATGCCGATGATACCCTTCTGTTTCTAACAGACCTAAAGAATTCAATTCGCAATCTAATCAATTTAATCGACACTTTTGGAAAGTTCTCAGGCTTTAAAGTAAACAAAACAAAATCTTCTATCATGTTTGTGAATAAGCAGGAGAGATTAAATCCTGTTATAAACCATCCTTTTAATAATGCGGTGAATGGATTCAAATATCTTGGTATTAATGTTACCCCAACCACAGTGGACTTAGTTTCCTGTAACTATGAACCTATGATGACTTCGATAACTGAATCTATGAATAGTTGGTCATCTATGCCAATCTCTCTTTTGGGACGTATAAATGTGATCAAGATAAGTGTGCTCCCTAAATTTCTATATCTTTTTCAATCTGTCCCTCTACCCCCACCACCACAGTTCTTTTTAAAAATGAAGCAACTATTTACAAAGTTTATTTGGAACAATAGAAGGTCAAGGCTGCGATTCTCACTTCTCTATTTGCCATATGAGAGAGGACGGTTACAATTACCCAATTTACAATGGTATTTTTGGGCTGCCCAGGTTAGGGCAGCAATGTTCTGGTTCTCAGCTGAGCCTATGTTACCATGGGTGCAAATTGAAAGTACTTGTACAAAGGGCTTGCGGCTTGACACTTATTTATACTCTGCGCCTGTCAAAAAATTAAAAAAGCTCACTGATAACCCCTTTGTGAGAAACACAATTAGTATCTGGCATGAAGTACAATTATTTCTAGGTGAAACGCTGTCTTTCATGTTTCCATATGGGAAACGACAGCTTTTCCGGCAAAAGTGACCTGGGCTTTAAATTGTGGGCAACAAAGGGCATTTATAAAATCATGAATCTATAGAGTGATAACAAACTTTTGTCATTTGAAGAACTTAAAAATAAATATGACATACCTCAGAAACATTTTTTAAAATATTTACAGCTACGAAGCTTCATTTATACGCAGACACATTCTGATGTACAACCTCCTTTATCCATATTAGAACATGTGTCGGTGAATAACTGTATTGGCAGGGGTCAAATATCCTTACTTTATAACATACTGGTGAAAAACCATAAAGACTCCACTGAACATAAGAGAGCTCAATGGATAGGAGACTTGCAAGAAGATATCTCTGAGGGAGAATGGGGTGAGGTATGTTCAAGTGCTCATCTCCTAACAATAAATACTCATCTCAAACTGATTCAGTACAACTGGATTATGAGGGTTTACATTACTCCAGTTAGACTGAATAAGATGAATCCAAATATTCCCGATATCTGTGTCAAATGCAATTTAGAAAAAGGCACTTTATTTCACTGCCAGTGGAGTTGTCCTGAGATACAAAAGTTCTGGAATGAAATCATAAGAATGATTTCTAAAATTACCTTAAATCCAATCCCCAATTGCCCTAAACGTTGTATTCTGAATCTGTACCCAGAGGATTGTTTGTTAAACAGCAAAGAGAAGAAAATGACAGATTTATGTCTATTACAAGCAAGACGTTTGATCTCTCTCTGTTGGAAGGATGTAAAGAGCCCTTCTGTTGGCCGCTGGCTTAAAGAGTTGTCCGCATGCCTTGTCCTTGAAAAATTAACATACACAGTGAAAAAGAAATCAGCCAAATTCTATGAGGTTTGGACTCCCTTTCTTACATTCCTGGAGAATTGTGATCTTGGGGAAGTTTTGGAGACTTGAGAGTGGTATATCCATAGTGAATACTGAATGTATAATAACTATGATGTCTACATACAACCATATTGTGTCCAGCACCTATTTTATGTCTTTTATGTAATGTTATAAGCCTGTATGTGCGTTGCATTTTTTATTTTATTGAAATTATTATTATTATTTAATTAATTTTAATCTATCTTCCTTTGTTAGTTCTGTTTATTTTCCCTTAGGGAGGGGGAGGGGGGATTTACATTATTAATGTTGATGTTTAACTTTTTGCTATAATGTACCATTGTGGATTGTCGATTTCTACAAACATCTGAAAATCAATAAATACATGTTCAAAAAAATATATAAATATTGACTTCTCTCAGAAAAATAAGTGAACCGATGCAAAAATATAACATCCTATACAGTGTAGCCACAGTTCATTCAAAAAAGTAATCTGACTACTGATTACTCCTTTAAAAAGTAACTTAGTTACTTTACTGATTACTTGATTTTAAAAGTAACTAAGTTAGATTACAAGTGACTTTATAAGTTACATTCAGCAGCTGCCGACAACAGCCCAGATGTTTGATAATTGTAACGTGGTGAATGATTCTTTAGCCTCTGATTCTGTCGTTCAGTGGATACACTTGGGCTTACCTCTATCTTTGGGGCTGGCCATTTAAATTATGAGTAATGAAAGTGGGAGAAAAATAGATCCATTCTAAAATAAACAACGATAATAGCAGTACTTATCAATCTCACATCACTGCAATTAGTCTTGTCAGGCGGCTCAAACCACTTTCACCCACCAGTGCCCTGCAATCAATTTCCTTATCTGCCTGTTGAAGTCTGGCAGCTCACCTACCCACCTACCCCCCTACCCCCATCTTTTTGCATGCCCCCCTCTCCCTCCCACCTGCTAGGCGCCTGAAGTTGCCTGCCATTCTGTCTGCCTTCAAATCACCCTCTCTGGCAGTGTGTCAGCCTCCCTCCTGCAGTCCTGCTCCCCGCTAACAGCTGCTCCCGCTCCTGCTCATGGTGGGACATGCTGCCAGGGGAGAGAGGCTCTGAGTCAACTCAGAACACAAGCGCCAAACCATCAGGATGCTCACGTCCAATCCATATACATTAAACCACTGACTTTCAACCACTGTCCCGTGAGAGATCGTCAGGTGTGTCGTGGGAAATTTTCCAATTTCACTGAATTGGTCCTAAAAAGTAATTTCATTGCTGCAAAACAAATCGCCAGGCAGTGTTCCCAAGCTAATTTAAACATCCTCTCCAGACAGAAGACCTGTCACTTCAAAACAAGAACACGGACTCTTTTGTTGGCCTGCGTAAACAAACTGAGAAACAGGTCAAATTGAGAAAAACCACAAAGACATAGATCTTAAAGCCAAAGTGAGAGACTTGTTTTAAAAATATCATTATATATAAGTATATAATAACTTCTTGGGTTGTTGTTTTTAGGATTTTTTAAAAACTATTTTCATTTAGAGGCTCTTACTTGTCCATGTTGTCAGATCTTCCCCACCTTTTCCTCTGAGATTCCCCTACAAAGTGCTGGGTTTATTTCCTGTCCTGTCCAGCTCATGTCTGAAATCAATCACAAAAAGTACACTGATATTTTTACAATAGATGTATGAACATAAATATGACATAGATTATACAAAGCGGACAGAGAGGTTACGAATAGGTCTTCACATCCGAGAATGAAGTCTTTGAGTGAGGATTCTTGATTAAGTAAAGTATATTTGCAGGAGTCAGTATCGAGGGGAAATGAGCGTACAGTTGAGAGCGCGGTGGGTGGGATTTACACTCTCCAGGAGAGTTGAAGTGGGAAAATTGTGTCATGTTACTCCAACTGTAACGTTGCATTTTAATTGTTATTATCTCTAACACCTCTCATTTTACCGTGCTAGCATGCTATCACTAGCTAGTAAGTGCTTAACAGAAACAACACTGAGAACGATGGGAATGTTATCTGTCTCGCCGGTTTTAAGTTATAAACCAAAGTTTCAGTTCCAGGACCTTCTTCACATCGTAAAAACAGATTTATTTGTTCAGCCATGTTTGTGGCATATGTACTTTTTTAAATGTATTAGTTTGTGTTTCTCAATAAAAATCAAAATGATGTCCCTTGTTGTGTAGAGAGGAGTAGCACGCTGCCATATAGTCAGGCAGACAAGCAGTGGCAGTCCAATTTACTCTGTGTTGTGATTGCTAAGTAATTAACTTACACACACACACACACACACACACACACACACACACACACACACACACACACACACACACACACACACACACACACACACACACACACTCACACACAAACACACACACTCTCACTCTTGGCTCTCCCCTGAGATAAACTGGGACTGTCATGATAGACGGTGAGTGAGTGAGAACAGGAGGATGACTGAGGAGAAGCAGGAGGGCTTCATAAAGCTGAGAAGGGGGAGAGTGATGGAACCAACTGATCAGCTGATATTTGGCCATAAAGTCATCCAAACACAATAACAGGCCTGTGGGGCATTGCTCTTTCACTTTTAGGGGCCATGCTTCCAAAGATGGCCTGATTTCATTTCAGTAAGCATCTCCACTGTTCCTACTACAGTTTTATCACTTCACATAACACACAAACAGATACGTGCAGTAGATACAAACACAGTGCTGTCATGGTGTCACTCTTCTCTTTTTGTTTAAATACTGTCTTTCAGCTGTAGCATTACAGAGTGTACCTCCACATGACAGCACCTGAAACCTTGAAACCTTGAAACCTTGAAACATGACACAAAAAGGTTACTTTTTGGAGTGACTTCAGCAGGACTGGAGTGATGTGGGAATGACTATGGTATCCAGTATTTATAGATTGGGGAACACACCAGATAGTTCACACAACCTTCCCTTATAATCACCTTATGAAGTTCAAATGTGGAATGTTGGCAACAGTTGCTTATTTGCAATTCTTGCAAAGCAACATTACACTGGGAAAAATGCTGCTCAAAAAATAATGTTTTCACTTGTAATAACTAAAAACATCTGCCAATAGAGTGAACATTAGCTTGGTAAGATGTATTTAATAAGATGGGTTATTTAGATAACTGAGATCTTGTAATTAGCTGGGAAATCTAATTTGGAACTATCTTTACCAGGGTCAGGAAATGTTGTGTTACAAAATAAACCAGAAAGGCTCAAAAGTTGAGTTAGTCTAGGTATTTTCTAATGAAAAACTTGTCTCATCTGAGATCCAACTGGAAAAAAGTTTTCAAGAGTCTTTGACTTAATAAGAACCTACAGATGCATTGTTTAAAAACAAGACCCTACATCTCACTGCCTCGTTACTTCTTATGTTGATAAGTCTCATATCAAGTGTAAAGACAAGTAGTCTGACCAGATAATAGACAAATATACTTGCCAAGGTTTGGAGCTGGGTTTGTGTCCAATATTGAATTCAGAGAAATGTATCCGTCTCTTTAAGTTCTTTAAATGCTGCTCTCGCTAGCTCCTCTGTCAGTGCTCTGAGAACGCTGCAGCTGTAACCTGCTGCTGCACACAGGTTTGCTGACCACTGAGAGACTAAACCACAGCAGTAAGATGGTTCCTCCCTATGAGTGGATACTTAAACATTCAACGGTTCTGAGTTTATTCATTTCATTGATTTATCTCTGAAGGGGAGAGTGGGGAAAGATCCGCCAGTGGGTATGTTGACCTAACCCCTTTTATCTAGGGAACTGTGCACATGTGTTGTCATGTGACCATAAATTCAGGAAGCAGCCATAATTTCTGTTTGGCTGTGATTATAATAATAATAAAACAACTCAGTCAATTGGTCAATTTACCCCCAGATGGCTCAATGTACCCCTTGGCTTGGATCAAATCCTCCCTTAGATGGGGCAAGTTAAACCATAAGACCACTTTTTTTTCAGATGTCATATTTTCATGTCCCTTTGTGATGGATGCATTATTCTCATTGTGATTGACAGAAAACATCCTGAAGTAAAAGTTGTTGTTATTTGACTTGTATTTAATTTCAACTTGCCTAGAGGACAATATAAGTACAAATTGGCTGATCTTACCCCACTCTCCCCTACTGCTGTGTTGTTGTCACAGCCGATAGATCTGTTGATCAATTATACTTCTGGGCATTCACTCACCAAAGAGGCAGTGTAGGTGAAATACAATACAATATGACGTTATAGCTGATCAATGGAGCAGCCCAACATCAGAGCTCATGAGGAGGTTCTCTGCTCCGACCAGAGAGAACATTTCTTCTCATCAGAGCCAGAGAAACGTGTAAAACCTCTGAGCTCTCAGATCTAAAGAGTATAATGAGTCTTTGGTCCGTTGGTGTAATGGATCATTTTAAAACTTCAAAAAAAAAGGGCCAATACAAAATAATGACACGTGAGCATCACAAATCACCTGTTATTCTTCACTGCTATTCTCAGAGACTGTGAGCCATTTCATGTCCCACAAATCCAGATGGTGGGGATAATTGGTGCTCCAAGCTGAATGCAGGCTTTTTGAAGTTGTTATTACATTTGTGTGTGTGTGTGTGTGTGTGTGTGTGTGTGTGTGTGTGTGTGTGTGTGTGTGTGTGTGTGTGTGTGTGTGTGTGTGTGTGTGTGTGTGTGTGTGTGTGTGTGTGTGTGTGTTTCACCAATTACCCTCCACAACAAAGGCGAAGCCACCAGCAGCAGAATGACGCGCTGCTGTCCTGGGAGTGAGGGAGATGTTTTAAGAGCACTGCAGCTCAAACAAACACGCATTACTCATCCCGCCCGACACAATAACTGTAATCCTCCTCCTAAACACACGAGTGCTCATTAAC